>NC_066836.1:18413879-18729648 GCF_001640805.2 Lates calcarifer | reverse complement strand
TTGTAAATGACTGTTTTGTATGGATGGAAGCATTTGTCAGAGAATGTTCTGTGACAGTTTGGATTCAAACACAGGCTATTCGTAGGGTAAGATGTAACGTACACTGATAATGAAGTGTTTTTGGTAGAAAGAGCCCCAGAGAGTAGAGTAGATGAATAGTCAGCTACACAGTAATCTTGGTATATTAATAAGCATGTGAATTTGCCAGGACAAAGACACTTAAAGTATTGGACTTGGAGTCTCTGCATATACATTGATCAAGATTTCAGATGTGCTTTGGTGAAAAAAAAAAAATTAGAACACCTCAGCAGAAAATTGGTATGCTTAACAGTATTTGCCCTATCCCATTTAAAAAGATGACAATCCCAAAGTCAAAGAAGAGAAATGAGGAGAAATGAGTTCACACACACACACACACACTCACTTCCTCTCCATTTCCATCGTGTAACCTCAGCACATCAGCACAATACAGTGGTGACCTTTCAGCAGTATTTTTAGATGGTAATGTGTAATTGGTAATGGTAGTGTAATTTTCAATTTCTCCTTATTTAACAACAGTCAAAGTTGAGTTAAACAAGACTGAAAAACACCAAACAACAGGAATGGAAGGGTTTGTCCTACTAATGAGGATAGCAATAGAAAGAATTATTAGCAAAAAACCTGGTACAGTGCAATACATTTATATATATGGAAATATTAATGGTCTAAGTACAGAACCATGGGGTACACCCTTAAATACTAACACACTCTCACACCAGTTTGTGAAATGGTCACAAAATATAATCGAATTTGCAAATGTATGTATTTCAGTTGGAAATGCATTTTTTGAATGAAGGGCTACATTCATTATCAGAGGAAGAGTTGCAAGGAGGCAGGTTGGGGTGGATAGTGAGTGTATAAAGTGCACTGTTGTTACACAAAAGATTGGAGTTTGCATCCTGAGGCCCACCTGTGGTTAGGCTAAGGCAAAAGAAATGCTATTGTTAAGGTTGGTAAAAGATGGTGTTTTTAGTTAACTCTAAATCAACATGTTGTGTCTGAAGTCACTGTGAAGTTTTTCTATATTAAACCAGACCATGAGTTTTCGCTGACCTAAACATAACCATAAAGAAGTGTAATATTGCTGTAGTCACAAGTTGATATTTTACTGTAACTGTGGACAAATTCCTGTCCATGTAGGTTAAATGAATTAAAAATGTGTTAAATGTTGTGACTTTTTGATGAACTGCTAGTGCTGGCTGTCATCAAAAATGTTAAACTCACGTTCATGTACACTAGGGGTGTAATGATTTGGTTCAATACTCGATACAGAGCTCATGATACCAACAAACTAAGATCTTAGACTTCTTATTTATTCCCTCTCAGTGTAAACAGCAAAAATATAATCTGTTATTTCAAATCTCTTAGTGCCACAAAACCCAGTTTCTTACAGTGTTTTCCTTATAATAAACTAAATTCCAGTTTAAATTTTAAAATAAAATCTTATTCTGCAGACTAAAGTGCAAAAGAAAGGATACCGTATTGGCTCTAAAATAAGGTAATATTTTTTTTCCATGAAACTAAGGTTTAAAAATGGAGCTTGTCTTTTATTTTAGGACTATACAATTATGTTTTCATTCATTACAAAAGATATTCTTTTTGAATGGGGCAAGGACAGGTGTAACTACGGTCCTTTAGAGTGTTATGTTGATGGTTGTTTGTACCTTATTATGTTGCTAGGCTAGGAGTGTTGTCAGTCCATGTATAGTGAGTTTTTCAGAGTTAATCAGCCTTAAAAGTGTTTGGTTAATTCAGTTTAACCTGGAGGAGTTTCTGAAGCTTCTGTCACATGTTCTGCTACCACAGAGGAAATAAATTCAAGACGAGTGAGCATTTTTTCATCATGATGCATATATTTATGTTTTCTGAATCGTGATGTATTGTGCCACAGTGGATCGTGACGATTCTAATATGCACAGTATCAGTATATTACATTTCAAAACTATTTCTGACCTGCTGTGAGACTGGGTTGTTAATACTAGGATAAAGATGAATCAGATAAAATTTGATATGTAGCCTATTTATTCTATTACACAAACAGGATAGATAATGATAACTACTGCATGCTTGGAAAGAAAATCAAGTTTTTCCTTCCATCTGTCATAGATAAGATAAGTATTTGTGCAGTAATTTAGCTTGCTGGTTTGAAAGCTTTGGGGATGAGTAAAGATGAGATTTCTCAACGTGATCTATACAAAAACACCAAAGCCTGTCCATGCCAAGCAAGGTCAGCTTGCTCCAATCAAATGCGCCATTCATCACAGAAAACCATTTGCAATGACAAACACATCATCTCAATGGCCAGCATCATGGGGAGTGAGGGGAAGGTTGATAGGAAAAGTGGGGGAAAACAGGGAGGAAGAAAGGAAAGCAAGAGAGATAATCACCTTTTCCACCTATATATTCCTCTGAGAAAAGTGAGGAAAAAGGTGGGAGGCTGAGGAGAGATGGTATACCTTGAAAAATCACATAGATTGCTGAAATATTAATATGTGGCATTCCTCAGCCAGATTTACAGTGGCATCATTGTGTGTGAAGAGGTGACATACTCTAGAAATTTTATGCTGAATGTCATCATCACCCAAACACACTTCCCGTGCACACTCACTGTCGATTTGAATGAGAGGCAGGCTGAGAGGAGGGCTGCTGTCTGCTCCACACTTTTCCACACATTTTCATGTAAATTAAAAGCTGCCTAGCACCACCTCCGAAAGGCAAGAGTGTAATTGGAGTTCTTCAGGTACATGACCGTATGTGGCTGCATGCGTGTGTGTGATTAAGTTAGAGATGGACAGGGAGCAACTGACTCGAGGAAACGCTGTTAAGCAAATTAACATGATTTTCAAATTAAAAGGCTGCATCAGATTTATGAGTGTGCTGCTCTCTCATCTTTAGAGTTTCAGCCAATCAAGCTTTATCTGAAAAGAGTGCTCACTTGTCATCCTCTCCAGTTTATTGATGTGTTTTTCTTCATTAGTGTGAAAAAGTTTGCATCAGTTACCTCAGTGGACACGAGGATAAAAACACACTCTTCTATTCTTTCATCTTTGAAATGACTCACTCATTTCCACATCGCAGCCTTATTTTGTAACTTCCTTATGATAAGGATGTAAAAATCTTGTCAGCAACTCAGTAGCTCCTCCAGGCATTTCTGATCTTGGTAACAAGAGTTTGCAGGGGTTTTTTTTAATCAAATCCTCAGGTTTTCCACAAAAATGGTCAGACTAGAATAATTTCCAGTTTCACCACTCTTTGCATTTTTCCACATAAAAAAGAAAATCCAATTTAGAACCACTTTTATGAGCCCAAGAAAAAATATTATGTTTAATTTCTACAAATCAAATACCTTTCAGCTACAATGCAAAGAACTGTCCTTCTAAGAAAATGTCTTCACAGGCAGCCAGCCAGGTTATATGCTGGAGGAGCTCTTTCACTTGACCGTGGCTTCATGGTTACCAGAACTGAACCATCTCTAATTTGATACCTTAAAATAAACCATTTGGTGTATGGAACGACAGACAGACAGACAGACAGACAGACAGACAGACAGACGGTGGTTGGAATTCTGTCAAAAGTTTCAGCCTTTCATTGATAATAGATAACTGTGTTTTTTTGACCCAGTTTCTTCTGGTTTTGGGAAACTGATGTCCTGTAACAAAAATACTTGTGAGAGTGTGACACAGGGACACAAACAAAGAAGAGAGTACAGACAGATGATCTTCAAAGTGCTTGGCTGTTTTTGGGTCACAGTGAGCTTATTCCAAACAATCCACCCACAGTCTTCATGATTCTGGTCTCTTGAGTCTCCTCAGGAATACAGCAGAGTCAGAGCCCTGGCAGGGATCAGGTGCTGCTCTTTGTTTCATCCGACCAGTCTTCCTTCATCTCCATATCAGTGATTGATACTACTGGATATACATCCATATTTTGGTGCAGGCTGACAGGAATGAGCTCATATGTTTTATTTAACAAGCATAGTCAACACCGTAATGTCACCTAAGAGTCTGTTTTAGTACATGTTGAAGCAAATTACAGATTGAACCACTTGAAACCAGTTTTTTCTCTGTGACATGATGCCACAAGTATCATGTTGGAAGTAGA
Source organism: Lates calcarifer (assembly GCF_001640805.2). Lineage (NCBI taxonomy): Eukaryota > Metazoa > Chordata > Actinopteri > Centropomidae > Lates > Lates calcarifer. Next base: position 18,725,508 of record NC_066836.1, on the reverse strand, counting down.
TATAAAACATGGCCATGAAGGGATGGATGTGGTCAGAAACAATACTCATATAGGCTGCACGAGACTGATCACCATTTTCGGAAATACTCAGACAAGTCCGTCTGATACCAACAGGCATGCCACGATCAAAGTCACTGATGTCACTTTTTTTTTTTCCTTCTGATGTTTAATGTGAACATTAACTGAAACTCCTGGCCAGTATCTGCAGGATTTTATGCATTGCACTGCTGCCACATGTTTGGCTGATAGAATAACTGCATTAATAAGCATCCACACAGGTATTCCTGATAAAGTGCTGGTGAGACTATATGATCACTTAGTTGCAAGTGGAGCTTGCCCTTGCTTGAGGGATGTGTCTCCCAATCACAAGGAAGACACTGAATAGCTAGAATTTTATTTAGAAACTTTTACTGATATTTTTCGTTGGCTCCTTCAACCAGAGCCAGACAGTGCATTCATCAGGCTGTCAGTGAATAAGAAGTGTGTCTGGTAATTTGGGATGATAAAAACACTTTTCCATTTCAAATTCTGTTCAGTGCATCTTAAAAAGATATTAGTTTTGCTGTTTTACAAGTAGTTTCGAAAGCCTGTTCTTTTGTTTATTTTCTCATCCATATTGTTGAGCTCCCTAGGAATAAAAACTCCAGGTATTTGCATGCATATGGCATGTGCTTTAGGGAGATAACATGACGCTTGTACCATTCAAAGTTTACTGGTATATGGAATATCACCAATGTGATAATTTTTTGCACCATTACTGTCACTTTGCCATGAGCCTAATGCTAAACATTAACCAAACCTACTAGATTGTATTATGAAATCAGTAATTGTCTTGCACAAGGCAGAGGCAACAGGCATCTAGAACAAAACTGATCATTTAACGTGAGAGTAAGTCAATATGGATGTTTGAAACATTCTGATAAATGATATTAACAGAAGCATGACCCTACGGTACCTTCATCAGGCATAAGCCAATGAATCATCAATGAAAAAGTGTGTGTGTGTGTGTGTTTGTTTTTCATGTTGTTGGCAATCCATCCACAGTATATTGGTATCCACTGGTATTGATCACCTCCCAGCAATCCACCAATAGCAGTGAGAAAAATCAAATGTTGCACTTAAATGGGGCAGTTGCAGCTGGTCACAAGGGGATTTGATACGTGACACATGTGCTGCAGAGAAGTCAGATAATGTACTTTAGATGTATGTTTGTGCTGATAGCAGCCTTCAGGGGAACCAACTGATTTAGTCCCCCCACCCCCCAGCTGACTTACTCTGTTCTGACTGTGTGACCATGTGCATAACTGTAGCTGTGTCCCATTTTCACATTGTAAGTATTTTAATACTGCCAATACAACAAAGTCTGATATAATTCTTACTGTCGGTTTTGTTAGTTAGCAAAAAATAATGTATGCTACACTCAGAACATAACAGTTTTTATAATCAAAAACAGGACCATCAACATCAGGGGAATACTCGGTTAGTTGTCCCTGGCCCTGGGTCAGTGGTGGGCTCTAACCTTTAAATCTGCTGGAATAATTTGTCAGAAATATATATTTGTGAAAACTTTATATAGTATTTGTGAGTCACATAAAAACATATTTTTTAGCTTCTTAGTTTTACTTGAGATAGTGGTTGAAAACAATTTACTTTCCTCCCTATAATGCAGATAAATGTGTAGTCACAAGCTGGCATATTCACATACTTTGGTAAGCACAGCAAAATGTCTAAGTTTCCAGCTGCCTCTCTGTAAAGCGAGAACACTGTAAAAGGGATCCTTAATATGCCTTTGATGGCTATCCACATTGCATTGTGTTAAAAGAATGAGGCTAAAGCTAACAGGTCCTTCACTGTATAATGATCCATGAAATTAAAGGAACAGCTTTGATCTATCTATCAATCTAGATAGAGTCCATACACCAAATGGTTTATTTTAAAGTATTAAATTAGAGATGCTCAGTTCTGGTAACTATGAAGCCATGGTCAAGTGAAAGAGCTTTTCAAACATTTAAATTTAACATCACACAAAAACAAGGCTTTTAGGGTGAGGGTGAATGTGTTTGGCAAATTAAATGCTGGGTGACATTGCCTAGAGTGTAATTCCCCATATCCAATGAAGCTGCTAACATTAGCCTCTGATAACATCCACCAGCTTCCACTCACTGAGAAAATACTAAGCTATGGATATGCTTGTCATGAATGGGGCTTAAACTACTAAATAGTTACTTACTCCTCTGCTTACTCCTGTAATGATGTGCTTTTTTGCATTGGTTAAGTTGTAGGTAGTAAGGCAGCTACCCAGACACAAAGTGTCAAAGCAATTACCCATGGTGTCAAACTGCACATCAACTAACATGTGGACACAGTTTGCACAAGCAATTGCGCTAAAACAAAAACACACAGCTATAAAACTGAGGCCAAAAAGCAAAAAGCCATCAGCACTTACCTACAACTCCATGTTTAAGGAAAGCCTACAAAAACAACAGTAACAAAATGTGGAGACAAGCTTCCCTAGAGAAAAAAAAAGCTCACGTGGAGACTGCAGCAGGTGAGAAAAGAGAACACCAAACAAAAATGTAATAATTATTCCCCAAAACTTTATTTAAAACTGTAAAGTTCAACCAAAATGAAACAAAAGGTTAATGCAAATACTGTTTAATCCATATTTTACAATATTGCTGTGAGTTTTTGGTTTTGGAAAAGCTGAAAGATATGAAAATTTCAAAGTTTTTAATGCAGAGTATCATTCTTACTACAGCCTCAATTACAACACATGTGAGGAAATCCAAAGCTTGACAGACTTACCATGCCAAGCTATGATTGGACGATCACTGTCTGGCACATGCCTTTTGTGTTGAGTGTTGAGTGATGTTTACATGTAGAATGTATGTCCTGTAGGTTGTCAACCTAAACATTTGCAAGTAGCCTCCAGTCAAAAAGAAACACACATTAATTGGTTAAGACCTGTGACCATTAATGTTGCGTAGAACCACTGGTTTTAACTGGCTGTAAAGAAAAACAATATAGACCAACTATGAAACTTCAAATGGGAGTGAAAGAGGGTCTGTCCAGTAAATGAAATGCAGAGGTGAATGGAGCTCATTACTCACTGTCAGAGAGCGAGTGACAGGTACATCAGCCCTGAAAATGCACACAGCGAGCCGTTTATAAATAACAGTGACAGGAGCTTGAAGTTGATGTCCCATTTCATTCCCCCACCCTCCTCTGATTATGCTCCTTTCCTCTGAACAGCTGGCACGCAAAAGATCCCATGTGCAAACACTCCGACACAATAACCTCCTTCTTTATAGTTCTTTTCCCATCAGGAAATACACACATATGTGCTGAAACCCAACATGGCACCCATGTCCACCTGTCAGACTGCCGGGTACTCTTCCCTGAGAGCGACTCCCATTCAAGGTTGCTTTTAATTGGTTGCAGCTCTCCCCAGGGTGGGAGCTGTGTCTAACAGCAGACACAGTAATGGTTTACCATGGGAGCTGTGCATTAAACATACAGTTCAGCTGAGCCACCAAGGAACACTTCAGCACATACAGTACCTGAGCCACTGTCACTTATGGATGCCCATTGTGCAGGCATCATCCAAGTAATCAGACCATATTAACAGTCTGGGGTCACAATAATGAATCTATAGTTTGTTGGGTGTTTTTATCATTCTTTGAGCTTCTGTCAGAGATGCTCAGAGGAATTGAAACCTGCGAATTGATGAGGTAATTTTATGTTGGCCTCCAGGGATCAGAGTTAGCTTTGATAGCTTTTGTAGAGCTTACTTTAATGGTTTTAATAATGAGCTGTACTCGGTTTGTTTTAACAGTGTTCTGTTCGCTGTTATGTAATCTTAGGAAAGTCAATAAAAAAGCCAATAAGAAAGAGAAAATGTCCCTGACAGTACCATGACCTCTGGTTGGTGGGCTGTGCTCTTCTAAGGGTTCTGAATAATTGGGAGTGGGATTACTCAACCAATTAGCCGGTAATAGAATCTTTATTTCTGATCAAATGTTTTGATATCTATTTGTATTTAAACAGACTTCTGTGTAGACAAATATCAATTACGATAACTACCACTTTCATATAGGTTCTATATATTTAAATCATTAGATACTGTAGTATCACATACAACAGTGAGATTTTGCTGTTTTGAGTACTGGACCCTTTGTGATAGCATGGATCTGCTGTACATTTGTTATTGAGCCTGTAAACAAAAAGTAAATATGTACAAAACCACATTCAAGTGACTCCTATTGCGTATTAAATACATTTGAAATATTAGCAAAAAACAAGTCTATAAACTTGCTATAGGAAAGTGGATGCAGTCAGAGGAGAAAGAGCCATTTTCCATGTTTTCCAACTAATTTTGGCATCTGCAAAAGTTTGGACACCCTACTAAGTCAGTACTTAGTCAGTACACCCCTTTTCCAGTTGGTAAGCATGGGGGTGGAAATATTGTTTTTTTGGGTTGTGTGGCAGCCAGTAGCACAGGAGAGGAGGAGGACAATGATCCAAAGCAGACCTCAAAATCTATCATGCTGAAGCTGAAGCTTTTAGAAGCTTTCACAGTTCCCTGATGTGCACATCACTGAAAATCTGTGGACATACCCTGAACATAGTGTGCCTGCAAGACAGTCATCTGCAAAGCTGGGATAAATCTTTTTGACCTTTTCCTGTTGTAACTCAGATTTGTTGGCCAAGAGTCAGTCTTTCTGTGAGTCATCCTTCCTGTTGACGAACTGTAGAGAGACAGTTTCTTAGAAAGACCTAAGCCAATGTCTGATTTCTGGGGAGAGTGGAGGTTTACAACGCTACGCTAGCAGTTTCTTCGCCACAGTCAAGCCCACCAGCCAAATTTGTTTCTGAGTCAATCTCAAGTCAAGGCCATCATCATTATTTAGCAGGTGAGTCACAGGCTTAGTATTACGTACAGGCAAGAATTTATCAGTGTCCAGAATTCTTTACTAACATACCAGCAGGACTTAGGCGTATGTGACTAGAATTGCAGATGCAAAACACACACACATACACACAATAACATATGAAACTGTATGACTTCTCCTCATTCTCTTATTCCATTAAATGGGAGCGTGGCCCTGAATGTGCCATACTTGGCAGAATCCACCACAAGCTTCCCTCCTTATTTTCTCCCTTCTCATGTATCATCCGAGACAAACAAGTAAATAAGTAATAGCACGGCTGCTCTTCAGAACTAGGTTTAATTATCCACAGGCAGCTTAATGGGGGTGGGGGACTGGGTGGGGGGTTGTTTTTTTCTGAGGGGTGACAACCTCAGTGCCCCGAACCTTACTACACACACAATCACACATGTACGTAGACAACCACATCTAGTGAACACAAAGCCATTCATCATAGTGTCAGTGCGAAGCCTGTGGGGAGGACTCCTGGGTAAAAACCTCTCGAATTAGAATTCTATTTCACATGTTTACTCGGCTCTTGCTTGTCTGTGAGGTCTGGCACTGTTAGGTTAAGTGTGTGTGTGTGTGTGAGAGAGAGAGAGAGAGAGAGAAATGAAGAGACCCTTCATGCTGTGGGAGGCAGCACAACACGATTAGGATACAGTTTTAATAACGTGGTGTGTAAATCATGGACTGTATATGTTGTGAATTCACTGCTTCCACGATAAACTCCAAGCTTCATTACCAGCCTCAACAGCAGAGCTTGTATTGTTTTCACTTTGTGTGTGTGTGTGTCTGTGTGTGTGACCTACACTTACTGTAGCGGGAACTACCACAGAGACAGTTTGGAGTGGACAGTTTTTTTTTTACACAGTGATAGTGTAGCAATGGTGCAAGATACAGGCACATTAACCTGTGAACATAAATGTGAAGTTGAGATCAAAATGAAGGACGAGTTCAAAGATGGGTCTGGTCCAACCCATTAGTACTGAGTAACCATGTAATAATATAGTAATAACTACTGAGTAATGATGGGTTGGAACATCAACATGTTGCTGGGTGTCACAGCTGCAGTGCTCCAGGTGTCAGAGCACTATTTTTCTTTTTTAAGATGTCGTAGAAACAGTGTTCTCATTACCAACTATGAACATTTGTGTAGAAGTTACTTGGAGAGTAAATACGATGGAACAATTAATGTTGCAAATAGAGAAATTTGATGAAAGTTTCATCCATGAGTCAGATTTTACCTACAGAGTTAGAATGAAAATACAAAGCCTATTTTCTACAGAGGAAACCCGTTTTCACAACAGCTGTTTTACTGCAGAAGTTTTATCATTTTTATTACCTCACTCCCTGCTTGTAGCCCAACAGCCCAGTGGTCTCAAATGTGCCCTTAATGTACGCTAATAAAAACATAACTTTTTTTCAGATATGAAGACCTGATTCCTTTTTACAGTATGTAATGTACTGTATTATCCCATTATAATGAAGTGGATGAGAAGTGGACTGAAATATCTCACCAACTGTACGGCTTAACATGAAATTTTATACAGATTCGCATGATGAAACCTTCCTATCTAAGGGTTTGCATCTCACACCACCATGAGATTGGCATTTCTGTTTTTTTAGCAAAATACTATTGCTAGAATACTACTGGATGGATTGCAACAAAATTAGTTGCAGATATCCATGGTGTAGGACAAATCCTAAAGACTTTGACACCTGTACTCCTGAAGTTACAGCAAGGACAAATGCACTGGAGCAGGAGATGTAGCATTTAGAGTCTTCATACATTCACCTTCAGATGCTTGCATTGCACGTGCACACAAAAGGCAGCAGCACCCATGATTATGCTGGCATAATCAATGCATTGCATTCCTTCAGAAGATCTATTATTTCATTTTTCTGTTTTTATTAAACACCAGATTCACACAGGACAACAGAACATTACCAGACAGAAAAATATCTGTTTCTGGATGCTAATATGCACCATGAGACCACTGTGCATGTGTCAGTAAAGGTAAAGGAAGGTAGCTGCTGAATAGAGCAACATTTGATATGTTGATCATACATTACTGAGGATATTACTTGCCACTTGTCAGCTTGGAAAATGAAACTTGTTTATCACCCTGCTAACTGACACTTGCAAGTGCACTGTGGACTATTACACTCATACATATAGAGCCATGTTTTGCTCAAGGGTACCTCTGCAGCTGTGGTGGGCACTGCATATTATCGGCCTCTGCTTAACAGCATAAGCAATGTTTTTACTTCTTGGTTAGCGTGAGTAGTGTCTGTCGTTAGTGCTGAGAGAGTTCAGTCTGTGGCATTCTGTCCCTATGTGCAGACTCATTACTGACCAGATTTTTGTCAAAGGTGACTGTGTGCTTTGACCCCTCCCCTTCCCCTTTGATGGCAAAGGTGAGCTGTCTGCAATGAATGTTGAACTACGTAATGGAAAATGAGTAAGCTATCTCTTTCAAACTGTTGATCTTTCATGGGTGAAATGGAAGTCTTTCATGTTGGAGGACGCAAAAGGCCAAAGAGGGAGAAGGAGCCTGTCAGACAAAAATTTCAGTTGCGCTTATTTAATTATTTTTCTGCTCCAGTCTTTTTTCTTTTTATTTCTTTTCCTTTTTTCAAACTTGAAAGTCAGCAAGCGGCAAAAATGACATTTGCATTTGAAGCGATGTCAGTATAGAGATTAACATTCAAAGGTGAAAAAGTTGGATTGGGTGATTACACATCAAATATGCACATAAGCATTGCTTATTAGCATGCAAATACATGCACATGGACACACACCCAGGTAATATTAATACATAGTCCTGGATCAGGGCTGAGGTGTCATTTTCTCTCTTCCTGCTCTCCCAGAAAGTGTCTGTACTGTATGTCCTGTAGACATCCCTCATAAGATAAAAAGATATTACCCTAAAAAGTCCAGCACCAGTATTTTCATGACAAAATCATTTCATTCCAGTGGACTCACACAACCAGTGGATTTTCAAGGTGTTCAACTTTGGTGAACATTCAAATGCGAAATTTGTTCTCTCTTTAATCAACTAGTCTTAGTTACGAGTTTCAGCTATGTACAACATCTCAGCTATCGTAATCTCGTATCATGTAAGTCATCGGATACAAGATGTTTAAAATCCCAGCTGAGAGCGAGTTCAAGCACATGACAGATTTCAGATGAATGTGCCATTTTATCTGAGACTGTCCTTTGGAAACTGGGGTCTTTAATACAGGAACATAAAATTGAGATGAATAAGATTGAATCTGGAAGGTCTGGAAAGATGAGATTAATTTGGACTTTACAGGGAGGACAGGACAGGACAGGACAGGAGAGGACAGGAGAGGAGAGGAAAGAAAGAGAGGAGAGGAGAGGAGAGGTATTCCCTTAAGAGCTAGCAGCAGGATACTGCCAGGTCCCATTAGTTCACAGCCAGACCTATTAATCTACTCTCTGCTGCAGCTGCACATACAGTACACAGCATACACTTGCAGAAATACAGAGGGAGGATAAGGGTATTAAATGTCTGATATAGTTTTTATACATTTTTATGGCATTTATGGTAATACCAAACATATTTGGCTAGTTCAACAGATGTGATATCTTGAAATGTCAAGTAAGAAATGAACAGAAGTCTACTTTCTGTCACTATCGCAAGAACACACTCACATACCTGTTTTAGCATGCTTACACAGACACAGACAAAAAATTATGTTGGTGGTGTTAATTAGCAAACCTGTCTCCTAGAAAATATATTTATATAGTGCTAAAATTAAAACTTTGCCAAATAACTTTTTGAAGAAAACTTCTTGCTATCTGGATTATGTTCACTTTCAATGTTATTCTTTTTATACTCCAGGAAGTGTCACATCCTAAGAGCCAACTTAAAGGTGCTCTGTGGAAATTTTTTGTAAACAGACAAAAGTTGTGTTTCTCTCCAGAATGCATTGTGTGTATCCCTGAGGTCTTACATAGGTGTTGATAGCATTTTCTTCCTAAATATTTTCAAAGCTGATTTTTTAAAAATCTGAAACCTGCATTGTTTGCACCCATATTCATTTGCTAGTTGTCCAAGAAAACAGAAAACATACAGTCATAAAAATCTCACTCCATATCGCTGCTATGTAACAGCAGCAGGATCTTTATTTTGCTGACCAGTGTTGGTTTCGGTTAAATTTCTCACCTTGCTGCAGTGGTGTAGAAGTGTACTTCTAAGTGTGACTGTGTATACCGTGACATCACTGCTGGTTGTGATACCACCTCTAAACTGAGAGCCTGGTATCACGTTACTCTGGACGCTATAATACCTCTGACAGCTACTGTAATACTAAGGTAAGGTCAGAAAAACACTATGGTTTTGATCTAAATTTGTAAAAAGCTAACACATTCCTAAATATATCAACAAGTTGCCTAAACATATCAATAAATAAACATTAGCTATGCATCATTATGAATGTTTCTTTATATTTATTTTTCAAAAATTAATTCAGGCAGCCTTATGTTTACTACAAAATATCATCTCTAATGGAGGAGGAAGATGATGTCAGAGTCAATACTGAGGTTTAGAGAGAAGCAAGTAACAACAGTTGAGAGGGAGAGGAAAGAAGATAAAGCAGCATAAAAGGAAAAAGGACAAGCCAACCAAATTTTTCTGACAAAAAGCAGACCCTCGTTGACAAAACTATTCCTGACATGTCTAACCCAAATAACTATGTCAATTTAAAGACGGCTGAGTGAGTTGTCTGAGGAAAAATTGAAGAAAAAAAAAAAGTCAAGGGGTTGTAGGTGAAAAAGTTTCAGAAAACTCAAACTCAGTATCTCTACCTACAGATAGAGTATATAGTTTAGAGTACAGTGTGTTTGTGTTTGTGTGGATACTTTTTTTCACCACTTCCAACATCCGCATAGCAAGATGATGCTTCCATCCAGTTTACATCTCTCCCCTCTCTCTGCTCTCATCACTCTAGTACATTTCTTCTCTTGCCCTCTCCTCCCTCTCTCCTGTCAGCTCTGTTCAGTGTTTTACCCAGCAGCCCCGGGCATCCCTGACGGCTGTTCACAGCACTAATGGGGCATTCAGAGAGAGAGAGAGAGAGAGAGAGAGAGAGAGGGACAGGGGGGGAGAGGAAGAGAGAGGGACACATAGAGGAGGAGATAGATGACTGAGGTTTGAGGAGTTTGGTAAAAAAGAGAGGCTGATCGATACCAGAGCCCCATGGGCAAGGCAGTATGCTGGGTACACAGCAGGTGATGCCTGTTAGGGTCTGTTTTTTCCTGAAAATGTGTCAAATACCCGATTGACCCATTGATCCCGAGCTTTTGTTGTGGAAATTTACATTTTACTGTAGAGGGCACATGTTTGTAACAATCTCCCAAAAGGAGTCAGACAGCAGTTTGGCTGCCTTAGTGATCTGTGTGTGTGTGTGTGAGAGAGAGAGAGAGAGAGAGAGAGAGAGAGAGAGAGAGAGAGAGAGTTGTTATCAGCTATAGAAAATGCACAAAATAACAGCCATAAATACAGAAAACAATCAAACTTGGAGTCAACACCTACATAGTTTATGTGCGTGTGAGAAATGTAATGTGATTTTTACAGAGCAATTTCAAATTAAAAGCAATGACATAGCTGCAGACGGCCAATATTTGTGGACCGACTGTATGTGTGCTGCAGGCAACCGAAGTGAAATACCACTGCAACAATGTGATGTAAACTGTGATAAAGCGCAGCGTAGATAAACAAACATAAAGCTGCTGCATCAGTCTCCAAGGTCTGTTCTTCACTCTTAGCCATTGTGGAAGTTCCCCAGAGTATAATTGTTTGAGAAAGTTAAATTATGTTTTCTTTTCAAATGAGAAAGGGATGGTATGGAGACTAGTACTTGCAGATATGACTTTTAAAGTGTGTCACATTCAATCGGTTCTGCTCTGTTTAACTGAGTTGAATAGGGAGTTGTTTGAAATTTTATTAGTTAAAAAAAATGGTAAAAAAAAAAATTACAGTGCAATCTACTGTATCTGACGAAGCAATATTCTTAACAACTACCATCTGCCTCATTCTGTACACTCCTCAGTATTCAGCAGAAAATATGCTCAAGTTAACAAAACTCCTACTCTTTGCAAGTTTTAAAATGTTCAGTATAAAACTCTCATGACTTTCCTTGGGAGACTGAGTGGCATGATAACCCCTGGGTCACTCTTGTAACAATGGGAACCAGCACTCCAGTCTACCAGTCCACACACACTGCCCCCAACTTCCATGTGACATTGTGGTGTACACTGTATTTAATTCACTTGAACTGTCTGAGTAAAATGCAGGAACTTCATCAATCAAAAATTGATTAAAATACTTAGGTGTTATTTTTTCTGCCCATCCCAATGGACAGAGAATCTCAATGCAAGAAACCACTAATTGTAAAATGCCAATAAAGAGTCAGTTTCTTTTTTTTTATGAATGGTTAAGTCATATCAATGATAAAATGATGCTTTAAAACCCTATATATTTTGCACATATATTTTGTATTTTTAAACAAAACCATTGATTAAAAAAAAGGGGCAGTCCAGAGAGGCGTGTTCAAAGTCTCCTAAGTTGAATATTTTGTGTACATACTCAGTATTATATGCTGATTGTATCATTAGACAGTCAAATCAGAACAGTCAGAATAAATCAAAACAGTATTTCCCTATTTGTTTCCCTATTTCCTTTCCAGTGACATTTAGATCCACTGACTGATTCAGTAGGCAGATTTGTTTGAATAAATCTTGTGTAAAGGCTCTAAACCTTTCGTAAGATATTTTGACGTGAATAAGTAACATACAACATCTCATGTTTACTTTAAACACAGTTTAAACACAAAATATGTACTGTAAGAATATAACTAATAGATTGACATATACCTTGTTCTTCCTCCTTGGTCAAGTTTGTTGAAAAAGGTTGTGTGGCTCTTAAGTCTTAATTAAGTCAAGATGGTGCTGCGGATGGCTGCCTCGGTGTGTTGGTGCACATTGTCTTGTTTTGTTTGTTAATTTATACTAAGACCAATTCCTCAGATATGTAAACTTACTTGCCCATAATTATTTCCGATTCAGTCCATTTTAGATGACGTGGAACACAGTGACTGACTTATCGACATCCAATCAAATACGTTTGTGCATTTGGATGGAGTCACATTGAACATTTAGATTTTATAAAATAACTTAAATCACTTTTTTGGCCACAGTAATTCATATGACATTTTTTCTCACTATTCCTTATTTATGTTGCCTTGGTTCCTTATATATGTATATTGACATTTTTCCTGGACTAACTATACATTGCACTTATAATGTCATATAATTATTATATAACTTGAGATGCCCGGACAGGTTCATTTTCATAATTTTCAAATGCAGTGATTATAGCATATAGTGCAGACGTCTGAGGGTATTGTTATTTTTGCTCTGATTATATCTATAAATCTGTAAATCTTTATTCTACCTTACCTTCTTTCTCCTCAATGCCCGTCCTATTTGACCATGAATTGTACTGCAGGCCATGTTTAGTCTGTCCTATTGCTCTGTTCTGTGGTTGTTCATGAGAGCTAAAATCTGCTTTATCTGGTGCTTTTAGAGAAACTTTTATAATCCTAGTGCTTAAACATCAGAAACTGGGCCCAGGTCAGCTGAGGTCTGCAGGCTGCACAGTTTCTCTTTGTTCCATACTTCTGTGTTCATAACAGAAATAAATGGATGGATGGCAGCACAGAAACAGGCCAGTAAAGATCAGCCACATTAGTGAGGCAAGATGTTTTATTAGCTTTGATCTTATTTTGGGGTTTTTAATCTCTTGGATACAACAGGCAAAAGAGTCATTTGGGGTTATAAGGAATTAACATTTCACATTAAACAAGAGGAAGGAGCAGTTTAATAGGGACAATACTGGTCATTACTTGGTAATAGGGATAAAGTTTGGAGAAGAAAAAAGCTTCAGTCTGTTTCAGCAGCTTTATTACAAGGTCCAACAGCATCAGCAACATGGATCAATAGAATGTAGGTGTCCACGTGCATGTGTGTGTCTCGTGTGTGCAAAACGTGCTTTGCAAAGTACAATAAGAAATGAAGACATCTATAACATGGTTGATGTATTGGAACACACACAGAGCAGGGTCACCTCAAATTGATCAGATTAACCAGGCAGAAACCCAAACCTTCACACAAGAACAAAGAACAGAAAACAGAATTCCTTTCATTGTATTTCCATAGCAAACTAACAAAGTGTGAATTTCTTTGGTGTAATTAAAGCTTTGTGACTGTCTTCATTTAATTTTCACCTTCTCAACATGATAACTAATACAGTGTGAGATGGAAATTCTGCTCTGAAGAATTTCAAGAACATTGTCCAAATCTTGCTTCACTGTGGCCTCCAACATGTCAAAAACGTTAGAAGCCACACTTAATCATTTTCACCACCTTCTCTCCTAAATCCTTTAGTAATAAGGTCACATTTTATGCTTTAACACAAACTTCTCCCTCAGCATCTCAGGATATCAGCAGCTCAGTTTTTACTCTCAGATTAGAGCAGAGATCAGCAGCACAGCGCATCCTAATAATGTTTTCAGAGCAGGCCTGAACTAACACAAAAAGCTCAATGACTCAAATCAAAAAAGAACAGCAACATTTACATAGTCACCTACGTATCCACATCTGCATTTTAAAATACATAAATACATAAAATACATCTATGTTTTACAGCTTATAATTGGGAGGAACTGATATAAATGCGAAAACACACACACACGTCTTTACAGTGCTGTTTTAATTTGTTGATATGTCAGTGCTGCTCTGTCTTTCATTCTCATTTTGTTGTTTGATCTATTTTGTGCTCTTAAGTCTGTCTGCTGTGAGCTTTTGATAATTTACCAGTATTTGTGATGAGTGTATTCCAACTTTGTAGTTGACTGTATCAGATTAATGTCTTTGAAGCCACTGGCACCTATTAACAACTCACTAACAGCTTTGCACAAAGTTACAGAAAATTTGGGGGGATTTTTTGTAACAACATATGATCATATGTGTGGGAAAGATGGTGGGACAGTAACTAGGTGGATGATTTTGCAGGATCAGAACAATTTTTCCTTGTTGATGATGGTGTGAGTAACAGCTGATTGAAACCAAAAGAGAGCAGAGTAGGCAGAGGATAAACAGAACCAGACAGTGACTGAGAAGGTTAGGATGTCTTTGATTCCTGGAGGAGAGTAGAATTTTAAACCTTTTCTATATTGCTGGAAAGAGGATCTCAGTGACAGTTACACTAGGTCTTCTTCTGTTAGCTTCACAGCTGATACATTTAACCATCCAGAGTGATTGATTATTCAGGCAATCATCAAGCAGCACACTCACCCATAAATTTGTTGTGCAGGAATGGTGCTATAATTGATCATTGGTTAGGACAGTTAGGAGAGTGGTGTTTTTTCAAAGAGCATAAGAGAAAATGTATAGAAAACAAATTAGACATTGTATTTGTGTGGTCTAATTTAAGCTGCTAACATTAGCATGCCCAACTAGCTTGCCAGATAGCATATTATTACATGTAGCATTACATGTGACATTACAGGTATTATTAGGAGAAGCTACATTTAGGACTAGAACATCAATTGTGGAGCCAAGATGCTACTATATCATAGTTAGTCAGTCATATCTGCCACCATTATCATGGTAAACTGCATGTGTGCAGAGGTACAGGGGAAAGTTTGACAGGCATAGCAACAGTAACTAAGTGGGAGCAGGGCCTAATGAAGAGTCAGTTATCTGCACAAAAGATACCCACACATTGCTGTCTCAGTCACATGTGACACTCACATGCATATTGTGTTATCACTCTTATTAACTGAATAAATTTGGCATATTGTCCTCATATCAATGACTTATTTCACCGATAATTTGCAATGTGTCATCACATCATTAGCTTTACGTGAAAAAGAACATCTTTAATTGAAACACTGTGAGGCCCATGTAGAACAAAAGAAGAGCAGAGAATAAGACAGCAGTGTGTGGCTATTATTTTGTATATTTGTGATGCATCATTCTTTATAAACCCACTTAAGTGGTGGGTGATACAGACTTTAGTGACTGAAGGAAGTGATAAAAATCCAAAAATGTTTTGGGCCAGAAGAGGGTCCGAGTGAACAAACTGCCCCCTTTCTGTCAGAGGGAACAGTATGTTACCACAGACATAATATGGAAGATGTCACCAATGAAGTCAGGAAGAATGATTCAGACATACAGTAGGGGACAGGTGTGTAGCACTGCAGGACAGTGTGATGGTCCATTTGGCAGGAATATCCACTGATTATTTCGCAATGTAGGCAAAATTGTAGGAGTTGAGGGGCAGGTCTGTGTCACCTTTCAGACAGGAGAGTGCCAGGCACTTACAACTTAACTGTGGTTAGCTTGACTGGCCTCAAGCCATTAAAGTTCAACTGAATAGAAGCTTATGGACAAGAGAGACAGGAGATGCTGGTTGGTGTTGTGTCTGAGGCCGTCAGCAGTCCTTATGTTGTGCTGTTGAAGAAGTTTCGGTCTTGATTTCTTCTTTCTCAGTGATGATGGGGGTGAAGTGATGGCAGCTGTCAATGGAGGACTGTTACCTTTTCCTTGGAGGCCAGAAAGCCCAGAGAGTGGCTGTGCAGGAATGTGAAGCCTTCCTACTTTGCAATTTCCAAGCTTTTCAGTTTCCTCTGGGGTCCACATCGGATTTAGCTTGATTGAAATTCAGACAGCACAATCTGAATAACTGCCTGGTCAGAACTGCTTCAGGCGAGATGTACCCTTAATATAGCAAAATACTGAAAAAGAAAAAGATTGAATATTTTGTCCTCGCGGGTTAGAAAGGTAACTAGTTCCAGCACAAATCAGCGAGAATGAAGATTGCAGAGTTGCGATGTCTAGTGTCCAGTTCTGCAATGTGTTCCTCTGATAAGCATCCCATTTCATCATTTCTTGCCAGGGGGTGGAATGTAGATGCCAGCTGAAATTAAGGAGTGAAATTGTCTAGGAGAAGAGACCAGTTTGCAAGCTAATTTACTTAATACTACTAGTGGTTTCCTTTAAAAAACAAAAACATAACCCAGCGGGAATTGGCAACCATAATATTACTTGTTAAATGACAGTACAGTCACCAGTGCAAACAAACAAAATCATAACACCTGGTGGAGGGCATGGTTACAACCTGGCACACACACACGCACACAACATGCAGTTAGCTGATACAACCACGGTAGCATGAAAGTTAAACCACACACACACAGTAAGTAATAAAAAAAAAACAACAACAAGCTTGCTGGACACAGCAGTATAGCAGCCTGGCACACCAGCCAAATAACCACATACAGTCACACAGCTGCAAAAGAACCAGGTCACAGAAACACAAGCCGTAAAATCTGTGCCCATATACACAGTAAATTAAAATGGGCAACACAGTGCAGACAGAGAACACAAATGACTTACAAGTAATGACTTTGCTGTTAGCACTGAAATCATTTCACTATAGTTTAGTTTAGACTGTTCTGTTCGGTCTGTGTGTCACCACTGATGCTCTGATGCTCAGGTTTTATCTGACTGACAATTGAGATGAGAGATTTCACTGTGCTGTTTGTTGTGTAGGGGGAGCAGGGCCTGTAGGGCGCCAGTCGACTTGGGAAGCAATGGTTAATGGTCAATGGTTAAGGTGAGGCTTGGGGTTAGGGAAGTAAGGGCTATGTTTATTGTTAGTCTCCAGGAAATGAACACAAGTCTGGGTGTGTGGTAGTGTATGTTAAAGATGACAGGGGAGAGGAAGTGTATCTATGAAAATTAAAAGATGACAGAGGAAGAGAAAACAGTGAAGAGGCAGTCTTTCACAGCATTTGTTACTTTCTACACACACACACATTCAGTTTCCAAACAAATTAGTTTGCTCATCTGCCTCTGCTGGCAGACAGTGCTGAATTCAGCCATCAAACACTGGAATACAAATAATGGTTAAATGTTTTAACATCAGTTGCTCAGTTTGATTTATAACTCAGGTGTCTGAGAGTGATGAGAATGAACCAAAACAGTAAAACAACTGGATGTAACAACAATTAGTAGTGATGAAGTATGTAAAAATATTCATTCTAACTGCTTTAAATATTTTACTGACACAGTGGCACATTGGCACAGTGGACCATGAGCTGGCTCTAGGGGAAAAAAAAAAACCTGGATAGAGGTTTACCTGGATATCTTCAACTGGATGAACACAAAGCCATACAGAAGCTCCACTGTAAGTGAAGCCACCCAGGGGTGGGGGGTGACCAGAGGCAGAGATGAGATAGGCTCCCCTTTCCCTCCAGAGAGACTACTCCTACTGTCTTCCCTAGAAATTATTCAAATTTTGTGTTGGTGCTGCAGTCATGACTCACTATGGCTCCCTATACCTGTATGTGTGGCTTCACAACTCACCTCAGAGTTTAAAGTCTTAGATTTAAAGTCATTACTTGGTGCTTTTTGAAAGAGTTAAGATGTATTTTTTATTACCCTATAGAAGCAGTAACTTCTCCTATTACTTTTCTGTCACATGCCAGATATTATCTCTTGTGTGGCTGTATCTCTAGGTTTTTGTCATCCTTTTTCTTTGTGAATTTAAAGAGGTCATCAAAGTTAAATATAGAGAAATGCTTATAAGAGTATACCATTTGAAACTACTCAAAAACTCTCGTAGGGTTTTCATTTAAAAAAATGAGCATTGTAATATTTGCACTAATTAATTAATGAGTGTTTTGTTGATTATGGGGGACAGAATAAAGGAAATGCTGTTTCCACCCAAAAACCAGGTACGGTTCTGCACGCCTTTCCTTTGCTGGTCAGCTTTTACATTAGAGCCGTTGTTCCGTACCCAAGTGCACTTGCATATCTACGCACTCTGATAAAGTAGTTGGCAGTAGTCACCTAGTTGGTTCACAATCACCAATAAACACAAAGAAGTAGAAGAGTAGTCTACACTACACATTGTGCAGCAGTCCACTTCCATATTTTGTTTTCACATTTTATGAAAACTGTACCTAAGTACACATGAACTGTACTAGAGACCACCTTTTTAAAGCTTGTTCATTGATCTGTGCCTGGGTATGGTGCAGTGTTCACACTGATCAAACAAACTGGACTTTGAGGTCAAGTTTACTCAGATCCCTGATGTAAAAGTCCCCTCTCTTTGAGGAAAATGTTTTTTGATAGACACTTTAGTGCTTTATATATCTGCATCCTTGCATCACGTGTGTCAGGTGGAACATAAGACCTGAGTGTTGTGGCCCTTATTCTCGATGGCTTCTTTGTAAATGTATGTGGCTTGTATTGTTCCTCTTTTGCACATGGCTTTGGACAAAAGCATCCGCCAAATGAATGAATGTAAATTTAGGTCCAGTTGAAACCAGTTTCTCAGCTATTCAGCTCCTCCACTGCCTGTTTTCCCTCTCATACTGTAACCTCTTTCCATTTCCCTCCCTGCTCTTCCAGTTCCAACAATCCCTCATCACATTCTCCTCCTTTTCAATTGCCCAGTTTTTGAGGAAAAAAAATCTTCTATTTTTTTCACCACTCCTTCACCACCCTCTACCCCAAACACCCTATCTTCACTCCTCTTATCACTCTACCCCTCCTTGTCTGCCCTCTCCAATCCCTTCAGTTTCTTGAATATGGCATACTTTAAAGTGGTGTGGAGCTTTTTTCTTGCCTTTACAAAAATGGCAGTGCTGTTATGACCTTTTTTTCCTCTCTTTTACTTAACATTGATACATGTCTTAACTAATAACAACTTTGGATTACGGAAATGTTTTTTCTTCAGTCTTGAGCATTCAGAAATGGGTTTTTGATGCCCCAGAAGTGACTGACACTGCACATCCCTGTCTCTAAAACACTCTGTCTAAAGTGAGTGTGCCTCTCTGGCTATTTGTCTGTCAAAAGTGAAAGTATAATCATATTTAATGGAGCCTTGTGCATTTCACACGTGCACCTGTTCTGTATTATATGTCTAGGTATGCACGTGTAGTGGCACTTCCCAGAAATCCAATTACATCCATGAGTGGAGGTCAGTGGAGGGAACATGCACATAATGTACCAGTGTAACAGCCATACAGGCATTCAAAAGTCCAATAACAGCCCGGCTCTCTAAACATTTCACCGCTGACTTTCACGTGTTGAGATCTTACATCGAATGATAGGACATGCTCCACAAGCAGCTTGGCTATATGATTACATCTTGTAGTGTTTTTAGGCCTTTTGGGAGATAATACGAGTTAATGTTATGGGTTACAAGGAGGAGTTTTGGACACTATGTACTGAAGTAATGAATAATTAGATGATAGCAGCAAAGGTTAGATCATTCCATAATAACCTACAGGCACATGGGGGACATTGGACAAAAGCCTACCTTCAACAATGATTAACTGATGTTTTCTAGGTGGAGGTTCATTATTGTGCCCACACTCTCAATGGCAAAACACACTCCACCTCTCTGTGTCTCATTCAGCTACCCAAGTGTATGTAGACAATAGTATATCCTCTCCCAAACATCAGTGATCACTCAATCTAAGACTGCACACATTGTACTGTGCTTTTACTGTGTTGCTGAAGGACTAGAGATGAGAACAACTGACTGAAGTCAGACAGAGATGTGAGGAAGAGCAATGGCACTTGAAGAGAGTATCAGTTTCTGTAATACAATGCTTTATGTTCTTAAACATAAAGCACTAGTCAATATTTTTATATTTGCAACGGTTCAAATGATTTTGTGTAATGTGAGAGGGTTTGCTGTTTTGCACTCAAGTCCAAACACTTTGATTGAAAACCTTCACATAATTAACACCCCAAACATTTTGTTTCAATCATTTATAAGCCACATTTCCGAGGACAAAGACTCTTTACTTGCCATATAAAACTCTAAAAAGTAGAAAGTACAAATTCTTTTACTGATTTAATTAATTTTGATCTGTTCAGTATGTATTGTATAACTGTTGATATTGCTGTTCCAACTGTGGCATTCAGCACAGTGCAAAACTAGTGCTAGTGCCAATTAAATAAATGACCTGTCCGTAAGGTTAATAGCTCAGCAGTCTCCTATTTGCATCAGAGTTATCACTTCACAGTCATGCTGCATTCATGACATGTCAGAAAGTCAGAAATTACAAGATCTGACTCGGAAAAAAGTATTTGATTGCATGAACATATCAGATGTTTTGTTAAAACAGCTAGAATCATGGCATCCTTTGTTGTGACCGACAGGGACAGTGTTATTTGCAAATGCTATTTAATTACTTTTAACAAGTCATTTACTATTGTATGTCATATAGTTACATTCTAAATATAGTGGTAAAGTTGCCATCGTTACAATTTTTGCAAAGATGTTTGTCTTATCTGATACACATTCACCTTAGACATTTTCTGTCTTACTCAATCACAACAAGCAGCTGCATTAACTTGTTTATGTGGTCTTTGTTAATACAACAACACAGAGCAAAGATCTTACTATGGGCATCTGTGTTGTTTTCCTAGTTGATCATGTGAGCACATGTTTTTCTGAACCATGGAAGTTCCCACTCAGAAGTTCCCAAGTCTACAGTCATCTGAATGCAGCATCACTTACTGCATCATGGCTAGGCTGAGAATGGACCTTTCAAAATAACATGATGCAGCTTTCAATATAATAATATGATCAAAATGTGAATTTGTTTTATGTAACTCTCTCGTCCAAATTAGTTATTTCAAGTAAAGTAAAGTGAAGTAATTAAGTATATTGATAATCATGCATTTTAGCTTTATCACAGCCTTAACATGGAAATAACGTTAATTCAAATTATTTATACCAGATAGCAGTAGTAAGTCAGAGAGAAGACAGAATTAGTTTTTTAAGATGTGATGAAAAAGAAGTAAAATGAGATCCATGTATTGTCACACACCACCATCTCACAACATCCACCAATCTTCCCTCTCTTTTTAATTCTTCTCTTCCTCTCTGACTTCTCAAAAGTCTCTCCTGTATATCCCCCCCTTATCACCCTGTCATCACGCTGTCTCTGTGCGCTCCTCAGCTGGCCCCATCCATCGCTCACTGAAGGTCTGTGCCTGCACTATGGCTCCGAGCTAAAGTTTCAGCTCAGAAGAACAAAGGAAATAGCAAGGAAGGAAAAAGACAGTCTTGGAGAAAAATACACCCTCCTTAGAAAAAAAAAAGAAAAGCAGAAAAAAGAGAGATATTGAAATGGTATTTCTATAAAGCAAACTATAGACACATGCACATATATAAATATATATGCCTGAGGATTTATTTTCCAGACGGCACAAGGTACACTCTTATCTGCTCCTCTGCACTCTCTTGGCAGCGCTCCTCTTACTTTTGCATTGTCTCTCTTCCCTCTTTATTTACCCTCTTCTCTTTGGGAAAAAACACAATAATTTCTCTTGGGATTCCTGTGAGCCCACTACTCCAGAGCCCAAAACAACTGGAACAACAGACATTAATAATTTGCCCAGGGACTGAGTAATGACACTGTACACACACACCAGAACACACTACTAAGATGAATGTAGGACTTACTGGGTCCCTAATTAAGCAGTAAGCAGATGTCCAACAGTAAAGCGGGATGTGGATATGGTGTGATGTGGTGAGGGAGGGACCAAAAAAATACAATAAAAAAAAAAAAATCAAGGCATGTGTTTGTGTGACTGAAGATGCAGCAGATCCTCAGGCTGAGCCATGTTTTAAAATCCCAACCACACCATTCTATGCTCAGCCTCATTGTTCAGTCTTATTCTGTAATAAAGTTTTATGTTTTATTGACCTGAAGACATTTTTCATCATTAGGCTTCCACCAGTTTCAGCAATAAACAAATGAGTCTGGGATATGGTCATTTAGGTCCTAACACATCAGAAAACATTTATGAACCACGAAGCCATAAAGTGCTTGGTGTTACAGCGGACAATATGAATATACAATATGAAGGTCAATTGATATGTGTGTTGAAAGGATCGATACAGTCGACACATGCAAGGTTCAGGCTTTATTTTCTGGCAAGGATCAAGGCCTCGTATTGTTGGAATGTCATTGATCGCAAACACAAACACAGCCTCATTGATTGGGATTGATCTAAGGCAGCGAGACATGTTGGAGGCAGAGTTGGACAGCTACTTTCTCATAAAATTACTCACTGTGTAACACAATCCATAGCATAGCTTCTTATATGTACACACTGAGGGCTAAAATTAACAATGATTTTCATAACAATTAAAGCTGATATTATTTTTGTTTGAACGACTTATCCATACATCCATTATTTATACCGCTTATCCGTTGAGGGTCACTGAGACTGGGCGAGAGGCAGGGTACACCCCATAAGGATCGCCAGTCCATCGCAGGGCCAACACATATAGACAAACAACCAGTCACACTCACATTCACTCCACTAATTAACCTAACGTGCATGTTTTGGATGGTGGGAGGAAGCCAAATTACCCGGAGAAAACCCATGCAGGCACCGGGCTTGAACCAAGAACTTTCTTGCTGTGAGGTGACAGTGCTAACCACTGTACCACCGCGCCACCCTTAAAGGACTTATAGTTTATAAAATTTCTAAAAATAGTGACAAGTGCTAAAAGTTCCCAGAGACTAAGGTGACAGCTTCGAACTCCATGTTGTATCTGAACAGTAGCTCAAATCCCAGAAAAACTCAATTTATCAACAGTAAAATAGAAAAATTACAAATGCTACAAGATGCTGAAATCAACAAATGTTTTTGGGATGGCCTTGTTGGTCAGTCCACCACTTGATTCCAGAGTGAAAAGCAGGTTCATCCGGAGAGAATTTTTTTCAAAATAATCATTCCTTGGCCTCAGGAGTCCATTTTCCCACAGTCCTCACTGCGTGACGCCCTGCACACGACAGACTGAAATGCTCTGTATGAACCACATGGTGGTGATATTGATGGCCTTACAGACTGTATCTCTGAGTACATTGGGTTCTGTGTGGACAACTCCATCCCCAATACAGAGATCCGCTGCTACCTGAACAACAAACCATGGGTTACCAGTGATCTGAAAGCGCTTCTCAATAAAACGAAGAGGGCCTTCAGGTCAGGAGGCCGAACAGAACTCAACATTGTACAAAGATAAAAGACAAAAACAAAAAACACAGGCTGAAAGAAAGCAAAGACGAAGGAAACTGAAAGAAAGACTACAAATGAACATTAGAGACGTCTGGAGTGGAATGAGGGAGATCACAGGCTTCCAGAGGAAACCCCCACCACAGACCCCACCCCACAGATGGGATTACACATCACAGCAAACCAGGTGAGGAGGGCGCTGGAGATGCTCCATCAGGGAAAGGCTCCTGGACCAGACGGCATCCACCACCGACTTCTGAAGACCTGTGCGAGAGAGAGCTATGTGGAGTACTCAAGTACCTTTTCAACCTGACTCTGCACCTTCAAAGAGTCCCAGTGCTATGGAAAGCATTCTGCCTGATTCCAGTGCTCAAGAAAGGACATCCTGTGGCACTGAATGATTACAGGCCTATAGCACTCAACTCTCACATAATGAAGGCCATGGAGAGACTGGTGCTGGCTCAGAAGATGCAATAATACAGCTGCTGCAGAAGGCATACTCCTCCCTGGACAGACCTAACACCACAGTCACGTTCTTTGACTTCTCGAGCGCCATCAATACCATCTAGCCCAGGCTGCTGAGGGCAAAACTAGAGAATATGCAGGTGGACGCTCCCCTAGTTGCAGGGATTGATGACTACCTCACAGGCTGGCCACAGTTTGTCAGACTACGGAGGTACGTGTCTGAACGTCTGACAAGTAACTTTGGAGCACCTGTAGGACAGATGTGGTGATCATCTCATCCTACAAGTACCTGGGTGTTATGCTGGACAATAAGCCAGAGTGGTCCACAAAGACAGAGACCATCTAAGAAGGGCTTGAGTCGGCTCTACTTCCTCAGGAGCCTCAGGGCTTTCAACGCAACAAGATGCTCCACATGTTCTATCAGTCTGTTGTTGAGAGCATTCTGTTCTTTGCTGTGGTGTGCTAGGGCGCTGGCATCAAAGCAAAGGACACCAATAGACTGATCAGAAAGGCTGAGTCTGTTGTTGGCGCTAAGCTACCCACCCTGGAGGAGGTGGTCAAGGACAGAATGCTGCCGAAACTGCTGGCAATTATAGACAATCCCTCCCACCCTCTCCTCAAGTCCTTGGACAATCTCAGGAGCAACTTTAGCAACAGGCTCCTACAACCCGGCTGTCTGAAGGAGCAGGAAATCATTCCTGCCTTGTGCCATCAGACTTTACAATTCATCTGGCTGGTCAAACTTAACAGCATAGAACTGCACTATTCAATTATTTAACTACCTAAACCTACAAACTGTATTGCACACGTCATATTTTTAACATAAATGCTACATCTTAAAGTAACCAATTCTTCTCTTTTTGTGTATACATTTAATACCTATTTTTGTTACCTTTTTGTTTATTTTACCCCTATTCTACCTCATTGTCTTGCTGCTGTATTTTATTTATGTGACAAACGTATCTTATTTTACCTAGCTGCTATGACAAACCAATTTCCCTTAATTGGATTAATAAAGTTATCTATCTATCTATTGGATGGACTTCCATGAAATTTGGCTCAGATGCTCATATTCTCACAGGTATTATTCACAGTAATCACTGTGTTATTCACTTTTCACCCAGTGCCATCTGGTCTAAATTGGTTTGCTTTATGAGCAAATACCTGCAAAACTAATGACTTTCTCATCAGTCTCAGCTGAACATGTGTTTAATGCCAATAAGCAAATGTTAGCATTCTAACTAAGATGGTGACTGTACTAACCCTTATACTTTACCTGCTACAGATCAGCAGATTAACATTGTGATTATGTTAGTTCATAACAAAACAAAGTCTGAGGACTTAGTGTGGCTGATTTTGAGTCAAAGCAATAAACAACTTCATCTCTTGTCAAAATGGTTATCGACTAATTTCCTGGTATTAATTGGCAAATGGTTTCAGAACTTCACAAATTTGATGAAGTGCACTGACAAAACCAGATGGGCATAATATAAACAGAGATTTCCATTCTAGAGCCTTGCTGTGTTTTTGTGAATTATACTAAAAGGAACAGAAACACTTGAGTGTCCATTAAAATACATGAATACAGTATTTGTCTCATATTGGTAATCCGAGCATTGTGTGGAGCATGTCTCAATTTAAGAAATACTCCAGCATGATATCCCATTTAAGCAGCACTAACAAAGGTGATGGAAAAAAGATCTGCCAACAGAAGAAAAGAGGTAAAAAATAATTAATTCTTTAATAAAAAATACATTTATAAATTCGGCAGCATGAACTTCTCTTGAATATTTCCATCAATCCAGAAGGAGAAAAACAATGACAACCAGCTGTACAGTAGGCATTTAAAATAAACCACATTCTGGGAAGCAAACACATACAAATGAGGAAGAAATGGCAAGTGTGTTTTAAGGAAAAACAGCAAAAAACAAGACTTTAAAATAGCAGACAGTTTCTGAAGAAACTCATCTGGCAAACAAAGACCAAACAGAACTGAACAGCGTTTTTATAACATCACTGTCAACACGACACAACAGGACAATGTTGCTTTGGGTTGATCATAACACCACAAGGTTCAGTCCTTCTAATACAACTACAGCAGCTTGGTATAAAGACAAACAACACATGGACAGACTGTGGAGGCAGCCCTCACATCAAGTTGTCCTCATGCACTGGTTTACAGTCTGCTTTACCACAACACATTCCAGATAGGAGATAGCAAAACCGACTCTGGATCAGTGTTTAAGGACAACTACTTCTTACTGTGGGGAGGAAAACTGAGTCACAAAACACTTGAAAACAGTGATTCATGTGCATTTAATTACCAGGAAACATCATGATGAAAGCTCATGATTGGATGGACAGACTGGGAGGTTACAGGTTCTACAGCAGCCTTATTGCACACAGGAGAAAGCTTTGACTGGAGGGTGTTTTTCTAAAATCAGTCCTGTACATCCTTTATAAATATTCAAAACATCTTTCTTTTTTTTTCTTTTTTTTTTGCTCTTTTTAAAGCCTCTTAATTTACTCAAGCAGATAGCACACTTGTTGTGGCACCATATTAGCTTTTTTAGAAGCCTTCTGAAGTCTCTGCCCAAACAGACTGTGCTCAGACGTGTCACATACTGGAGGGGTTTTGTGGACATATGGAGGGGTTGGTTGGTTTGGAACAAAGCCAGGGCATACATGTGGAGATAGACATTTATACTATAATTAAATGGATGGGTACCAGTTGGCAAAACAGGTTTTTTTTGCTATAGAGAGAAGCACCATAGGGAGTGTGTGTTGACCAACATCAACTTTTTTTTTTTTTTTAAACATTTGGTCATTTGGACTACATATTAGTGAAGAAGCCAAAGTCAAAGCATGTGGAATGCCTTTTATTGCCCTTCCTTTCAGTAGATCCCTCAAATACTGGCATATCTGAACTAGAAAGCAGGACAGGCCCAATGTTTTCTATGCTGACTGAGTTTTAAACCGTTCATTGCTCGGAGCTCAACTGTGACACTACAGTCAGAAAATGTATTGTCACGTCCAGCAATGAGTTCACCCAGAGCTGACACGTCCTAGAAGTTTAAAATTATTGCCCCTAAGGCTGCTGACCAAAATATCACAGTTGTGGTTTTAAGTGATGATTATGGGACAGGACCTTGGGGTAAATTTCACTATGCTGCTGTTATTAGCTGCCAACGTAGTCCCGGCGCATGCAGAAAATACCAAGCTGGCAGAAGTTTTCAGCTGATGCACAGGAGTTCTGTGTGGGCAAAGTGCTTAGAGGGATGGAACAAGGAAAGACTATATCTGGGGTGTGGGAACTGTGTGGCCTTTATTTCTTCTTGAGCCACATGTGACAATAGTCATAGATCAGGGGCTAGTCGCATAAAAATATTTTAGACTGTTGAACAAAAATAAAGACCAACTTACTTTAAGTCTAAAGAGTTAGCCACCCACCCCCGAAGCTCAGAACTAAGAGCTGTGTTGACATGGTAACAGTCAGTGACAACTGCTGACCAGTAGCACAGACAAAAAAGAGGAAACAATGCTAACGATGTTGTGAGTGACTAATGAGAAGGGAAAGAGTTTTTGCAGACTTCAGTTAACATGTTGGAAATAAACAGCAGTGATGATGTCGTCAGTTGTTTTCATTTGGCCAAGGAAACTACCCCGAGTCTTACTGATGAGTGACTACAAGTACTGCTATCAAGACATCAAGAAACCACAGCAGCTCAGCTCTGCTACAGGTCTGCACTGCACTGAGCTTTTATTCAGCTGGAGTTTTTTTTTTAATTGTTACATTCTTTGCTGAATTTCCAGAGTAAAATGTCCTTGTGACTTCTTCCAGAAAGCAAACATTTCTGTTGGAGTGAAGGGAGCTGAGCAGTTTGGCGAGTTGCTCTTATGTTTAAGCTTGAAAAAATCTCTAATTTACGCACAAATCATGGCAAAAGAATCCCATTTTACATAATCAAGACCTAGACAGCTTTGTGCAATAGATGAATTTAAATGAGTTCTTTCTGAATTCTCTTTATTTGTGCTATAGTCAAAGACTTAAGGGGACACACAGAATATTTATTTAAAAAAATGGCCTGTGATGGACTGATGGACATGACAGTCTTCTCTTCTCCCTAAGCATTGTGTTAAAATATATTACTATTATAATATACTATTATTTTGTTCACAAATACATGAATGTCAAAGGGTATATTGTTCATACCCTTTGAATATAAATTAGACAGTTTTGTAGGTCTTTAAAAGGAGTCTTGGACAAACTGCTTCTCTGATCTCCTGTTTCCATTAATTCTCTTGATTCAAGTCAACACTGGACTGATTTGACCTTTGACTTTCAGCACAGAGTGTGCAGCACTGCATCAATACCAACTTTCCTCACTAAGCTATAAAATGCACATTCTTCCTCCACAGGCTTTCAGCAGCAGACAGTCTTCATAATCATATCTCCACACCTCTTAATAACAGTCAACAGGCAAAATGATTTCCTGTGCAGTGTGGCATGGAAAGCCAGTTAAATATTAGCTTTGTGTTTTGTTGTGCATGGATGTTGTGGAGATACAATATGATTTATTTGCTCTTGAAAACAATCGCTTCAAGTGGCACTACAGATCCTATAGCTGCAATACAGCTGATTAATTAACCTTTTATAACCTACATGTACATACACTGTACAGTATTTAGGTTCAATTCAGTGATCAGTGAATGAGATACCAGTTTTCAGTCAAACTGTCAAAAAGTTCTTGTCATATTCTCACAAAATACCTTTTTTAAAAAGCACTACTGTGTATATTGTGTTACTTATTTCATTCTAGCCTCTTAATTCACTTCCAACTCTTAAATGACACTAGCAAAGGAAAAGATTTAAGTGTCTCTCTGTAGTAGGTCAACGGTATAATCATGGCAGTGATGATACCAGTGAGAGGATCTGACAGTATGGTAGCACCTAGATTCTGTGATGGATCTGTTGGAGTGACACATTTCAGGCTGACTCAGTGATCCTGAATGTACAAATGAGCCTTTTTTGCCTTTTAACGGTGACTGTGGATGGTGGTCTAAAATTTTATAATAAGTGCAACAAGTGATATATCTTTCAGACAAAAGTCAAAATATGACCCAAAGTCTTATTTTTCCACCCCCAGGCTATATTACTGAATCCATAGTAAGTATGAATGGAGTTATAATTAAGTTTGGTATTTTGTGCTAGTTCAGTGATAATGTGCTTGGTTCTTCCATACTTAAATTATAGTCTTCTGATTGGAGGTGTGACTGAAGCATCAAACAGAAAGGGTCAGGGACAGATTCACCTCCTCTGATGATGTTTTACTGAGGATGAAGTTCCAATCAGAGCTCAGCAGCTTGAGGTTTCTGTCACCGTCTGCAAATATAAAGAAGATTTGATTAGATTGTGAGCACGGTGAGATGAAATGTTAAATCCTCCTAAATTAACTTGAACGATATTTACATTGACTTGCAAGAGCGACTACTGCTTTTGAAGCTTTTAAAGGAAGATGCGCATTGGATTGTTAAAGTATTAAAAATAATTTCCATTATATATATTTTTCTATGGAATAGTATAACAAAGCAGAAAACTTCCTCAGTTCAGCAGCCACATATGAGCCACAGCTGTATTCTCATTACATCACACTGCTGCCTGTCTACCTACTGTATAATGTCTGTTGTTAACTTCTTAATAAACTTGCAGTAATATTGTGTTTGGAGGGAGAATATCAAGCAGTTAAGCCCAGTCAGGAATACAATTTTAATGGTATGTTTTCCAGAGACAGATGAGATGAGACAAATCTGACCTCACGTAAGCATGTGGGGCAAGGTCCTAGCTGTGCTCAACAACCAATACAGTCACAGTGACGCACAAAATGCCACAGATGTGAACTTACATATCTAGACCGAGTTTTAAATGTAGATTAGAGGCTGTGGGTGTTATATAAAGTTAAAAGGTAAATTATTAAGTAAAACAGGTAGAAGGACGGTCACTACTGGCCAGTACTAGGAGAGTACAATATTAAAAGGTTCTGTGAATGAAGTCATGACCCATAGTTCAGTTAACACTACTATAGATACAGTACTGTACCTCTGCCTTGTTGTGGATCCATAGTTATCTAACATCTGAGTGCTGGCCACCTCCAGGTTCCAGTCACATATCTCCAGCAGCTTTAGACACTCTGACCTGCTCCTCAGACCCAAACAGAACAACTGCTCCACCTGCAGAGACAAACAAACATCAAACACTTGCACAAAGATGCCTGGGGTAAGACAGAAGCAATGACATGAGATAATATTGAAGGGTCACTGTAAAAGAAAGAACTACAGACAGCATCTTTTTTTATTCCTACATGTGAATGTTACTGCATCAGTAAGCATAGTGTCTTTGTTCAAACACACTTCTGTTGCTTAGATGAGACCTTTGAATTGCATTTTGCTTTCTCTTCTAAACTTTCTGCCACTATTAAGGAGCACTCAAGTGTTCCCTCATGCCCACTGACAAAAAACATCTTCCATCGTCCCACAATGGCCCTAGCCACAGCCAGTTAAGAGGGCACTGAGGACTGCTGTAGATACATCAGTGAGTCTATATGCTTTTTATTTATACCTGGCTCATTGCAGCTGTAATGACCTGCTTTTCCCTTAAGGATCAACAAAGTTACTGCAATCACAACCTGATATAAACTTAAAATTATAGTAAGCAACTGTGAATGACTCCATGTTTGCAGTTATATGCTGTACAGAAAAACGTTATAGACGAAATGGACTTAAAGCCTGACCTGAGATTCAGTGAACTGGACCTCTAAAGACTCTTTGCACAGCAGTGTTTACCACTGAGGACTCTGGTTCCCTTTTAATAGTTAGCAGTGCTGCAACATAATAATCCATTTCATGGGACTTTTATTTTGGTGGGCTGGAATCATGGGATGTTTGTGAAGCTGTGCACAAGAGTTCTGAGGAGAAATGGTGCTGTTTTAAAGGCAAAGGTAAGTCACACCAGTTACTGATTGGATTACTCAATTTACTGTACTAGTGCATAGGAAACACATGGTTTTCAATAACTGGCTACAGTGACTGCACTTTTTCATAGCACACTGTTAAATGTTCTTACCTTTAAGTAATGCACAGCTTTCTGGACATTCCAGTTGTGGTTCTGGAGGGCAGCTTGGCACTCCTCTATTGTCACACCATGAACTGCCTCCTGCACCTGAATCAACAGCAATAGTGTAAGTCTCTGCAACATCCAGCAACTGTATATCCCCCTGCCTCTAATTTTTCATTCCTGTTGATAGACCTCAGTGCTAGTGCCAACATATACACCCACACACACCACTGTGTTTTTTCCTTATGATGAAATCATCTGTATCAACTTGACATTAATACTTCACATAGAGATACTTTAAAATTGACAATCGAGTAATTGAGAGAGCTTGTCTGTTTACTGTAAGCTTCACCTGAAAAAAATGATGGTAATAATCCAAGTGCTGATTTGAGTATCAGTGCATTTGATGAGGCTTTTTCAACAGTCCCCTGTCTCTTTACAAACTGAATTAAACTTGTTTGAGTTCTACTGATTATGTTTATCCAAATCCAACTTAAGCTGACTCCAATTTCAACATTGTAATTCTGACAGTGCTCCTGAGTGTGATGGGAATTTCTAGCAGCATAGTCATGGATTTCATATACATAAACATTTTAACTGTTGTCAATATTTCTTGGTACTTGGTCACCTCTGCTGCTTCCATTGCTAATGTTGTGCATGGCTATATCTTGTATTAAACTCCTGAGAGACAAAGTTTAATACAAGAGTTTAGTACTAACCCTGACTCTTGTACACACACACACACACACACACACACACACATATATATGTGTGTGTGTATATATATATATGTACAGCTAGCACAGCTAGCATAGATCTCTGTATCCACTACAAAATCCCAAGTGCCTGATCAATGTAGAGCCTTCTGTGTTGGGCAGTGATTCTGACTCCAGTTCAATCAAGCTCAATCTCTGTTGGAATCAATTGGCCAGCAAACAGAACCAATCAAAGTCTGGTTCCTTTTCTTTTAAATTCTATCCCCAGTGAAAATTAACATGGCCCTTTTTTCTCCAAAGGATACTGGCATGTTCTCTGATAAGTTAGTACAAGTTTTTGTGTTGAAGTTTTTTTTGTGCTTTTGCATTGTGACAGAAAACATGTTTGTATGCTACCAAGTTTTGAACTCAACACAAATTGAAGTGGAACCTCCCATTTAATTAACTCTGAGTCACTGGCTTTAATAAGTTCAGCTCCAATTATGAAAATTATGTTTTACATATCAATTATAACTTGATTCTGATAATGATTTGAAGTTGGACAGGGAGGTAATCTGTTCAATTATAACAGATGTGAGCAATTAAACACTATCATATTGTATGTGCCAGCAATTTCCCTGGACAAGGCATGTCCCTGACTCTTGTACTAAACTCTTGTATTAAACTCTGTCTCTCAGTGTCAGAAAGAGAAAAACACACACGTGTGTGCGTGAGTGCACAACCAGTAAAAATTACCTTCTGTTGCCCCCTTGTGTACAATGCACAAATAAATGTAATATACTGTACCGCATAACATATATATACACATACAACATATATATATATATATATATATATATATATTTGTTTTCAAATTCAATTTAAATGCTACATTAACTATGTCATTCTTGAAAGTGCAAGTTGCAACTGGAAGAAGTCAAACAAGCCACATATCAAATATACACTGCACTCTATTACATAATATTCAAAGTCATATTACTTCTCAGACCAATGCTACTGGATTACCCTGAAAACTGCACTGATATTTTAGCCCATATCTGTGAGATAATGACTTAATCTCATAATAATGGAAGCATTGGCTCTCACACTAATGATAGAGAACTAAGAACACATGGCTCTCTGTTTAAGGACTATGCTTGTTATGTAATTTACAAAAAGCAGTCAAAGTAGCATTAAAGAGAACATGAGGTCAACTATATATTACAGATAAAATATCACACTGCTTTGAGCATGTTTCAAAGGCAATGTCATTATCTCTGATCTTACCATTTTGACCCTGTCAGCTGAGTTCCCTCCTCCATCTGTCCTGGTACAGGAAGCACTGACCACTGGTGCTGTCAGCCCATCTGAGCAGACACGAGGGAGACTAACTGATGTCTTCATCCCTGACCGTGGTCCACCCAGACTGCTGTTATTGTTGGAGGAGAAATTAGCTTTCAGCTCGCCTGGCTGGACAAGGCCCTGTCCCTGGGCATGTCCCTGGACAGTCTGGCTGCTGACCACCATGGGTCTGACAGTGGCGGTGTTAGCTTGCCGTACATGCCTTTCCTCCACACTGCTGACAGGAAGGCTCTCTGCCTCCCTGAAGAAGCGATCATATCTGTCAAGGTATGGCGGTCTCTCTGGCAGAAGGTAATAGTGGGTGTTACTGACTTTACGTCCATCACGTACGATGGGGAGGATGCAGGGACCCTTGCTGGCGGGGTCCTTCCCCTGCGCCTGGGCCTGGATCACTTTGGGTGCAGCATATTTAGGATCTGAGGCGAAGCTGTGTGTGGTAGGCATGAGTTTACCTGGAGAGGTGGAGAGGTAGGAGCCGTAGGTGTGTGTGTGGGGGCAGGAGGTAAGGGGAGCCTGCATGGTGGTGGGGCTGACAGAGTAGACTCTCTGCTGGGGAGAGCCCACTACCAGGCCCATGGGGCTAGGAGTCCTGGAGCCTGTCTGGGACAGAGGGTCCCTTGGAGGGATCTGAGGTGGTCGGTTCTGGTCTGGGCCTGAGAGGTCCTCTGTGGTGTCTGCTGGCGTTGGTGACAGAGAGAGATCCCTTGACCAGCGAGCAGATGTGTAGTCACCCCTTTTTATAGGGCGAGGGGGGATAGGGACACGTGGGGGGATCTGGGGTTTGTCTTCATTGGAGGAGAAGACGCTTTGTTGATGTGTGTCCTGGGTCTGAAGGGTGTGAGGAGACTGGGGAGCTGAAGCAGAGGTCTGGGATGGGGAGCTCGACCTAGCAGCGCTTCCTGTTGGTACGTTGAGCCTCCTCATGCACTCTTGCTGGAGCTCTTGGAAGATTTCAGCAGACTGGGAGAAAGATGTGGACAGGCCCTGGCTCTGCTTGCTAGGAAGAAAGAGATTATCCTCCAGGCCTGGTCTGTCTGAACCCCTGGAGACAAGCACCTCACCCTGCACCTTCTGTCCAGCAGAGACAGCCTTGTCAGCCTCATCTGGGTTACAGACATCACTCTGTTCCTCCCCATGCTGCTGCTCGGAGCTGTTGATGGAGCTCACCTTAAAGAGGAAAGAGGATTAAACATATTTCTTGAAACAATCAAAACAATTTACGACGTCAATACGCTCTACTACTAAACTAAATGATTGACATTCTTATTCCCATTCAATTTTGGGATAGTGTCAAATATGCTGTATCACCTCCTACCGTACCTCCATATCATCTTCGTCTTGGGCTACATCATCATAGGCTGGGGGTGGGGGTAATGGCCTTGCATCCCAGTCCACTACTGGTGTGGGGTGAAGGGGTCGGGGCAATGATCTAGATGGACTCTGAGGAGGAGTCCGATCCAGGATGTTCTCTGCTTCCAAAGCCAGCTTTGCCAGTGAGGGGATCTGAATTTCAACTACAGGGGAGGGGGAGGGTGTGGTTGGGGGGAACTCCTCCCCAAAGTCAATGAGGGACACTTCACTGTTGGGGTTGCAGCCTGAGCCTGAAGTCCGGCTACTCCCCTGTTTGGAAGCGGAGACCCATGCAGCAGGTTTAAGTTTTAAGCCTTTGACAGAACCCGTTTTCCGAAGCGATAATCTCTTTAGTCCTGCAGGGGTCAGATCTTCATCATCGTTTACTGGATCGTAACAAGGCTCTGGAAACACAAACACACAATACCTTCATTAATTTACTAATTTACTTAACATTGAGAAAGTGATGACACTGAAGCTCTCTAAGACCACTTCACACTACAAAATACACCCCGCTCCAATAAAGTCTTAGGGTTTGAAGTTAGTCCTCTAGTGCACAGCAAGGTCACTGCACACCTGTTAGTGGGACACAAGGGTGAAAAGATGGAGAGACAAAGATGTTTAGACTGAAATGATAGTAGATGACAGAATCACTGCAAACACAGGCAGAGAAGAGACTAAAAATATGGGATGTACCTTTGAGGAGTGGAGCTAGGAGGGAACAGAGAGGGCAGGAGCAATGGGTGAGGAGCTGCTGAGAGAAACCAGACTTACTCTTGATTAACACTGCTGGTTGAGGAGGACGGGGAGGAGGTTCCTCTGGAGAAATAAAAACAGAAACCGCCACCGCAAAGGAGAAACAGAGAGGGAAAAAAATGACAGTAGCGAAGATAAAAAGATCAGAAAAAAAGCAGAAAGCAAATGTCAGGTTGCATTTGAAAGCTTTGCAAGCAAGTGTTAGAAAAAAAGAAAAGAAAAGCAAGTTGTTTTGGTGGTCCTCAACTAAAATTTGCAGTGTTTGTTTACATCAGTAACATTTGTAGTTAGACATCAAAACAGACTGTAGGTCTGTATTTGCAATGGGGGGCTGCTTAAGAAATGTAAAAAAATGATTTTGTGTGGTAAAATATGTATGTATTTATAATATGTAATATATGATGAGTGTGTTACTAAGGAGATCTTTAAATTAAGGCCTGCAGGTATGTTGTTTCAGTACCATGACACAAATCCCAATTTCCTTCCCATCCTTGACTTTTAGATCAAAACATCAACATAAATGAGTCCTCTGGCACAAACTAAACAAGTGATGGTGGATAGGCTGCAGTTTAAAAGAATGCATATCTGATAGTGTTTGTAATTTGAACTTATAAAAGCTCATCCACTCACTTTTAGCTCGTCCTGGTAGCTGTGTGGGCCGAGTCCCACTGAGGTCTAAACCCAGAACGTCAGGAGGATCCATGGGATTCCCGAGGTACAAACTGGAGGGAGGAGAGGGACATACTTCATTTCAGTACATGTCAATGTAGTGAATTTAACTAACCTGAGTGTTGTATTACAAGAAGCTGGTTGACATTTAAAATGATGTACTACTGCCATCTACTGGTGAAACCTTATTACTACTACAACCCAACAGAAACTAACAAGACAGACCACCAAAATGGGCTGAATTATGATACAAATATACTAAGTGATGAGGAGATATCTAGACCATGTAAAAACGTCTCTGGGTACCTTGTTGAACTAAATTACACAACACTAAAAGTTAATAAATGAGAAGCTGCTCCTTACTCATCAATCCTGTCAGGGAAGCCCCAGCAGCGATGAGGGTTGGTGTCTCCGTGTCCTGTGTGGATGAAGCTGTTCTTGAGTGGCCGGCTTATGTCATGAGCTGACAAACCCGCTACTGATGTCACCACGTTTCTGGGGAACTGTCCGACCTTAAGAGTACGTTTGTTTTGACCTCGCCACCAGTAGTTCTCTGCCCTGAGAGACAAAGATAGTGAGGATAACTACCACATCAAATAATCCTACTGTATATTTAGCAACTTGCCAATTAAAGTACAGTTCATGTAGTTTATTAGAAATTCAAAATCTTTTTATTATTGACAAGGTACATGAGTCTTAATATATTTTAAGACCGCTGGAATTTATCAGTAGTGAGGTTGGGAACTAGGTTTATTTTTACTTTTAAGTCTGAAATTCTTATTTATACACACCTTCCCTCTATGATGGTGATGACATCATTGACCTGGATCTGCAGTTTGTCTGGCTCGTCAAAGTCCTGCAGAGCACACATGTCTGTGGGCATGGTCTGAAAAACAAACACACACAGAACACACCAAAGTATTTTTAACACAGCAAACTTTAAGACAGTTCTCATAGTTATTTCAGGTGAGGGCATTTTTCAGTATTTATATGTCCACGAGGTGGAGCTTTACAGTAGTAGGTTAGAATATGCCCTCTGAGCAGTGCCACCTCTACAACATTACAGTGAATTGAAATCAGAAAGTGAAAGTAACCAGAGCTAGCTGGTTAGCATACTAAGTACATTGCCATTGCTGTGGAAACAGCTCTTCGCACGTATAGGAATGAAGTTTGATGCTAAACTCGCAACATTTTTTCCAGACTGTCAAGTAAGCTGTTAATGCTAACATTAGCTATGTAGTGATAGTAAAACTTACAAATAGCCCCTTTAACACTCCCCCTTTAGACACCATTGGCTACTTACATGACTTCTTCCTTACCTCAAGCAGGAACTCTCTCAGGGCGACGAAAGTAGGTCTGTCATCTGGTTTTTGTGCCCAACACTGTAGCATGACATTATAGATATCCTGCGGACAGTCCTCAGGCTTAGGGAGGCGTTCACATTCTTTATCAATCTTGTGTAGAATCTAAAATAAAGGGTTTTTTTATACAAAAGAGAAAACAAGAGTGACAAAAGAGGAAAGAGGACAATTGAAAAACATATTAGTGAGGCAATGAAAAACTGTGACTACTTTTGTGGGTCCATCTGAGATACTTTGGCTTCTAGATGTTTATGTCTATGTATATAATGTATACAATATGCTTCCATATTATTTTCTGTGCACATTTACCTGGCTTCCATTAAGACCCAGCCAAGGCTCCTGACCATGTGTGAACATCTCCCACAAAGTGACTCCAAACATCCATGTATCTGTAGCATGGGAGAATGTCCTGGTCTTCAGACTTTCTGGGGCGCACCTGGAGTATGACACAAAACACAAAACTATATAAATCAATTATCCACAGTGCTGTCTATATACATATGGATAAAATCAATCAGAGCAAGACAGATTTCTAACTTGTCGCTTGACTGACACAGAATTTGGGAAAGAAATCAAAAAAGCAGAGCAAGCCTTGTTTAATAAGAATTAACAGCAGGGCTGGAATGCAGCTTTGACCAGTCATACTTTTCTGTGGAAACTCAATAAAATGAGTTGGGTTCACACCCTAACTAAAACCACTCATATCAAACTCTGGACCATATCCAAGTACAGCTTAAGTTGCTATGTAGCTCCTTGAGTCCACCCACCATGCAAAGGGGACCTTGCGATGCTCCTGCATGACATAGTGCTCATGGTTGTTAGGCAGCGCCCTCATCAGTCCAAAGTCACCGATCTTCACTCTGTGAGCTGAGGCCAACAGGATGTTCCTGGAGAGACAGGGCCAAATATTTAACATTTTCATTTTTAAACATAGATGTCCATCAATCAAACTTTCAATCAAACTTTATTTGTATACCACCTTTCATACAGGTTAGAAATACAATGCTGTCCATACATGTTATACTCAGAAATAGTAATAGTAATAGAAATAGTAACTAAGTACACAGTCACTTCTGTAGTTTACATTCTTTCATTCTATCATTTTGCACTAGACCACTGTATATATCATACATATCACTGTACTATATCTTATATATCACTGTAAACATCATCCATATTTTGATAGTCATTTTTTCATCTAATTGTTTTTATTCTTTTGACTTTTTATATGTATCTGTCATTCTAGAGCTGTTAAAGAGTATTTCATTGTTTTGAAACAGTGACAATAAAGACTATTCTATTCTAACTTTTTTAACACTGCATCTTAAAGTTACTGAGTGTTGTGGGAAATTGAGGTGCAACAATTTCTATATATCAATATTTCAACTTTGATTAAAGCTCAATCACACAAGTCTTAACAGTTATATCTGCTCTCCACACACAGTCATAGCACCCATTAAAACTGATATTGTGATACCTGTTAAGCAGTTGAGATAAGAAAGAAAGACAATCAAATTGAACTTAACATAAAAAATAAAGTCAAATCTCAACAGAATTTCAGTGAATTGTTACACTCTAGTAGGAAATGAACAAAAAAGTTTTTTATGAGGTGCATTTTATTGTTGCCTGTTGACCTACATCCACCAAAAATGGGGCAGTTGTGAGGCTCAATTATTAGCAATGTTCAAAATGTGATCCCACCACATAAAATATATCCCAATCATAACACCGTCCTACAACACAGGACCTACCACAGGTTTTCATTGGAGGCATCAAATAAATATGGAATATCTGAGGAATACTATTAACTATATAAACCCAGCAGGACTTTGATGGTCCAGAATTTAAAACTAGAGCTCAGGAAACTTCTCAGTGTTTGGTATACTGTAAGAGTGTAGTCATTGCCATTTTAACTCAACTTTGACTGGGAAAGTGATTCATTTTTACCAGCTATTAAGCTTTTTCTAAGTAGTGTCAACACTTAAGTGAAAGTGACTAATTTGGGAAAGAACAAGAACTTAGACCACCCAGTAGAGCCAGCCAACAACTGACTCATTCTGTTTGTGAGCCAAGTCTCCCTGTAATGGCTTGTAAATGTCTGGGTGGAGGAGAGGGAGAAGCAATATAAATAATTCAACATACCAGTAAAAATATCCTGAAAAGAAAAATGTGTTTTATAGAGAATTAAAGAAATACACTTTGAGAGAGAGACTTTGCCTTTTTTTTTTTTTTGCAGACAAAACTTATTAAGTACACCTTAAAAAGTTCTCTGTCACCTACCTGGCTGCCAGGTCCCGGTGGATGAACCTCCTCTGCTCCAGGTAGGCCATGCCACAGGCCACCTGTACAGCATACTGACAAAGAGTGTGGATCAACACGGGACCCTGTGGACGAACACATCGCAAACGCTCCAGCAGAGAACCAAGAGGAGCCAGCTCCGTCACCTACAGAACACAAAGAGAGATACAAAGAGGGTGGGTGAAAATAGGAAGGAGGAATGTGGCGATAAGTAGTAAAATATAATAATAAACAGAAAACGGAAAAAGGAATGAATAAGTGATACAGATAAGAAAAGATTTAGGTGAAAACAGGAATAGAGGTGAAAATAGGAGTAAGAGATACGTTCATGCAAATACAATGGGACAAAAACAATAGAAACAAAAGAATAGAAAGAGGCGCTGGCAATAGGTAATCATAACATGGTCCAAATACAATTTGGCAAAAATAGTCCAAGAATCCCTGAGGAAATAACTAAAACCAAAATGTCAGCCCTTATTTTAGCCCTCCGTCCACCATCACTCTCCCTGGTCATGACAAAAGCCTTGAGATGCCTGACCTGATTCAAATATACTTTAAGGTCATTAAGTGAGCTGAGAGACTGCCTGAGAGCAACTGTGTTTTGTAGTGTGTTAAGTATGTGTGGGTTTAAGTGAGAGCACAGGGAAACCAAGAAAAGTGAGTACACAAGTGGCTAATATACACCTGTGCCATACTGCACTGTATGTGTTTGTGTCTCTGTGTATTCCTCCCTGTGTGCGTGCATTTCTGTGTGTCCACTACCATCTTCATTGGGTGTGTGAGCACCACACCGTAGAGGCGAATGAGGTTCTGATGGTCCAGGGAGTGCATGGCGTTGACCTCACAGATGAAATCTTCCAGAGCGTCGGGCTGGCTGAGCACGTCAGTCTTGAGACACTTCACAGCTACGTTCAGCTGGAAAACAGTATAAAGATTTCCTACAATTGTTTCGAAATTCATTCCGCAAGCATTTCTAATCTAACTCACACAAACTTATCATAAAGACAGTATGAATACACAGAGTCAGTCTTATGTAGAGAACTGAATAATGTTGTAGTGTAGGTCTCCTCACCACCTTCCCTGCAGGTGTCAGCCACTCTCCTCTCTTCACAACGCCAAAGGAGCCGTCCCCAAGCTTCTCAAACAATGTCAAGTCCTTCTCAGGGATGAGGCAGGTCAGACCTTGCTGCTGCCCATCAGGGGGAGCACCACCTCCAGGCTGTGCGGCCAGGACTCCCTCCCCCAGGCCCAGGGGAGGTGTGGGAGACAGCTTTCGAAAGGAGGAGGCCG
This sequence comes from Lates calcarifer, assembly GCF_001640805.2. Classification (NCBI taxonomy): domain Eukaryota; kingdom Metazoa; phylum Chordata; class Actinopteri; family Centropomidae; genus Lates; species Lates calcarifer. The sequence continues at coordinate 18,685,072 of NC_066836.1, read as the reverse complement.
GCTGGCCCTGCTGGGGGAAGTCTCCTCCCTCTGGACGCTTCCCGCTAAACACCTAGAAAGGAACAGAAGAAGAGATGAAAAACAAAGAAAGCAATCAACATCTAGACAAAGAGCTTGTGTGTATGAGAAATAAAAAGGTGACGTGGTATGTATGGGGTGGAAAGGGAGGGCAGTCACCAAACACAATTTACAATTTTACAAATACATTTACAATTCTAAGCTTCGACAGCTACTCTCGTCTCTAACTCACTGTCGTAGGCCTGCAGCAATACAAAGTAGCTTGCATTATCAGGCACTGATAACATTGTATGTTTTCACATTCTTTCATTCATTAGTAACAATAGAAGCAAGGAAGAGGTTTACACCGGAAACAGTTTTGCTTGAAGATAATGTAGCTTTTCTTCAACCTGCTGCATGATATCTACATTACCAACTAGCACTACAGAAGCACAAGCAGACTAGTAACAGTTGCTGGAGTCTCAGTGTAGCCCAAATAGCCCCCATATGTAATTTTTATGGGAGTGTCAGCTTTGGTTGGGGCCTCTACATACCTACAGAGACACTAAATCCACTGTAGGTGCTCTTCAAGGCACAACCATAATGCACCTTTCAGCAGAAACATAGAGCCTCATCATTCTACCTGCTTCCCCGTTGCTGTTGGAAATGCATTGGTGTATATGTGGTGTGTACAGTGTAAGGATTGTGTGGTTGTAAAGCAGGTCGAGGTGTGGCCAGCATCCAGCAGTCAGACCACTTTCACAGAGGAACTTAGGGGATGTGGAGCAGCCTCTCTGCCTCCAACAAGGACACACACTCAAAACAATAAATTCAGGCTCTAGCTCTTACTGTATGTGAAATATCTGTACATGTGTTGAATAATGAATGTACAACACATATGGTGAATGTTTTCAACAGTAACTAATGGCTTTGCAGGAAATCAAACACACACACTCACACATCTTTGTGGGGACCTGTCATTGACTCAATGCATTTCCAAGCCCCTTACCCTAATCTTAACCTTCATAAACCCTAACCTACACCTTATTCTAACCCTAACCCTGAAACCATGTCTTAACCCTAAAACAGCCATCCCATTGTGGGGGTCCAGCATTTGGGTCCCTACAAAGCTTCCAGACCCCACAAGTACAGTGGGCTCCCGGTTTTTGGACCCCACAAATATAGCAAAACAAGCCCTCAGACACACACACACACACACACACACACACACACACACACACACACACACACAGACTTATCATTATGCTAGATGGAGAAATTTCCTGCCTCTTGTCTTAAGTGCTGACAACATAGCAGGAATGACTTAGCTGTTAGGAAGTACTCATTAGGAAGCACTATTAGATTTAGTGAATGTTTCTGTGTGCATGTATATGTGTGTTTGTGTGAGTCGTTAAGTGCTTTCAGTTTGCCTAAATTTTAATCCATACAATCTATGCGCTGTGCAGAGCCTTCAAGGGAAAGCTTTGTTTAGAGACCCTAAATAAGACCATTTACCAAAATAGGAATGCACAGAAACTGGTGTTGATACCAGATAGTGGGGATACAAAGAAATGTAATAATGTTTTTATGGGTAAAACAATGTTTGCTTTAAAGCAGTGAGTTAATGTTTGTTCAATGAAGTCAATCAATGAAACAAATGTGAACTCTTAACTGGCTCATGAACAAAGGTCAGAATTCAGAAATGGTATCATCAGTGAAAAAGAGGTGTCAATGAATGCCTAGGGCCAAACATATTTGACTGGCCAGATATAAACAGTAGCAAGGGGTGTGTGGTTTCACATTCACACTGGACCAGACATGACATAATGCTGCAGACCTTTTTAAAAACACCACCTCGCTGTGGTCACTGTGTGGTAAGTGGGTTTCAAATAGGAGGCTTGAAATGCAAAAGATTCTGACTATGACAGAGCAGCACACATACACACACAGGCAGGGAGGCAGGCAGGCAAGCATGCATGTACATACGTACACATGCACACACACACACACACACACACACACACACAGGCTGAGGAAGCAGATTACTCAAGCTGAAGATGGTGCCAGACACGGAAACAGACAGGTGTAATTATAGACGACAAGCACCATCCTCTGGGCACCACAGCATCCACTGAGAACAGCCAAGACACACACACACACACACACACACACACGCACACACACGCACACACATACATGGTACTGGCAACATCTGCTCCATGCATCATTCCCCTGAGCCTGAGTGAACTTGTGCAGGAGGTACCTTTTAATTTTTCTATCTTTAAGCTTTTATTTAAACTAAGTGAAAAAGTGTGTCATGCCTGGTTATGTCTCTTTAAGGGAGAAATTGACTGCTTCCTGAGACAACATTTCTGTGAATGCAGCGTGTTCTGAATCTGTGTGTCACCAACTCTTGTGACTTGACTCCAGTGTTTATGTGTTTTTCTGTTTCTGAATGTGGACGTGCTCATCCTCATGTGAAGGGTCAAGCTGTCTTGTTCTCTGGAAGAATGTTCCCTACAGATGCAAACACATCTGTGTGGAACAGATGTGTTTTTCTTTCAAAAAGCAGTCACAGAGCCAATCAAGGAATCACTTAGACCATGTTTCCCAAACTTCTGCTTTCAGCCCAAAATGGCTCAGTAAAGTCATAAACTGGTGTCACACTGGTCACTATGGTCGACACTTCGACACTATGTGGCCATTCACACAACACTACTACTACTGCTAATGCAGACATTTAAGCAGATATGTCTATATTTACACACTTGTCTTCAATAAGAAACTATGAAAAACTGATGATGCCAAAATTTGTTCAAGGTGTTGCAAAATGATCATATAATCTATAGAGGGGTGAACTGTGGTAACACTGTGAAGTTTCTACCATGTATTGTTCAGGAGTTATTGTGTTCATATGAAAGTATCCACACTGACAGACAGGCAGACAGACGCCACTGTGGCGACATAATGTCAAGCATACCATGTACCATAATAAATGAGTCCTGCGAGTGTGTATGTGTGTGTATGTTGTTCCTGTCTATATCTGTCACCTTGCTCATCCAGGACTTGCGCTTGCACATGGCTTTCCTCCTTTTCACAGCTTCCCACAGTCGTCTCTGCCCTTTATCAAGAGAATAAAAGAAATATGATCAGTTAAGAGTTGAGTTACAGAAGGTATACTATATAGAATTTCAACAAATCTCCCATAATTGCACAGAAATGCAGAGAAGCTTTGTAGGAGAGGGGGTGAAGAGAAAATGCGAAGAGTAGATGGGAAATGGGGGAGAAAATATGAAGGGCAAAGTCATACCAAATGTGAGAAGCGACTGGAGATAAAGTTTAATTAAAACAGAACAGCAAATAAAAGGAAAGAAAAAAAACACTGAAAGCCTGGGGAACAGGAGAAGAGAGAGATGGGAGTGAATGTATGAACAGGAGAAGTGGGTGTAATTAGTCTTAAGCGGCTCTGAAGCCAAGGCCCTGAGGGTTTCAGTAACTGGATTTAGAACATTACTGCTGCCATCCCCTTCACACACACTCTGCAGACAAAAGACTTGTCCCCTCCTATTGTACCCAATTACCAGTTGTGACTTTAAAATGATATTAGGGGTATTAGTGATGGAGGATTTGCTCCAGCTTTGCTAAGGGTAAGCCAAATGGCACACTGCCATTACTGCAGACAAAAGTAATACTTTAGACTATATATAGATGTAGAATTTTGCCTTATATAGTCATACAAAAGCAAAATGAAAATCAGAAAGACACTATTCATTTGTATTCACTTAGCTTTTAATCTCTCTATTTTGTATAATTAATGATTGAAATGAGGCAGGGTACCACTGCATTAAAAAATAGGTAGCCCTGCCACTCTCAGGTATACTTAAAGACATCACAGCTAATCAGGAAAAGATAGGAGCTAAGGAGATGAATGCTGCCTGGTTATGATTATTCAAAGAAAGAGAAAGAGGAGCACAGTCAAAACAAGCCAGGCAGTTAGACATTAGCATTCTTGAAAGTTTCCAAAATTCACTCTCTGATTTGTCCGATGGATGTTTCACACCATATGATATTCACTTGTCTGCCAAAGTGAAACAACCAAGCCACAGTTTAAGATTAGCATTATCTGGCTGGTGTTCAGCTATGCTAGTGGCTCTGTGAGGCTGTACTTAGGCTCCACACAGTGCTTCCACCTAAATGCTACATTAATATCTGCAGGCCATGGTTAACATGCTAACATACTTTAACGACAATGCTAGCATACTAATGCTAGTAGGTATAATGTTAACCACGTTCACGTCATAGTTTAGTGGTAAACACAAAGTACAACTGAGGCTGATAAGAATCTTACTGTTTTCCCAGGTATTTGGTAACAAACCAAAGTAATACAAGGTACAGTACAAGGTACTGTACTATAATTTAAGGAATCACCAAAGTTGTTACAATTTATCCTAGAGACTGTGACCAACATCCATTAAGTAGTTGTCAGTCTCGTGGTCGCACTAGATGAAAAGTTGTGGAATCACCAAAGTCATTAGGATTCATCCTCTGGGAATCAGAAATGTCTGTGCAAAACTGATGGATTGACATCATTATCCCTAAAGCCGTGTCACTAGTGTGGCTAAAAAGGAAAGAAAAGGTGATGTGTTGAAAGAGGAAAAAGGACCACAACCTCTGGAGAGCCAGTGAACATTTGGACATGCAGCCATCAGGTTATTCACAGGCTATTACTTGGTTTCGGGAAGATATTACACTATAGTTAGGTTTTTCAGACCTATGGGTTTTCCAGTGGGAGCAGGAAAAGCACTTTTTTCACATTTATTGTCTGACATGATGTTGTCTTTTCAGGATCCCAGCAGAACTGAAGAAACTTTCAGTCCTTGGGTAGACTGAATGCGCAAATACACAAAAATATATACTCTGCAAACAAACAAGCTCTGATATGTGACTAAAGCACAAGAAAACTGGTGCACACACAAACACACACACACACACACATCTGTCTCACCAGGTCGCCCCATGCCGATCTTCTCCAGGTCTTCATTCTTGACGTAGTCGAAGTGTGACAGCCGCGTGACGTTGAGGTCATCTCGAATCCGCAGGAAGTACTGCTGCAACTGCACCTCCATCAGCAGCTCCAGCAGCCATTCTGTGCCTTCCTCACACTGCATGCTACTGCCCAGTTTCTGTAACACACATACACACACAGAATATGGGAAACTGAGTATAAATCATTCAACATTCAATGTGCAATTTTGAAAGTTCTCAATGCTCTGTCCAAAATCTGCAAAATACAGCCAGAGAGAAAACCACTGAGCAACAAACAAACCATGCTTTGCTGTTAAAAAAAAGAGGAAACTGAGCTCAGAGCAATTGTGTGCTTCCCGGTAATTGTTTATAGCACAGACTGATTGACATTTACAGTCCACGCAACAGGTAGCCATGTGAATATACACTCAAAGTCTTTGTTCATGTAATGTCAATTACCAACCCAATTTACAGTGGGTTGCCTAAATTGACATTCCATAAACAAGGACACACAAGGCAAGAAACAACTGCACATTGATTTTACTTTAAATATGCTAGATATGATTACACAGATCCTGTATCACTGTGGTGTTAATATACCACTTTGCCTGTGATTTTTCTTGTATTTAAATGGCATCAAAATAGATCAAATACACACTCTAGGCTAGATTTTTGGAAGTCTTGCTGCAGATAGTTTGCAGACACAGTTTTACAGCAGACAAAGATATACGAGATGAATGATGCACATCTGGTGTCCACAAGTGTCAGTGAAGACAAACGAGAGGCTCCTAAACAATCTGACCACAATATATATACCACATCCATACTCCATACAACACTGAGTCAGACCATCAATCTTCAGTGTCAAAACACAACACCCCAGCTTAAAACATCATCCATCACTGTCTGCTTAATGTAACTAGCTGGACTTAGCACAACATTCAGCTGAAATTCATTTTAAATCCTAATGTGCTTCTTCATAGGGTTCTTTAGCATAAAATCAAGAAAAAACTTGAAAGTTGAACCACTACAAGAGCTCATCTACTCTTCCATTACACCTGTTCACACTGGTCCACAGTACTGTTTCCAGTCTCAAAGGGGAAACCAGCCTAATCAACACAAAAATGTCAAACATTCCTAATCTGCAGAGATTGACAGGGAAACCTTTAGGGTGGATGCTCTGGGGCATAGGGGTCACTCCACTGAGTAGTAATTAGACTCTGTGAATGAGGAACTTCCTGTGCTGGCTGAGGCAAGGTTACAAGGTCCAGAGGAAAGTGTCAGAGGGGTCATAGCTTCCTCTCTGTCATTTAAACTTCTTAATGGGCTTGGTAGAGGTCCCTTCCTATTGCTTAATGACTGTGACCTGAGAAGTTGGAGATGTTTTTCTCTGGCACATACAAATACATAGCTAGTGCTGGCCAGAAAAAATAGTTTGCATGTGACCAACCCCTAAAGACTTAATATATATCGTTCTAACATGCCTTTTCAGAATAAGTGGTCCTGTATTTTCCATAAATTCTAGTTGCAAGCTCTGACTGAGGCCAATCCCCAATAGTTATGCCAGATGTCTGTATCCTGATACAAATTCATTGCAATGCACATAAAAGTGGGTTAACTGATATCTCTTTAGCAACATGCACACATGCAGCTTTGGCTCATGGAGTCCGTGGGAGATTTTGTCCACTTGTTTCTGTCAACAATTCACACTGTGAGAACATTTTTTGATGTTAGCCTGGACAGAGGGAGGCAGAAATAACAGGTACTACGACACAGCAAATAAATAACCTAAGGTATTATAATATAATAACCTGTAAGAGCCTGGAGTCATTGTAACGAGATGCAGGCTAAAATGAGTGTTGGTAATGCCTGTGGCTTTAGGATTATCTACAGCTGCAGTCATTTGAATCCATCTCCATATTTTGCATTTTGCTGCATCATGCCTGACCCTTACCCTGGGAAAGACGATACAACGGTCTGTTTGGCTGGTCCACTACGTGTTAAGCTGTGCCAAAGTCTCTCCTACCATGTGGCATGTTTATTTGATCTGCAGTTCACGCTAGTGGAGTTTAAAGCTCAGGTTTTCCTAAATTACATTTAAACAAACCAACTTCTAGATATTTTTCTTCAATATATACATCAATGTGCATAAACCATGAACTATTACTTAATCTTCCACCATGCAGATTCAAGTCTGATCTTCCCTGGGAGTCAACATGTGAGTGTTATTTCACTGGATGGTGCCAAAGACGCAAGTCAGCTTCCTCTCGGGCCTCTTTCCATGACAGTGTCATATCAGGCATGAGGGGTCAAAATCAAAGTGCTAAAGCTCTTATATCATATTTCTCAGCCAACTTGCTAACTAATTTATAAAATGCATTAAACAAGCATATATATCTTACATTTGACAGTTTGTTTTGAGATGGGTGCTGCATGGAAATAAGGTGTCATACATCCATTAATAGAAGTGCTTAAGATGGGACGTAACTAATATGACAAAGATCATATATTGTCACCAGCTGACCCTATCAAATCACACTTTTAGAGAAAAATGGTGAGGTGCCCTATGCAAAAAAATCTTTTGTATCTCAACTTCTCCTACATTGAAATGAGGAGGAAAATGCACACTGTGGAGGTTTGAGGTCAGCATGAGAAATACTACATTCAAACCATAAGGTGTGACTTGTGGAAGCAACCAGGGCCAGAAGTCCCGCAGAGGGGCTCCAAATAATGTTATTACTAGAAATTGTGGCAGGGGGCATGTAATGTTACAAATGGGTTTCAGTTTTTTTAAAAGAAACACAAAAAGTTTACGTTAACTGCAAGAAAATATGGTAAACAAAATAGCAAAGACAGAATCAACAAGTATGACACAGAGAGGGGAAGGGGGGATGTAGGAATTTATATGTGGAGAAACAACATGATGTCCCTACTGAGAAATGCCTCTGGCCTGAACTCATTCCTCATGGTGGTGGAGAAATGCACGCATACACACTCACTCTTGCTGTCTGTAACATAGACATAGACACACACACACACACACACACACACACACACACTTCTCCTGGCCTAAGCTACGTCCTGTATCAGATCTGTTCTGCTCTAACATCCTGCTACAATAACAACAACCCTCCCAGAGGACGGCCTCAGTCCAGCTGGTGAGTCCACACACACACACACACACACACACACACACACACACACACACACACCACTAATCGCCACCATACCATATTTATGATATAAATGCTGTAGAGTAAACCACATGACTCTGACTATAGTTACAACTACCCATGTCATATTAATGAAGAATAAAATCCCTGAGTGAACAGGCAGAGTAGACATCAGACAGACACCAGACTTACTCGATATACATGAAAGTGTGCCAGGAAGGGGAATGACTTTTTCAGCTTGTCAAAGCGTCGCATCCTGAATTCCTTCTTTTGGATGAGTGTAGTTGCAAAAAATGTGTGCACACGTTTAAATGGTCATTGGCAGCTGCTTGTCTTTTAAACCATTACCGGAATCCACCCAGTTTGGTGTTCCCAGTCTCTGAGGGAATTCTAAGAAGTGCACACGCTCCTCGGATCCAGACCCACAGCTCCGAATCCAAGAGGGGGAAGAAAAACTTCCTACGATCCTGTTTGCAAATCTACAACATTCCATGGCGGGGCAGTCCTCCTGTAAGCCCCTTCTTTACCTTCAGCTGACTCAAGAAGGCAAAGGGACATATAAGAAGCACAGTAGGATGCAAAAAAGAAGTCAGTATTATCATATGTAAGAACAGGCTGCAGAGTGATTACAAGCTGCTGTTTGTAGCAGAGCAAACCTCCAAGCTCTGCCCTCTGCCCAGTCCAGCCATGTGTCCTCCTCAGACAGCAATGAGCCAGTGATCCAAACTTGCAGAACTTCACAAATAAGTCACTCCTCCTCCTTCCTCCCTTCCTTTCACTGCCTCTCTCTCTCTCTCTCTCTCTCTCTCTCTCCCCCCCCCTCTCTGTCTTTGCATGTGCAGCTACTGTCTGTTTGCTTTTCCATCCCTCCATCGAGCGTGGGGCTAAAAATAGGAGCGACTTCTCCCCGATTCAATCGCTTGCCAGTCGGGCAGGCAGCAGAGACATGGGAGTCAGAGTGAGTGAGTTTCTAGTTTCACATTTTAGGGTACAGCAAGATGTGTGTCTAGGTGGTTTCATAGAACAATGATGTGCGTTTGTTTGTGTGGTTTTGCTGCACGTCGACAGTCTATCCTTCTTCCTCTGACTGAATCTTTACTCAGTTGTTGTGTTGTTAACTCTTGCTTTCTCCCCCATGTAACCCCTTTCCTACCTCCTCATGCTGTACATTTCCCAACTCTACTTCTCACCCTATCTTTCCACACACCCCCCACCCCCCGTCCTGCAGGCAGTCAGACGGTCCGTGCAGTGCAGTGCAGTGCGTGGTGCAGAGGACAGAGGCTTCATGGTATTCGGCCTGGAGGAGCATTTGATCCAGGGCCAAAGGGTTACATTCAACTGCGGGATGGAGAGCTTGTTTCCTGTGATGCAACCCCCAAACTCACACATACACATGCACATATATATACACATATGCACACACATGCACGCACACACACACACGAGCACTTCTTCCTCCTCTCTACTACTCCCTCTTTCCTCACTCTCAGCCTGCTTATCTTAAAATTCACCATGGTGAGGAAATTTGACTTTTTGGGCTTTTGACTGTCACTGTCAGTAAAACCGCTGGCTCTGAGTGACACGGCAATCTGGGAATAAAGACTCTTTATACTGTAGTTACCAAATAAGACAGACAGACTGATCATGAGGAATTGTAGACAAAGGATTGTATAAAATGAAGATAAAATGAAGCTATATAAACTTCATTGTACACTAAAGTTCCTTATAAAACACTAAAAAAAGATTTCCTTTCATGAGTATGTATTCCTTCAAAACACAAACAAACATTGATTCTTTTGCTTAAAAATACCTGGAAACCCACTTCAAGAGTTATCTACATCTAAAGCTGAACTGACAAGTCAACTGAAAAATGATTTTTTTTTTTTTTTTTTTTTATCTGTTTCAGTAAATTTTCAAGCAAAAATACCAAACATTCCTTAGTTTCAGCTTCTCAGTTTTGAAGATTTGCTTCATTTTTTTGTCACAAGTGAAAGTGAATCAATCATTTTTGGTATTTGGACTCCCAGCTTGAGAAAACCAGCCATGTGAAGACATCTATATGAGCTTTAGGGAATTTGAATTTGGATTCCTTCCTCATTTCTGATATTTTATAGACTCAACACTTAACTGATTTATCTAGAAACTGAAAATCTGGATCGTCAATGTGCCTGGATGAAATTTTCAACATTGAGAAACTTGCAGCAGCTTTGCTTGCGAACCATCACAGCAGAGAAACAGCCAAACATAAAAATGAAAGGCATAAAAATGAAAAGTAGTTGTTTTAACAAAACTTCCCCAGGCCACCCAACTGCAGTTAACTCCCTCACTCCTTCTCTGCTTCTGTGATGTCTATTCTGTCTTTAACCACAGCAGCATAAACCCCCTGCCCTCGCCCTTCTCCTCCCTATCCTTCACTCCTTTATTAATCCCCTCTCCCCTCCCTCCCCTGGGTTTGGCCAACCCATTGCATTTTCTTCTTTATTTGGTGCTGCCTTTTATTTCCTGCCTCTAATCCTCCAAAAATGTTATCTCTCTCCCACTCTGCTGACTATAAACAAACCCTTACCAGCTGCTTTTCAGACCCTTAGAAGTAGCAAGCCCTCTCTCACACTGCCTCTCGCCAGTCACTGTTCAGCTTTTGGTTTTCTAATTTCACAGCCTTCTGCGTTCTCTGCTCATTGTTTTTCTTTGTTCTTTAATCATTAATAAATCTATTTAGTAATTTAACTTGGCCTTTTGCTTTTCACTTTCACGTTTTTCTGCTCCTCTGCTTTTAATTAGGAAGGAAGGGAGGTGAGGAGACGGTGGAGTCATAGAGAGAAAGGAAAGAGAAAACAACAGCTAAATGGGAGTTGTTGTCATAAAGCATCTGGCTTTGATTAAAGACAGGACAGCAGACATTTCTGAGGATGTCTGTGTAGATATGGTTTTGTGTACTATGGCATTTGTTTACGAGTTTGTTGGTGTGTTTGATTGTGTCTACGTGCCTCCATTCACAAGAAGACTAGCAGTGGTTTTTTTTTTTTTAGTTATGTGGTTTACTATATAGTAAGCTGACCAAGAAGCATTCAAGAGCTTAGCTGTGTATTACGATTTTAGGGGGGTATTTCTCAGGGCCATTTTTCTGTCAACAGCTCATAAGCAATTTACTTTGATCTTGTATATATTTTATTAGTGTCTAAATGATTTACAAAATATCATTCCAAACATGACTCGTTCATAGTCCAGACTAATTTTGGTTGGAAAAAAAACCCTGGTAAATATCCTCGTCAGGTGACAAAACATATTAGCAATGTGCATCAACATTACAGTATGTCTCACTGCATAGATAACCAATCTGATGCATGTGAATGACAAATAATATGAAACCAAATAAATCCCCTAATGTCAGATAAAACAAATCATGAGATCATCGTTCTAGAACTGGAGTTAGATTATCAGAGCAGAGCAGCACGTCCTCACCACACAGTTGTTGCACACCTGACAGGCTTACTGACAGCTACGAAACTAAAACAATCAAAAACAAAAAATCCTGCAAAAGTGTCAATCACTTGTTCTCACTTAATGAACAAAGTTTTGAGCCTTGAACCTTCGTCAGTAGAAATTCATTATAAAAATATTTTTCATTCAAATTAATTTCAGTTTTACCTGATGAAAACCTTGTTAATAAAAAGAATGCAAGTGCCTGACAGTGGGATTCTTTTGCTTCTTTCATTGTATTGTACAATAAAATCAAGCTTCTAAATCAAGCCTTGAAACTTATCGATACCAGAGGAAAGACTGCTGTCGCATATACTGTTACTATGCTCTAACACTTAACACATGTTGCGGTGCAAGGTCTCAACAGAGCCGTTTATTTTTCTTTCATTACCATTGTATGAGGAATAGCTCAGGGAACTGTCTGGCCCACTGTCCATAATTTAAGTTTCAGTGTGAATTCCCTCTAAACTCGTTTAGACTTCATCGGTTGCCACTCAGTCACTCAGACACAAAGGTGACGTCATGAATCTGGCTCCAAATCATCAAGCACATACGATGTGACAGGACAGGATGGAAAAAAAGCAGAGACCCTTTCCTCCTCTCTTTTCCCCTCTGAAACCACATATGCGTGCGCACACGCACACACACAAACACTTAGTTTGGTAACACAACTCCCTGAAGTGAGTTACACCATTAATGGCATAAAAAATCCCTGAAGAGAATGCCTTTGTAACTATAAGTTGGCTAACGTGCTTTGAGAGGGAATGGGTCGAGTTGAAAACTTGAAAAATAGGAAAATGATGTTTACTTAAGTTTAGGAACAGTTATGTAACTCACATGACTATGAAACAGATGACATAAATAGCACACATTCCTTAAAATCAGCACTTGGACAAGGAGCCGGTAACTGATTCTTTAACTAATTTATTGCTGAATTCCAAATCTAAACATGTGAGTCAAAATAGGCCTTTGCCATTCTGAGCTGCACAGTCAGTAATGAAGCTGGACAAAGTAACACTTTAAATTCACTCCAGACAGACATCATGGTCAGGAAAAAAGGAGGACACGTGGTGGTGACAGTAGAGCGTACTGTATAATTAGTGAAGCTGAAAGTGTATCAGTTCATTGGTTACTGTACAGTGTATGTAGAGCAACAGATGTTATATTGATTCTTGGTAGTTTTAAAATCATTGCAAGGAATGTGTCACAGACCCATCAGCTGCCTCCTGACTAAGTAGATTAGACCAATACGATTAATGGTCAGTAAGTCAACCTGCAGCTCTGCTGAGATACCATTAGGTGGCACCAAATCTTACTAAAGAGACTACTGAGTGATCTAACTCACTAATGTGATTCAAGTTTAGTTGACAATATTGCACTTCATGGTCACACCAAGATAATGTGGTATACACATTATTAGGTATTAGGCAATAGGTAGATTACTTCTGATGACTGCAAAGACCAGCCTCTGTCTTTCAAAAGTCTGCAATGAATGCATTCAGTCACTGTGATGCCCTGTCTCTTAGGTGTGTAGGGTGAGTTCTGCTTCCTAGAATCCTTTTCTTTAACATCTGTTGTCATCAGATAGAAAACAGAAACCAAACTGTGTACATTTTGAACTGTTTGGTTACTCAAATGAGTCACTTAGAGACATCTGCACCCAGACAGGCAGACCTAGATATAATTATGATTTAACAGAGACATGAAAACCCATTTTTCTTGTGTAAATGTCATATTCCAAATATGATTCGAACCAGATTCAAACTGGATTATTAATATGTGTGTAAATGTACTCACTGCTCATGTCCCTAGCTGAGTTTTTGATGTGGACCTCAGTTCATAGGAATCTAGACAGAGCTACATTACTTTTGCCCTGTTGATTGTTAAATATGTTCATATTCAGTTTTCAGTGGTTTGTTTCTCGTGGACATTGAAATGTGGGTAAACAAAACCCTTATACTGCACTGTGCTTGAATCCTCACATACACACTGAAGCAGCTACTGTAGGCTGGTGTAGCTGCTCCTATCTGGCCCTCATCTCCCTCTCTCTTTCTTTCCATCTCCCTCTCGTGCACACACACACACACATATACACACCCGCACACACACACGCTAGCATGACTCACTAGCTGCAGAACTGGAGTATGCATGCTAATACTGTAAAGCTCAAGTTAAATGTCTGACTGTGTAGATTGTATTATCATGAATTGACATCAAATTAGTGGCGTGCTGGCTAATGAGATTATGAAGAACAAAGCTCTGTGTGAGGTCTGCATTATGTCTGAATAATACACACACAGACACACATTAAGCTTGATTCTGTAATATGATGCTCACTGTACACAGACACAGGCATGCAGAGGCATGCACTCACATCGGCTGGATTCAGTGACGTACAGTGTTGGGAATTAAGATAGCTCAGTGGATACGGGTGGACACGTTGCCAGTGCATTTCTAAAATAAGTCGCAACCTTTTGGTGGCAATACATTAATCTGTGGTTTGGTGTTTGATGCCAGAAACTGGCAGAGCAGAGAGAAGGAGTAGTAGAACAAACATGATTAATCCCTATTACAACTCTGCAAGCAAAACATCTATACACACACACGCACAGACGATGCCTGTGACGGAGGTCTGCATGCACAGACAGACAGAGATGCGTCATTCGTGATCTCACAGATAGTAACCCTCTGCCAAAGTTGGGCTTTTATGCTCTCCTTAAATCCCTTCACCATCCACAGCACCTCATCATTCACAGAAAAAGAAGAGGAGAGGCGTTATGTGGTGGTGGGCGTCAACGTGGAGAAGAACTGACTGTGGGAATGAAAGGAGCTCTGGATACAGACAGGCTCCTTCCAGGCCAACACAGAGCATGTGTGTTGTCTTTTGTCAACAAAGGTTGTTTTGGTAACTTGGCTTAATATGCCTAATGCCAGACAAGCAAAACAACCCCCACCAACAATTGCCAACGTCGCCTCCACCCTGGAAATACACCCATCCTAAGCTATCCCTCCTCTGATCCCCTAAAGCTGGTTAAAGAGGGGAAAGGAGGGTGTTAGTGAGAAATGTCGGTCAAATGTCATGACTGACCTCATGTGCTGGCTCAGACCAAAAATCTGGGCCAGCATATGCTACAATAAGATAAATGGAGAATATATATAATTCCCACTGTTTGGAAAAGATATAGCAGATGCTCATCAGTACTCCTGGACTAAACCAATGCAGCATTTTCAGAGAGGGGTAATGGTTGAACTACAGTAGCAAGACAAGCTCACTAATCCCCTCATGCTCCATAGGGGAAAAGCACAGCTGACAGAGATTACATTTAAGAATAAAATGATCTCATAAAACAATTTGTATATATATTTAAAGGCAGTTTGTCTCCAGAACAAGACTGACTGTTCCCTCTCTCTTTCTTATTGCCTTGGTCCAGCTACCCTTTCATCTCTTTCTCTCTGAATGTACATGAACATGCAGTGTGTTAGGGTTGTGTGTGTCAAGACTAGAAAACCGCTGTATTCAGCATAAAGCTGCAGCTGTAGAAAGAGACTGATCTGATTCAGCCGCCAGCAACCAGGACAGCTGCAGCGTCCACCGGCTTAACTCTGCTGAACTAGCACACAGACCCTAAACACACAGAGTCCACATTCATGACATTAAAACTGTTGCACAGATCAACACATTCATCCAGCCGTCGTATTTTCTATACCCACTTACCCCGAGCAGGGTCACAGAGGACTGGAGTCTTATGGCAGTACACACTGGGTTAGAGCAGAACTGGTTGGTTTTTTTTTTGTTGTTGTTGTTATTTTTTCTATTAGTACTACATACAGAGTTTTGAATGGGACATGTTACAGTGTAAAATCAACCTGTGAGTGCTCTATAGTGGACAAACTATAATGGTATTTCTGAATGATCTCAAACCTAGTTTGACATTTCTGCAAGTACAGAAACTTTGCAACCAAAGTTAGTTGCACTGTCTTGATACTTTTAGCCAATAGATAGCCAACAGATATATCTGCAATGTTAATATTGGGCAAAATATTGCCCTGGCCAATTTTCCATGACTCTGCACGTACTTCCACATATTGATAATATCAACAAAGTTAAGCAAAAAGGTAAAAGACAGGCTTCACTGGTATTCGGCGTGTACTGAAGTATACAGTTTAAATCCAGCCAGGAACCTTTTTGGTCTGTCATCCTTTCACTTTGCCACATTTCCTGTCTGCATCCCTACAGTATGCTACCAAATAATGAAAAGGAAAAAACGGCATAGAGGCAATGACATTGCTGGCGTCATCCAAGTCAAAAGAAAGGCTAGGCCTGTCAGTACATCACAGCATTTACAAAAGGATGTGGGGGTTTGCGGAAGAGGTGGGAGGGTATAAAATGTCATACTTCGCCTGTCACCGTGCTCATTCGGCAGCACTTCATCGATGACCTCATGGTTCTGAATTCAACAACCCAGTAACACACAGGGGCTGGCCTTGTGTGTGTGTGAGAAGTGTTGTGTATGGTGTGCATGGGTTTTTTGGTGGTTGAGGAGGGTGCTGGTGACATATGAGTGTAGAGGATCTGGTTCTGTGTGACTGATGAATGAGCACTCAGATCAATGAAATTTTTTTCATGACAGATATTTGACTTGCAGTACTCCGACTGAAGCAGTAAAAGCACAGATGTGACAACGGCTCTGTTCTGTCTAAGTGTCCTTGTAAGCCATGACAGTGTGAGAGTGAGCAAATGCACAACACCAGGATCCTGAAACTGAAGCAGCTAAATGTAATTCAGCCATATTACTTTTAATATTTACCCCTGCAGCATTCCTACTGTGACAAGTCAAAATGTCTGTTGTGAAAAAGATGTATTTTGGAGAGACGAGATTACTGAAAATAATACAGTACTGCCCT
This sequence comes from Lates calcarifer, assembly GCF_001640805.2. Taxonomy (NCBI): domain Eukaryota; kingdom Metazoa; phylum Chordata; class Actinopteri; family Centropomidae; genus Lates; species Lates calcarifer. The sequence continues at coordinate 18,668,492 of NC_066836.1, read as the reverse complement.
GCATGTTACGTGGTCACATGGTAAACCATTTCACCACTATTAATATGCACACTGACCTTCAAAAACACACTAACTGGGGACTGAAAGTGATGTCACAGCAAAACAGCTACAGGCAATGTTCCTTTCTTATTTGGGGGATGACACATACAGAGACAACTGTCACACACCCAAATTCACATCTGCATGTAAACATTCACAATTAAAGTGCAACACTGTAGATCAAGTTGATGCCACAGAAGATACAAACAAGACTGTACAGAGAGGAAAACGCCTACCATGGAGACAACCACAACAAAGCCTCATATCATCTCACACCCTTTCATTTTCCTTCCTGACAGAATTCATAATACCTACTGAAATTTCTGATCACTGTTAATCTGTCATCCATGGTCGTTTAAAGCAGTGTGGCAGGATTTCTACTACTGTGTAATCAAGGGAACAGTGGAGGTCTACCTCTTCATCATCGCTGGGCAGGCGTTGGTATTCAGGCTCTGACGTCTCCTGTAGCCTCTGATATTCTGCCGTCTCCCCCATCATGGGGCTTCACCAACCCGGCCGCTATCTGCCCAGGGCTACGTGTCCTCAAAATCCTCAGATAGCCACAGCTCCAGTCAGTGAGCAACCCACGCACTTAGTCAGTCAGTTGGTCAGTCAGCCTGCCTTGAGGTCCACGCTGTCATTAGGGAGACAAGTACAGTATTCTGCATGTCATTCACAGGACAGTGTTGCATTATTTCAGATAGCTTAGCACAATATTTCTAATCATTCAGCTAACTATGCTGTTGCTGTATACCTCCATTACTCCCACCTTCATTGTCTTCCTCATTTAGGTTGAGTCAGCACTCGTTGAAAATGGCCAGACAATGAGTTCCTCATTTTCACACAGCGCTGTGTTCACTGACTGACCAGTGTGTAAAAACACAGGTGCTCTTCCTTATGGAAACTGACTTGAGATACAAATTCCTCTGGTGAGCTGCAGACAATAATTCTTGATGCAGAATAAACATAGTCCCGGTTTTTAAATTGTTGTGTGCAGGCAGGGATCCTTCCTCCTCAACTGAAAAATAGAAGACAATCCACTGTTTAAAAAGAGGTACAGTTTGTTCCTCTCACATGTCAGTGGCTTGCATCTTAAGGAAGCATCACAGGCGCAAAATGGATAATTCCAGATTTGTTTTTTGATCATTAAAGCGCAAGGAAATCCCTTCTGTGTCCTCAGTGGAGCTGCTGCAGTCAGGATGGAGTGTTGGGATGATGCAGCCAAGGTGTGGCACAGAAGGTGCCAAATCCGGCAGGCTCTATTTCTGTCGTTCTATCTCATGCCACAATAATGACCTATACCCTCAATCTCTCTCTCTCTACCTCACTCATCTCTGCTGTCACTGTCTCCCTCTCTCTCTCTCTGACTGCTCTTGTTCACCCTGCCTTAGTGCTGACGCATGCTCTTCATATCTAGCGATGCTCCTCTCTCTCCGTTTCTATTTCTGCGCCCCAGGCATCAGTCCAACCAGCTTACCTCCTCTCAGTTATTGCCAGGAGTGAAATATCACAGCAGCAAAGAGGAGCGATCTTCCAGGAGCTGCTTTTAATTTTTCACCTGTTTTATTTCATCCTTCCTTTGTGTGCTTCTATTTTTTTCCCACAGATCTTGAGCAGTTGTCCAATCGGACAGGCAGCTCAGCTCTGACGATCACGACTAAAGTCTGGGGGGATTTTTAATGCTGCTTTGTCCTAAATGGACTTCCTGATTGCTCAGTCGATGCTTAATCCCTTGCTGTTGTTGTTATTGTTTTTCCCCTCCTCTCCTCTTCTCAGTCCGTCACCCTCTAACCCGCTCTCCGCACGCCTCCACTACCATTTTTTTTTTATCCATTTCAGCCCTGGCTCACTGATTTGGTGAGTGATCGCCTCCTCTATTACCGTGGCAACATCAACCCAACCCACCTCCTCCCCTCTCTCCTGTGTCCTGTAGTCACAGCGTTCCAGTCAGCGGTGGTCCTGATAGAAGCAGCCAATGACAGCAATGCAGGCCGACAGGGGAGGGAGGGGGAAGAGAGACGAGGCCGAGAGGCGGGGGAGCCCTAATGAGGAGAGTTAATCTTCCCTCTGAGAGGGAGAAAAACACAGCCATGCTGCTTTGTGTGTTTTTGTGTGAATGTGTGTGTGCGTCAAAGGCACCTCTCCACTATAGGGAGGGTATCCAGGCCATCTGGATCTTTGCTGGGTGGACATCTGGATGGAGGGGAAAATGGAATAAAAGAATAGTGTGTGTCACTACCTCCTGGTCTTTCCCAAGTTGTAGTGTGACTAGCGTCATTGCAGTCCAAGCACTGATGCCACTGAGCAGAGCTTTAACACATCTAAATGACAGCAGTACACAAGACATGTTGACCAACACACTCTCTTTTTCACCCCTCTGTCCATGTCACTCACTCTTTATTCTTCCCTCTTTTCCGTCCTAAACACTTGCTTTCTTTCCTTCATTCTCTCATCATTCTCTCCCCTTCCCCACCACTACTCTCCACTCCCCCTCTCTCCCTCTCTCTCTGAGTCCATTCCAGTCCTCTTGATGTCCTCAGGCCAGTTATTCACAGCCCGCTGAGCAACATTCGCCTTTTGCTCTCATTCCTCCGCCTCTCCTCTGCTCTGTTGTTGAATCTGCTCCTCTAGAGGCTGGCTGTCGCACATGTGAACGGCACGCAAAAAACCACGCACGCATGTCTGCACACACACTGACGAACGAACAGTCCTACAAAAATGAAACACTGAGAATGCATCCAGACACAATACACAGCAACACAGAGACCTGCATTTCTGCATTTATCACAGGACATTAAACTGTTTATATCTACTGTGTAGGTTTGGAGGGCCAACAATTACAATCAAATTCCCTCTCCCATATATGAGTTAGTTACAGGCTGAACCCCTCTTTTTCTCTCTCCCTCTCTCATTTGTGGATTTGGCTTTGTCTTCTGGTCTCTTGGGTGTGCTATTATATTGTTCCCCTCCCTTTCTTACATCTGAGACCTAAATCAATGATCCTTATTGGTCAGGTAGGCCAGTGAAGCAGCCTATCAGATCTCTGAGTCCAAATCTCGAAGGCTTGCAACATGGCTTTGCCAGATTCACCAACAACCCCTGACCAACCTCTCTACTGTCTGTTATCCTTCCATTCATGTTTCCATGTACTATTACAGACACTGAATGGACAGGGGCAGTATCTGTATCATCAGCTCTTCTCTTTCTCTAGCTGTCTCTCCCTCTTCGTGCTTTAGCTACATGTCCATTATTTCTGTCCCTCTGTAAATATAATTAATGAAACAAGGACTCATCACACAAGTCTCAGCCCAAATGCTCATTAAAAGCCCCTCTGACAAGAGCTGTCATTCCACATGGTGCAAATGACTAAGTTTGATAGACATCCAGATACGCTGTAGCTAAGTAGGCATACTTTTCATAGTCACTCAAACGCCCTTGTACAATATAAAACAGCATAACATTACATTGTAATAATATACCTTAGTGAGGGTGATGAGACGTGACAGAGAGTTGGTTTGGACATACGGTTTGTAAGCAGAGGGCTATAATACACACAACATCACAAACTATGACCTCAGTACTAAACATACATACATATATAATCAACAGTATATGTGATTTAACACTACAGTGCTAAATATAAAATACAAGAAAAGAGAAACAAGATGACAAGATGAGCAGCAGGGGAGAGACAGGAAGACACAGGAGGGACATGTTGGCCAACTGAGGCCATGATAAATGGAGCAGGCCTGAGCTGTGGTGTCATGTGGGGTCACTGCAGCCCACCACATCCCCATGATAAAGTTAACACGCTCCATTACAGACTGCATGGCAGCTTGGTAAGACTAGAGAGCAAGGCTGAATAGCAAAATACAATCACATGATCATTTTTACTATTGTCTTTTTTTGTATTGAACATTAGAATAAACTCACTCCGACCAAAATGTTCCTTCAGTTGGCCAGAAATTCTGATTTATTTATTGGTGTATTCATTGTTTTGTAATTCACTTTAATATCAAAATCATTCTTATCACTCTAAGGCTTTTGGGAGGAATTGGGAACTTGATCCACTTGTAGTTTTGTTTGGAATGTTGAAATGGTGTGGAGTGTGGAAGTTAGACTCTGTACCCATATATGATTTGTGGTTGGGAGGAAATGGCAAACAGACTGCACCTGGAGATACTGAGATTTTTTAGTGAGGAATGAGGAGGTATGTTCGATAAGATCTGAAACCCTGGACTGAAATTTTTTCAGGGTAAGAATTACTGTGTTGTATCAAATGTGGAGAACCTCTCTATGTATTCCTTTTTCTTACACTATACATCCATTACATATTTGTTGAGGTCTCTTCAAAAGTGTATCATTTTCCCACAAATATTAATTACTCAGAAAGCACTCCACCTTCAACTCTAACCTCTCTGTCCCCATTACAGAGCACATTTCACAAATTCTCTTCCAAAGCCTGGAAAACCCCTTTAATAACCAAATACTGGGACTGTGACCTCTGACCCCAGCAGCTCCATCAGCCATATTGTGTCAGGGGGAAGGTAAAGCTGAGCCTGTTAAACCATGTAAACGCCTTCTCCTTCTCCATGATGGAGAGCATGGAGAAGCAAAGCAGACAGGCAGTGGGTGTAACAGTGCAGAGTTCCCAGCCCAAACACCACAGACTGTTCAAACCCCCCCTTTAAAAGAGAGCGTTTAGAGTCCTTAAAGACTTAAAGGACTGACTCCTGGGTCCCTCCTGTCTCTTTACGACTGTTAGTGGGTAGACTCTGGGGGCAGCAGTAAGCTTTCGAACAGGAGCTGGATGAAATCCCTGATGTCTACTACTGATGAGGGGCTCATAGGGTGGAAATATAATCAGGGTAGTAACTGGACAGTGCAGCAGAAGAGGTTATGGTGTACTGTGTCTATCTGTGTGAGTCGTAGCTGTGTGGAAATTATTCCACTTTTTTTGGAAATGCTTTGGAACTTTATTATATTGTAATATATTGTTTATATGTTATATCTACATTGACCTCCAAAGTTAAGAAACAAAAGCTCAAACGTTTTCTACTTTTAAAATTATTCTATAATTCTAGAAATAATCATTGATTTCATCATAAGTTAATCAGTTTTCTCTACATCTGTGTTCATCAAGCCTAAACTGAGATATGATGACATCATTAGAGTTATTTTTTGACATTGGACAAAACTCTTCCTGAGCCACAGGCAAAATTATTCAACTGTTTTCACAAGCTCCCAGCGCTCCCTGTAACTTGTACACTGACATGTACTGTGCACTGACCCATGTAGTTTTGAATGAAATAAAGACGTTTGAGTTTGATCAGTGGCATTCCCCCCCCGGAGTTGATTCACAACACACTGATTACAAGTTATCCAAAACTGATGACTTTTTACACAACTAAATGTTTTCAGACCACATTAAGTTACAGACGCATCCTAAACCTATTACCCTCAACTCTCCAAGGACTCTTAACCTTGTCAACACAAATCCGGTCTTGCCCTACCCTGTACATCCACTTTGTGTACATAATTTTAAGTCTTGCTAATATTTTACTAGTAAAGGAAAGTTAATTATTCTAATAACAACGGATTCAAACATTTTATCAAAAGTCTGTTTCCTGAGCTACAATTCAACTTAAAATGGGTTACAGACCTGTTTCTCCTGGGACTCCACATGAATCCTCTTTGCAACCACTTTGGGCCAGTGACTCTAGAGAAGCATCAATATGAAAGAAATATTTCTTCTTATAGGTCATGGTAGCAGCACCCACCCACAACTTCTGGTCAGAGATCAAATCTTGTTGAGTTAGGCGATGACTTCACCTGAGGGTGAAAAACACCAGACATCCTACAGGATGATTCACTACTCTATGATATAAAAGGAGATGTTAAGATTGGCCAGTGACTTTGCTGCTGTGCTGAGGTCAGTGCTAAAAAAATGTTGACATAGTAAAAACGTCACTGGCCAGCAAGGAAGCTGATGTAGCTGTGGTCAGGGTGTGGACTGTGGAGTAATGGTACAGTAGCCCTTTCAGCATTTCACTTCTGCTTATATCTTTACCTCTTACTTAACTTTTAACGCTCAACAGAGGGCTAAGATCTGACTGTTGATCCACACGCTATCAGTCAAAACTGAATATCTTTTTTTTCTCTCTTCCCCTTCTATCGTCAACATCCTCATGTGCTGAAAAACCATAGGAAGGTTTTCAAGTTCAAACATGATGTTGCTCAATTGACAAAGAATTGCAAACTAAACATTGCAGCTTTTCAAATGTAAAGATTTACTGCTTTTCTTGTTCTATATCATTGTAAATTGTAGATTTAAAAAATGCGATGTAAAGACAACACCTTGGGCTGTGAAAAATTGTGAGTGGAATTTTTTGATATTTTTTTTCCTATATTTAATTAGTCTATCTCAAAACCTAAAGATATTTAATTTATAATGATACCAAAAAAAAGAGAAAAGCAGCAAATTTTCACAGTGGAAACGTTGGGAATTACTTTTTTCCTTCCTTCCTTCCTGAAAACTACTCACAATTATTTATTAAATGGTTATTATCAATTAACCCTAACCCTCAATTAACCCTAACCCTAACCCTAACCCTAAACTCACTGATTAATCATCTAATAATTTCAGCACAAATAAAAAGTGTGACAAGGCTGTACCTTCTCAAAACAGGGGAACCTAATTGAAATAACCATGTTTTAAATTTTTCCCAGTAGCAAAACAAAGAAGGATAAAGAAAGAAATCATTTTTACTGAAACCATAGTTTTGTTTTCAAGTGGCGGGGCTCTCACCAAGACACTTAAATCTTTAGTTTGTGAATAGCCATGTGCCTTATGTCCTGGCCTTCAAGTTAAGGTGCTGACCATAAACTGAACATCTCTGATCTGGATCTGATAGGAGACCCATCTTGCATGTTGCTTCTCATCTCTCTCCCCTCATTTCCTGCCACCTCTCTAATATAAACTTATCCAATTAGGGGACGCCCCCATGGTTTAGGAGTTAAGCTACCAACTATAAACTGCAACATCCCTAGTTCAAATCCAGCTGAAAAACTTTGTTTCAATTTGTCTCCCACTCATTTCCTGTCATTTCTTTACTAATGCTGTGTGATATCACATCCTGACTCTGAACAGTATCATTATAGTCACCTTTTTATAAGAGGACCATGTGCAGCTTTGACACATTAAGCTCAAAACTGTGGACTAAATGAAAAGGGTGTAGTTGAATGAAAGCCTGTCCCCAACTCAGCAGGCTTGGTTGGGATCAATCAGGGCTGGGCACAGAGTCAAACCACCTAATGACTTCCATTTACTGTTGAACACGCAATATTTCATACAGAGTTGTCAGGAGAAATATTATCCTCAACAAATCCTCTCTCATCACCCCATTCTCAGAAAGATTTCCACTTCGGCTGAATCAGAGGGGGACACATAGAGATGAAGAGACAAAGAGAGAAAACAGCATGTGCTTTAGTGTGAATGTGACAGAGTGAGAGACAGATAGAGCCCCATGCTATATAATCCTCAGCTCTCATGCGGTCTTTCTAGGAAATGTGGAAGGGGCACGTGAATCTTAGCGGTGTTGGCTTTCCCTTGTCCCTGCAGGCTAAACAGGTGGGATTTAACAGGGTGATCTAAAGCTTGCAGGGCAACACCAGGCTGTGCAGAGTAGCAGAGGACAGGATTAGGCAGACAGGAGGACAGGATGAGGGTCCCACTGTTTCATTTAATCTGTGTGTGCATTTGTGCCAAGGTCACAGGTGATGAGGTATGCAAATCATCAGGAGCTAAAGCTCTCTTTGTGTCACTGCCATCTGGACGCATGGTCATACATTATGCCAGGGGCTTTGTGTGTGTGGGTGTGTGTGTGCATGCACACGCGTGTGGTGACATTGAAGTGACACTGAATATACTAACTCATTCTCACCCTCGGCTCACACCATGCCAACCCTGTCCTGAAATCACAGCAGATCTCATATATGGTACTTTTAATTTAAACTGCACATTACCATCCACAGCTGGGTGATAATTTGACTTTACTATTAAGCTAAACTTTTCGGTGTTGATGATCTGAGTAGACATCCAAATTATTTGATTAAAGCCTTTTGTCCCTTTGATTAACTTTGCATAGATTTACCACTGTGTGATATATAGCAATATAAAAGAACACTTTCATTTACTGGATAACTATTTCAACCATGTCATTTAGCCTTACTTCCATCTCTAGCTTGAAATTGCATCAAATCTGAACTAAGTACTATTGTCCCCCATCATCATTGTTAGAAAACATGTAAACTCTTTCCTAGTTCCCACCTGTAACATACAGCATAGTACGGGGGTAAATCAAACAGGCTAAATAAGTAAAGTTCACAGCCACAGCTCTCAACTTAAACCTGTGAATAAAATGTATATATCTACAACTATCTGCTATTATTGCTATTATCATTACTCTATCTGGCCACATGGGGGCAGCTTGAGGCAATGAGAGGAAAAAGTATCATTTAAAGCATTTTTCATGGTTACGAAGCAGGTGCAAAAGCCCCAAACCAGACATTTTTGCATCAGATGTAACTCAGTTTTGCTTCTTTAAAGACAGTGAGTGTAGAAATAAAAACACACATTTTAAGAACATTTTGATTTGGCCTGATTTCATACTATCTAGTGATAGATGTGTCTGAACAGCAGACACTAGTCTGAAGCAAGATACACATGTAATTTCAAACATATAACCAGTATGTGTTTGAAATCATATTGGAAGCTTATTGGACTTTTCATTATTTTCAGAATATTTAAGTTAAGGCAGATAGTAATTCAGTAAAGTGATTCGTCAGAGATGAGAAAATTCTGCAGACTACTGCTCAAACTGTTGCCAGGTTAGATGTTAATAATTCTCTCTGATGTCTGTATGCAGCTTCCAGGGACATAATTGCTTCTATTTTTGGAAAAAGCAGATATCTCTCCCACGAACCGATAATGGAATGCAGAAGTGTGTTGTTTTTCCTTTAGCTTGGCAATGAGAAAAAGTGAAATGCCTGCTTAATGATTTCTATAGACACACTCTCTGAGCCTCTGAAAACAGCCCAACAGATGGCATTTTAAGAAGGACTAGAACATTACAACACACATAGTAAAGTCTGTGTAGCATTTTCCAACATTAAAACTCCTCAGCAATTTAAAACATCCACCATCATAACAACCTCTAAAACTTTAATATTCTGACAATGCTTCAATAAACACATTCTCATCAAATTAAAGCATTATCAAAAAATAACTTGTCATCATGAAATGTCAAGACTTTCAAATATTTAATTCCTTAAAATGGATCATATTGTTTCAGTGGATACACTGTCTCAGTCTGTTCACTGTTCCTGCCTTGAAATGAGATTGAAGTTGAATAAGTTGAATGTGGTTTTGTCTCATTGTGTAAAGCAGGAACACAGTATGTGTATAATGTGGGCTCTGTAACAGATCTGCAATACACACTAAGGCATTGCATCATCACCCTCTACAGCGGTGTACAAGTGTGTGTGTGTGTATGTGTGTGTGTGTGTGTCTGGTCAATGTGTAAGCTGCTCTTCCGGTCCCCTCTACCCAGAAGGAGTAAGTGATTGAGCAGACTACATAGATAAGAGAGGAAACAATACACTGTGCCCTGTGGCCCTGACTGTGTGTGTGTGTACACGTGCATGTGAAACAGAGGGATAGAAATGGACTGATCATACAGTTTCAAAAAACTGCAGCAAACCTTTAACACAGAAGAAATGCAGTGAAAATACAACTATCACAGGACAACTATAAACTGAATTCTGTCCTTTTGCTCAGACACACACAGGAACTCAATGCTTATGATACACAAATCCTTTCATTGAGGCTCATTTGTGTTCATTATGATGTCTTTCTCTACAGAGAAATTCTGCTGTTTTAAACCCGGTTGTTACTCATGTTTCTGTTCATTATAAGTTTTAGTTATGATAACAACATTGACTGGGGTATAAAATTGGGGTTTGTTTCAAATTAGGTTTGCTCGAAAAGCAAAAGTAAAAGTTGCAACATCAAATGTTTTATTGATGGAAGTGGAGACATCTGTGACAGCTACAAGGACTTCTTGGGGACTAACACCCAGATTGTGAAATACCTGAACATCAAAAATCTTTTAGTGATTATTTTTGACAGCAGAGATACAGACAGAAATGCAGGGGGGAGGAAAAGGTTGGGAATGACATTCGACAAAGGTCCCCAGCTTGATGTTGTATGGCACATGTCTCTAATTACTAGGCCACCAGATGTCCTGGAATTTCCCCACCAGATGCAGATGATACACAATGTCTGACTCGATTGTTCTTATGAGACTAATCACCTACACACTGGTCATTGCTCTGAGGTTAATTTTTCAAATGGAAAGGCAGAGCTTAGAGAAGCTCTGGTGTTCCAGTCTGTGGCTGTGAGTTGCCAGTGTCACAAGGTGATCTATTACAGGGTCACTTCATCAGGAAAACTAATGCGTCAACAACGCAGCTAACATACAATACACCCGGAAACGACAGACAGCACGCCAGTCCTCAGGGGAGGTGGTAATGCAATACCTGTGTATCTGTGTGAAGGAACAGAAAGTGAAAAGGGAATAAAGGAAAAACAAGAGCTAAAGGTGAACGGAGAGCTAAGGAAGGAGTGAAGACGACAGTGAGGCATGTGATAACTGGTCTAATGGTAGACTGATAGAAATAAGCAGACTGGAGCATGGGGGGGTATGGTGTAACTGCCGGAAGTTCAGGGTTAGAATAACACTGTCCTCTCTCTCACACCCACACACACACACACACACACAAATACACTCTGACTTCCAGAGGCTCCCTTTCCTCTGAGTTCTCCTCTGTCAGTCTGGGCCCCCCAGGCCCTCCAAGCATTCAGAGACACTCTCCACAAAAAGCACAGTCACTGGTGGCTGCTGCTATTCTGGGAGCTTCCTCTCTGCTCCCCAACTCCCCTTTAGCCACCTTTCCTATCCTCAAACTTTATTCCCACTATCACTTGATTTAAACCCTGCAGAATACGTAACTCAATCACTAGCTTCTTTGGAAGCATGAATTCCTTCTTGGAGCATCACAGGCTAAAATGTGATTTTTTTTTTCTTTCCCTCAGGCAATAACAGCTTGTGAAACCAAAATTTCTCTTTAGTGTTTTACCTGCTGCCAATATGATTGGTAGATTTGTAAACCTTAAAGGACCGATTTACTTCAATTTTGCACTTAACAGGTCTTAATTTTCAACAAAACATCAACTATTGTTGGTTAGTAGGTAGTGGAAGTAGTAGTGTGCTGTCCAGTACTGCACATATCAGACCAGATCTTTCAGAAACAGCAGTAGCACTCTAAGAAAACGAACAAATAAAAGTATCAACATCTTAATGTTTAACTTCTTTGCTAAAAGTCCTCCAAGTTGATTTTACTTTAACAGAAACATTAGGATTAAAGTGAACAGAAACTGGATTATTATTACTTAAATGAAATAAATGCATATAGAGAAATAAAAGTTTAAATATTTCCCTCTAAAATGTAGTGAAGCTGAAGTGTAAAGTAGCAGTGAAATGGAAATGCTCAAGTAAAGTACCAGTACCTCATGATTAACTCCAGTACTTGAGTGAGAATACTTTCTTCACACTACTTAACCAATCTTTTGGCTACAAAGCTGCAAATATAATGATCAGTCAGACATCAGACCTTTGCTGAGTGGACTATCTTCCCTCAGGCAGAGGAAGGAGGCCTGACCTGACCTCAACAGTGCTGTGAGATAAGCATCTTTAAACAAGGCTTCCACTCCTCCTGCCTTCAACCCTGCTCCAATTATAGAGTCATTTACAGAACTAAACACTGATGGTCTGCCTCCGATAAGTAAACAACTGGCCTGGTGCCAATGTTCGGTCATTTGTGTGGTGTTTTACAAAACAAAAGCATACGTAAAGGGTCAGGGAGTGCACCCACTCACACAAAGGCATGCTGGCATAATTCCTACATTCACAGGCACAAATACTGTACACACTCACACTAACTGCTCCCCTCACTTTTCCTCCATTCCATCTCAGCTCCAAAACACACAATCGATTATTATTTCTCTTTGTACTAATGGTTGCAGACACCTGTTGGGGAGTGTCTGGCTGGCCAGCATCCTGTGCGTGGGTCTGTTTGTGCCTGAAGAACACAGGGGTTTCTATTAAAGCCACCAGTGTGACTCTCACTTCCTCCTACTCTACCTCATTAGTTAGGAATTGTTATTCAGTGACTGTGCCCCACAAATAGAAAATAAATAAATCATATAACATAACAGGTCCCCACACACAAACACAAGCCTCATGCAACAGGAAACAGTTATACACATACAATTTCTGTTGTTGAATGATACAATGTTTTTTTTTTTCTTTTCCACAGCATTCTGACTTTCTATCCTCAACTCACACACATTCACATACAGTATGAAACACAAACATGACATCAACCCCAGTGTTTACTCCTCTGCATTTCAAAGGTGAATAGTTCCCATTCAGACACACCGTGAGCTGGTCTGTGGGCCTTCCTGCTCTGAGGAAAGCACAGTCACTCAGTCACTGTTTGGCATGATCTCATGTCTGCATAGCTCTCTCTTTTTCTCTCGCTCTCTCTCTCGCTCACACACACACAGAAAAGCAAACAGAAAGTATGGTTGATAAACCTTCTGATACACAACCAAACTCGTGTGTGTGTGTGTGTGTTTAAATAGTGTACACTACAGCAAAAACATGCACAGCACACAGTCACACCGAGCTACACTGATACAGTGCAACTGAGAGACACTGAATACATTACACATGCTCCTAATCTTCTTACCTGCAATATTTGAGCCATAAAAAACTGGTTTTCTTTCCTGCTCTGAGTCCAGCGTCAGCTCCGACACTGTAGATGCTCCTCTCAGGTTGATGAAAGGCCAACCACATGCAGATGAGGCCCCATGGCACTGTAAGATTAGTACACACTTACATGATTTCATCTCCGTCCATTGGTCAACACAAATGCAGGATGTTGCAGGAACTGCCTGAAAAAACAACAACAAAAAAAAGGTCAGATTAAAGTCTGATGGGAGGTGATAAGTAGTGATGTGTCGTAGTATTGTGTAGTAAGTAACTAAAAGTGTTGTAAGTAACTAAAAGTGAGCAGCACCCATGGCTCTTAGCGCACCGACAGAGGGAATTAATATTGTGATGCAAGCATGAGTCAGAGCTAGAGCCAGGCAGAGGTTCACAGGGTTTCCACAGAAAAAGGACTTAACTGCCCTGAAGGTCCCCCCCGCAGACACACACTCAGTTTGTGTACTTGATGAACACACAACATGATAATAACCACTGTCTTCGGGATATGACAGCACTTCACAGAGTAAAAATTGAAATGACAAACTAAATACATTTAGTTTTACTCCATTTGCATACGAAGATATCTCATCTTGAAAAATGTCAAGCTACACAACATGAAACAACAGTTCAATAGAGTAGGCCTAACACTTCAGTACTGGACACATACTTTACAAGTACACACTTTTCTTGTGAATTACACAGTTTAGTTTAACCCCCAGTACTCTTTGTTCATCTCCCTTCCTATTTCAAGGCAAATGAAACTTTATATCTAGTGTGGTGAAGCAGAAGCCAAGCTTTCAGCAACAGCCATCCACCCACTCACACTTTGCACACATGACCAAACAGAGTGCTGGCAACACCTGAACACTCATAATAATACTGTTGCAAAACTGAAAAGTCAAACCAGTGTGGTCAGATGAATTTGATCGTTTTGATTAATTTACAGTATAATCACCTTGAGCGAATTTAAGTTTTGACTGAAAACACAGTTTAAAAGAATATGAAACTCTGATTCACTGTAGCCTGCTAATTCAATAACCTACAGCTGGCTACTACCGGAAGCAGCTTCTAATGTTGGATGTGAATTGACTTGACATTGTTCCAAGCCAGGTCTGGGGGCTGGGGTAGGAATGCCTGAGGGGCCCTGCGCAGGAGAGGGCAGTATGAATGAATCAATGCGATTCACACGGACACACGAGGACACAGTCCACCCACCACCTAGTAAAGTAGCTGACTGGAGCCTACAGTGTCAGAGGAGAAGTTGACAACAAGGAGAAAGACCAAGCTATTCTTCTTCCACAAATGACTCCTTTGTCTGTGAGAAAACAGGCGACGTATGTAACTGAACAGTGCAACACGAGCATGCTGGACAGTAACACACTAATCACACACAAGCATGAACTGTAAACAAATACAAACACTCAACAGCTGGGCAGCTTTTAAGGGATAAAAATCCCCAGGCATGTCATTCATTTATTGACATGCACTATTCATGCATTAGCAGCAGAGGCTAAAACAGTAAGCAACATCTTTTTCTATTAAGAACAATCAGTAACATGCCTGAGGGCAACATCATGCAACCCCCTTTGTAGATTTTACATTTTTGTTATGCAACACTGTCAGTGAGCAGGTCAGGATGGAGAAGGTAGCTCGTGGCTGTAGCCCCCACCCTGGCACATACAGACACACAAACACCACCCAGTCTCTAGAGAGTATAAGAAAGGCCAAAAATAAACTGCACACACAAAGTAGGCACAGAGGCCACTTTAATACTAGATGTACAAGCAGATCAGCTCTCATGCCTAAGTGAGGTCAGTGGATCAACTACAGTGACTACCAGCATCAACAATAGAGCAGTGGTTACTAACCTTTTGCTAATATTTACTGAAGAATACACTGAATGTCATCTCAGCTTTCTAATTACGCTGTTGCACAAAATGGAAACATTTGCAAAGTGATCAGAAAATGTATCTAAATCTATGACAATATAATCCAGTAATTGTTTTTGGCCATGCTAGTGGATGGGAATGTCACTCAGTCACTCCAACACTTTAGTCCATGCTGAAATATATCAATAACTTCTGGATGAACTGCCACTAAATTTCATACAGAGCTTCATGGATGAGTCCTATTCAGTGATCTCCTGACTATTTCATTTAACGCCACCATGAAGTTGACACCGATATCAGCTTTTGGTTTTGTTTTTTCTAATAAAGAACCCCTCTAGTTGGTCACTAAAGAGATCCACTGAAGTTGGTGTTCAAGTACCAAGTACCAGTAGTTGTTAGTTGGTACCTCAGCAGTAGTCAGTAACTGACATAGAGAGTATTTGACTAAAAATGGTGACCCTTCAGTCAACTTTTGCATATCAAGCTTACATGATGCAAATTGGGTGTAAAACAAAATAAAATGTGTGCCCACAGTCCAACTGTAGGAAACTCAGAACCAAAATTTAACACAATCATCTCTACATTATACAGCATTACTAAAACAATATTAGTACATACACTCAGTTATTAGTTTATTAGGAACATCTAGCTAAAACTAGTTTAATCCAATAGTTCTGTCATAAATCGTACTTTCATATTCAGTTTGTGAAAGTGAAAGTTAGGAAAGTAGGATTTATGACAGGACTGTTGGATTAAACTATTAGTTTAAGATAGGTGTTCCTAATAAACTGACAACTGAGTGTAAAGCTCTTCATCCTTTTTCCTACTCCTTTGTCCTTTTAGATAAGCTTATAATTAACGAGGATTCAGCAGGCTAAACAGAAAGCCTGCCTCTCCTTTGTTTTCCATTGCAGAGTCACTGCTGATTCATGCACTCCACTGTCCACAGAAAAGCCATTCATTCATGCTGCCTCCCCCCACTGATGAAGTCAACATGGCACCACTCACCAAAAAAAGTGTTTTGAATGGCATCATCTTTAGTTTAACAGGACCTCTTGAACGCTAACAATTGTCTTTGTCTTAGACTACTAGCCATTTATATAGTGTATGATTTTAACATACAGGTACTCGTGACACCACCTTAGCCACAGAATGAAAATTAATAGACTGGGTCATATTATACATGAGAGTCTAGATCAGTTTAGTGCCACGACTAATCTTGTTTTGATAATGTTTCTATGAACACTGAATGATAATACTCCCATGTTCAGGCTACTGTCATAATAACAGAGCAACTGACAGGGCAACTATACTCTCACCAGAGGACAAAGGAAAGCTGCTGTCAGTGGGTCATACGATACAGCAGAGGACAGCTACACTTTCTCTGCCAGTCAGTGAGGAAGAGGAGATAGTATGGAGAGTTGAGGAGAGTGAAACACAATCTTCTCTCATTAACAGAGGACGGAGGACAGGAAATCCATCTCTCTCTATTGCTGTGTCACACACATTCACACACCAATAGGTATGAGTAAGACAGTGGACAGAGAGAGAATAAATCAACATTTAGCACAACCAATAGATTCACATTCATACATGTCTTTATTACATAGTGTTCCATTTCTGATATTGTTCATTTTTTTATATTTCCTGCAATGCACACATGGGTGGGAACAGCGTTGGTCAGAGAAAAGCAACATTATGGCAGACTTTAAGCTTAATCAATCAGATGGTTATACACAAAACAAGTCAGTGGTTTCTATATCAGTCAGACACACTGACTCTTACCTTTACCAGTAGTGACAGCTTCAAGAATACGCTCATGAAAAGACCAAAATTAGACCTTTTCTCAAAACTTTCCAACTGCACTGTAATTTTAATCAAATGTTGCTCAAACAGGAGTAAATATTGCATTTGTTGGGGACTATTTTCAGTTGTGGATTAGCGCACATTTGGTGCTCTAATGAGTATTTACAACCCCAGGACAGTGTGTAAGCCTCTAATTATCAGAATGAATTAATGTGTTTGTCAGTGCAAGGGTGTGGCTTGTTTCTGTGTGTGTTTTGTTTTGTTTTTTTGTTTTTTTTTCCCTATTTTTGGCACTGAGGAATAAGAACTATCAGACTTTGGTTATACAGGATCAATTCACTGTTGATGGTATTTGATGATCATAATATACATAGAATAAAAAACACCAGCCTTGTCTTTTCACACTAATTACAACATCAAGAGCAATAAGGTTGGGAATAACAGTAAAAGAATCAGATGAGTCAAAGCTTCAAGCCTTCATATTATTGTTCATAATCTGCTCATAAACCAAGCTGGAAGCAGTACTGGAAAACTTCCTGGCACTGGTACCTTTTCCCTGGCTGTCATTCTTTATTACTGACTTGGACACAGTGTAAACTACAGCTTAAATTGCTCTGAGTCATCAAGTGTTTTCAGAGAACTTTTGCTCATTCAGGAAGGTGAAGCAACACCCCTGCAGACTGTGACATCCTGTTAGGGAGTTAGCACTACCCACATTTGGCACTATTCCTGTACCGTTAACTGCTTGTTAGGCATCAAGCCAGTATTAACAGATTCCTTTTAATCAATCTCACATGTCAAAATACCTGTAATCATACTGTGTCAGCACAGTAGTAATAGTTTTAATTCCAACATCTTTAGAGCTCCGTGTTTAAACACATGGAGCAGAAGAGTCTGGTTCCTTTCATTTTAAAACACATCATTTTAAAAATTACAATCATCACATCCTGTGGTGTCATTAGGAGGAGGCACCTTGGTATCTATTTTGATACATGCAACATTACAATGACAACATCTGATTTTAAGTCTGGATCATCTTAGTGGTACTGAGTAAATTAAAACTCATCAAATAGTAGCAAGTGAATTAAATCAGGAAATGAATCTCAAAATGCCCCCTTAGAAAATCTGAAATTCTCCCTTATTGGTGAACATAAATATCTTGGTATGAAATCTACAAATCTAT
Source organism: Lates calcarifer (assembly GCF_001640805.2). NCBI lineage: Eukaryota > Metazoa > Chordata > Actinopteri > Centropomidae > Lates > Lates calcarifer. The sequence goes on along the minus strand of NC_066836.1, from coordinate 18,650,682 downwards.
CAAATATATACCAACATAAATATAATGACCCTTTAAATACCACCATCAGTACCCCCATTTCTAGTTGCACAATAGACACAGTAGATACACCAGCCAGAAACAACCAAATACAGGAAGGATGAACACATATTTGTCAATTATTTTTTCACTACTGTTCCTTTTTCGTTCACAGCAAGGTCTGTGGAAAATCTGGGCAAATAAAACATAAGCTAACTGAGAATTTATTTTTCTGTAATTTGGGAGCCAAACCTTTAACATCAGACCTTGTAAACTGATCAAAGGTCCAATCATTTCACTTCTGTTAGAACTAGTATAGGTGTTTCAAAGATGCTGCAGGTCTAAGTTGGGCTAATGCTCAGGGTGCTCAGCCTTGCACTGAATATGACATGAATGAAACCCAACATCAACAAAGCTGTTTTAGAAATTGAAAATAATATTTTAAAACTGCAAAAATAATTTAACATACACAAAACTGAGGCATGACTGCACCTGTAAACCTGTGATAGCCCCCAAAATGCACAATGGAATCTAACCATCCCTTCCACCAATTCAATTCAATTCAATTCAATTCAATTCAATTTTATTTATATAGCGCCAAATCACAACAATAGTCATCTCAAGGCACTTTTCATATAAAGTAGGTCTAGACCGTACTCTTTATATTATGATATTTACAGAGAGACGAGAGATTTACAGCACGACCAAAATGCTTCAATACTACCTGGAATCAAGAGACACTTTGTTTTTTGGTGCCAAGTTTCGATATCAAGGACTTAATCACATGATCAAGATCTTATAATGTAACGTTACACATACACGGGCATGCAGGACAAATACTTATGTGGTTACACCCCCAGAAGGGGGTTCATCTGTGCTGTGAACTACAGTGTGTGTGTGTTGAAACGGTTAAAAAAATGCGACCAGGGTCGAAAGTATGTCTAAATTTTAGCAAGATTGATGCCAGTAGTGCGCGATGCAATATTTGCAAAAAGGACATTGTTGCTAAGGCTGGCAACACAGCCAATTTGATGAAGCACAAAGATATAAAGATCCTTAGTATGCAGCAGTGAGCTGTGATGTATATGTATGTATGTAATTTTCTTTGTTAGATTGATTTGATAAAATTGGTATCGAAAAAAAGTATCATTCAGGAACTGGTATTGAAGTCAAGGTATCTGTATCAGTACCGGTACTGAACATTTGGAACGATACCCAGCCCTAAGCTCCACCAACCCTTTATGTAAATTGTAAAAATCAGTACCAGTCATACAATTGTGGCCTGTCTGTCTCTCACTAAATCAGTCCTTAGTGAGGAGAGCATGACTGACTTTGTGTCAGTGAATGTGTTTAAATGCATTTATGTCATATGACTGCCATCTTGCTAGTTAAGTAAATAACTGAACATCTTGTAAGTAATAAGATCAGAGCTGAATTCTGACTTCTGTACAGCAACAGCAACACAATACAATAGAATACAAATAAAAAGAAAACAACAAGATGTAAGATATTGTTATGGATTAAGGGGATAGTTCTATCCAGAATTATTTCAAAAAAGTCATTTAGAGTCGAAAGTTCAATGTTTGACTCGAGGACACATTAGCAGCAGAGAAAGATGTGGGCTGCACAAAACAAAACCTCTTTGACACCACAATATCACTCCAGAAGAAGATGGTACCAGGAGCGCTCTGTAATCCAGCACCTCCACTGACAAACTGCATATCTATACAGGCACTCCCACTATCGCCACAGACTAAAAAGGTGTAATAATCAGCAGAAACAAGAGTTTGAGAACTGGATCGTAGCCACTTCAAACACAGAGTGATCCTCCCTGAGACATTTACCAGCCACAGCCTGTGAAAAGTGGAGGTAAAGTCAAATCTGAGTCTATGCCGATGTGAAGGGTCACGACAGGGGCAAGAAATAAAGGGAATCATATTCTTCCTTGTTGACTGAACCCCTCTAATATTTTAAAACTGTAATTTAGAGAATTGTGTAAATTTAAAAACACTTTGTTATCAAATTTGGTCACATATCAATAATACTGGTAATCAATTGGACTTTTCTACAATTGCATAAAATCTAATTTTAACTCGTACCAAAACCTCTGTATCCTCTCAGCACAGGTATGAAAAAGTGTCAAACAATATTGTTAGCATTAAAAAGATAATGACAAAGTTTATTTTTGCACTGATAAACAGAACAACCTCAGAGTTGCTTACATTTTTACATTTCAGATCAGTTATGTATTTCATTTAGAGGGACCTTGACTTTCACATCTGACCAAACAAGTGCCTGCTACCATACCTGATCCCAATGTGTGCTGTGAAACCACGCAACCAGTGTGGTGAGGAGAGATCCACAGCTTGTTTTATAGCAACAGCCTTACCATGGCACAATTACTCAGATTAAGAGGCAGCTTCACAATCAGACTTCTGAGTGAATTTTAGAATGTAACAGAATGTAACACTTCAACCACATCAAAGCCTCAACATGTCAGAAGAAAAGTCGCATCCTGTATCCTCTAGCAGCATAGTATGCAATGTATCTGTCTTTGTCTACTCTGTGCAACCGTTTCATGCATACAAGGGTGGAGAAACAGGTAGGAGATTGCTCTGACCTCAAATAGCTTCAGCCACAGGCTGTTGTTATTAGATGGTTAATATTGTGTACAGTGACTTATCCATCCACTTATCCTACATTAAAATGGCAATAATTAAATGTAAGTTTCCATTGCCTTAAACTTCTGTTTCTAGGCCTATGTAAACTAAATTGTAGTGAAACATTAACTGGGTCAAACTGAAAGCCAATAACTATCATCACACCACAAGATTTATGAAGTCAGAAAATTAAATGTCTATTGACCATGTTGTCCAGGCTGAACTGAGATGCATGTTAAATAAGAAATGTTTATATATCAATGTAAACATTAAAATATACAATCATATTAATCACACAGACCCATGTGGCATTCAGCAGTGACTACCTGATTTATCAACACCCTACTGTAGGAGAGTGACCTGGACTTTACACTGTCGGAAGACAGTGGGTCAGTCTGATTTTACAGCCAAACACTGCCAACCATTACAGCTGATTGTACCAATAAAAAAAATCAGTTAAGTGCAAATGGCTTACATAATGCTACACATAAAACTATGAGCATTACTCATAAATCTACAGATAATGACAGCTATTTCGACAAGTAGATAATGTGTGCAAAATCTGATAACAGATCTGTGTGCGTGCATATGTGTGTGTCTGTGTGAGTAGCAGAGAAACAAAAAGATAACAAGTGTTTTCATTGAGAAACTTCAAGTATAATGAAGATACAATATTGAGACAAGAAATAATATTGAACAGCTGATAATTCCTAATGCCTGTTGTAAGCTCTCTTGGAGGATGACTTTATTTGTGTGTATGTGTGTGTGCGTGTGTGTGATTTAGGAAGGCTGGGCTAAGGTTGAATTTACAGATTAGGAGGTAGAGAGCTCTGTTCTGCTGCCTTCAGGCTTTGTATCTGACACTAGGTGTGTGTGTGTGTGTGTGTGTGTGTGTGTGTGTGTGTGTGTGTGTGTGTGTGAGTGAGTGAGTGAGTGAGTAAGAGAGAGAGAGGAGAATGTGAAAGCAAGATAATGCACAGCAAGTGGGAACAAGAAATGGTAAGCTGCATATTTTCTGTACTTTGAGATATTTTATTTGTTGTAAGTGATTTGATTTCTTGGATGAGAACACACAGCTGGGGTTGAAAATCAAGAGTCAGAGGATGCTTGTTAATCTTATTAGACTAATTTAATTGACTGAAAAAAGTCCCCAAACTAACAAGTTTCCTCGTGATGAGGATCCTACTGCACTAAGCATGAGACATGCCTGTAGTGTGTATGCATTCATTCATATTTATTCCCTATCGATCTTCCTATCAACTCTATGTTCTGCATTATGCCTTATTCATAATACAGTCTATGGCCTCAACTGGTAAGTTGTGCTGCATATATCAGCTATTCATCCAAAAACAATAAGCAGCAGCAGCCTGGACAGTAAGGTTTATATGTTCTTATATTTATAAGTTATACTGGACATATTTACCTACAGAGGGAGAAACTGGTCAAGTTCCCCCACAGATATCTCAGGTTTTGTGGCCTGGGTGAAAGATTAAACTTTTAATTTATTAATTTTATACCATGGACCTTTTTCACAGTAGACATTTTGACTCAAAGTAGTAAACGCACAGATAATAATAATATCGTTAACGCACCAACATGCACAAAGTTAGGACAAAGCAAGCAAGTGGAATTCACACTTTAATCATTAATTTGATTATTTACACCTGTGCTATTCCTACTGCGATATGTCTTCCATGTAAAAGGTCTATTTATTAAGTAGTTAAAGCTCATTACCTAGTTACTTGGGGTCTCTGTCTGTTGCCAGCCATGCTACCTGTCTGACAACGTCAGAGAATATTAACACACCTGTGCTGTTTAGTTACTTCACAACTTAACGTAAGTCCATTACAAGTTAATGCTAGCACCATCCGTGGTTAAGCTTGTGTAACGTGCTGCAGTATTTCACAATAGAAGCGGTGACAGCAGCTCTCACCTGTTGGGTCCTTCCCGCCATGCACCCTCATAAACTGGCTAGCATAACATTAGACGATTCTGACAAGTGGCTATCCCACAGAGCAGCAGAGCACAACGCTGTGACACAGTCATGATGTACAGAAGCTTATTAATGTTTGTTGTGAGTTACAGTCGTCTTTTCACTGAGTGCGCCTACCTGTCAATATCAGCTGCTGTCACTTGTTGTCACCTCCTGTTCCGGTGTGGGGGTTGTTTGTTTGTTTGTTTGTTTTTTGCACTCCAGCAACCCGGCTACAAGTTCACAAGTCCTGACATATCTGACAATTTAAAGCGCCTCGGCCCTGGCGTGAAGATGAAACGGTGTAAAGTTTGCACCGGTCCGTGTTGCACACCAGCCCTGACTGCAGAAACAGTCCGGGTTTGAGTGCCGACGCTCCTGGCGTCAGTTCTTTGCTGTCTTTGTACAACACAAAGATCGTCTGTATGTCTGAAGATGGATCACTCCGGTGAGGGAAAACAAACTGCCTCATCTGTGTGCACTTGTTCCTCTCTGCAATTACAGTTAGTTAGTCGGTGTAGTTTGTTTGTTTTATTATATCTTTGTCTCTAAAAAAAACTTTTTATTTTGTTTTTGGTATTTATTTATCGCTGGAACATATCTGGGTATAATGAATAAACATTTTTTACTGCAAGAGTAAATAAGTCAAACTTCCAATTACAATATTATATACCGTTTGGCCCTAAAAGAAAGAGAAAAGAGGAAAAAACTGTCAAAAATTAGTTTGTTCAGAATATACAACATGCAAATAATGCTGAGGTATAATTGACAAATTGCTTGCTTAATTTGAAATGTATTTAAAATTAGTGTTATAACTGTGTAAATATCCTAAATATCAGTTTCTTTATATTTTATCATTATTGGCCCACGAGTGAAACTAACTGCACTTTAAAGTAAAACTGCAGTTAAAAAACTGCAGTTAAAAAAGCCTGTTAATTGTAACACATTACTATGACATATTTCTACTGTGAGCCAACATTGAGATTTCTTTGCTGATTTAGTCTGTTGTGTTTATGTACAGTTCTTCACTGGTCTGGGACCTGTCCTTAGCAGTGAGAGGGATTGTTTGTCTGTCAGCCCTGGACTAGTGAGAGTTGGAGTGGTCAACTGTTCTTGTCCTCTAATTTTGTCAAACCTACTGTGGTGCGTTTCCTCCACCACTCTTCATGACAGTTTGTATCAACAGTGAAGTGAGAGATCTTTGTTTTTATCACATCTCTGGTACACATTCAGACTCTCAGCCCACTCTTAAAGGAACATGCCACAATTTTGCAATATTACTACACTTGGTGGCTTAACAAACAGAGGTTAGTGATGTGGTTTGTATAATGTATTTAAACACATTTAGATTAAAATATTGGTTGCTATTTCACCCAACAGCCCATTATAGACAAAATTGGTAAAGTTCTCATGGTACTCCTGTTCAAACTGAATTACAACAAATGGGATTTTATTGTAAGAACAAAAGTAATAATAATAATAGTAATAATCCTTCATCATGAAAAACATTTTTAGAGTTTTGACATGGAAAGGTTAGGGACGCTTTAATGGCCACCACTTATTTAGATCCAAACTTTCACTCCTTGGATAGCCATTCTTTAGTGAGAGTGAAAATATTGAATAAATACATATGTTTTATTTTGTCTCCATCATCTGGTCAAACATTGTCACAGCAACTATTTTCTCCTCTGAATCGTCATGTTCTTTTCAAGGTGGTCTGTACAATCATCACTGTGAAATCATGAGTATTACTTATTTATTCAGCATCCAAAAATAATGGTCTCCAGTCTCAAGTTCAATTAGAACAGTAATTTGTTATCAGTAGAGCCAGTATTTTTTTATTTTTTATTTTTAGAATGTGCATTAATTCAGATTGTTTAATGTAACTTAAGATAAAAGTCCTACCACAGTGATGTATCCATCACCACTTTAACTCTAACCTACATCTACAAGAAGTTCAAAAAAGGGTTAAGCAGATAAAGATAAAAACATAAGCTGAGCCAACTTGTCTACAGTGTAAACAGTGTAAATACATACTGTTATTTTAAAATTTCCAAATACATTATTTGCCTGGTTGTCAGAATTTTGAATGCCCTCCAAATGAATAAAGACTGGTGGTCAAAACATTGACAATTTTAGACATGCAACCTCCAGCACATGCATCACTGAAGCCCAACTATCAGCTGAGTCACTCAAACTTCTTTCTGTAACTTTATCTAAAAAGCAGACAACAGGAAAAAAGAAATGCAGAAATGTCAAAAAACAAAACAAAGAAGCCAAATATACATTCTCAAACTCATTTGCGTAATGCCTGTAATGCCTTCAATTCAATTCAATTTTATTTATATAGCGCCAAATCACAACAAAAGTCATCTCAAGGCACTTTTCATACAGAGCAGGTCTAGTCTGTACTCTTTGAAATAGGTATTTACAGAGAGAGACCCAACAGTTCCCACAATGAGCAAGCACTAGGCAACAGTGGCAAGAAAAAAAAAACAAAACATATGTTTTCATATGAGCTGATGTTAAATCTCATCACTGTGTTTCAGATCTGTGAACAGAAGCTGCAGGCTGTATTCTGTCTGAGAGGAAACTACAGAGATTCATTAGCATGAAAACATCATAGAAGGGATCTAAAGATGCGGACAACATGTGCATCGTGTAGCAATGTACTGTATATATACACAAATTATGGGAAACACTGTTCCTGATAATAAAAACATCCACCCCTACAGTGAAATATGGAGGGCACTGCCTCCGATAAAGACACACACTGGTAGGCAAATACTACCTTCTTCTTTTTTCACATTATACAAGACACAATTGTAACAACCTACTGGTCTTCACACTGTCAGTTGTCCTAATAGGGCCAAGCCATGAACAAGGGAGGGAGCAGGGGGACATTTTTTAGATTTCATTATCCAAAGACCAGATGTCCCCTGCTAGTGAATTGGCACAGCCCTGAATGGTCCAGGTCACCAGGGCGAACTGGTTGCGGAACAAGTCGACATCAGCCTCAGGGTTGTTGGTCCTGAGGGCTTCGAGGTGGTTGAACAGAGCGGTGAGAGTGTGGGGTCCAGAGCCCAGCAGGATGTGGCGGAAAGGACTATCTTTGGGAGATACGTAGGGTGACAGGAAGTTCCTTTCCACCTACAGAAACAAGAGGAGAAACACAGAATGATGAAGTGAAGGAAAGTTTTTTCAAAAGGCTAGACTATTTTTGCCTTGCAAAGTCAGCCTAGTCAGCAGAATGTAGTTGGTGTGACCCCCTTCACACTGTCACATTGTTTTAGATACATTCCAATAATGAAAAGAGATTATAGCTGCTGATGAGTTTTTGTCATTTCCTGTGAACTGCAAGTAAGCACTTTTTTTCTAATCGCAACATCAGCAGTACAATAAATAATACAACTCTATAAAAGCTAGACTGCAGGAGTTCAAAGCTCATAAAACTGTGATAATTCATTAAAGAAGATACCACACTGAGTTAGATTAGAGCTCATTTCTACAGAATATGTCAATAATGAGCCCTAAATTGTAAAGATCTTACCATCATGATACGATCATTTATGAGGCGGCACATCGCAATGTCATCATAATCAATGTTTTGGATGTCTGTTTGCAGTGTGCGACAGGCACGGCTGTAGGAGCCAGAGGCTGAGATCAACCACTGCACTGTCAGGGCCTTGGGCAAAAGCTCTGGCCGCAACTGGAGGCACACAGAGCATCCACAAGAGTAAATTAGTATTCTGAATAAACAAAACAAAATGGATGTGCTTCTTCTGGGCAAATATAGATTATATAATCAAGGCAGCAATTAAATATAATGAAATGGCATTAAAAACAGGTAAACTGGCTACTTTACAAAGGTACATGGTCATTTTTTATCGGTAAGCAGATTCTTTGAGTCAAGTCAACCTTGATTTCTTCAACAATTCTCCCTCAAAAAGGTAAACACAATCTTAGTTTGTAAAATCATAATTAGACACTCACCCTCTTAACGTTCTTGACTTTCCCATTGATCTGAGCCACTTGAGTACGAATAATCTTGTCATACTTTGTCACATCCATCCGCAACAGATGATCATGGACCAGCCTCAGCGCTATGTGACCTGCAAACTTTGCTGCTGTTTCAGCCAGCTGAGGAATCTGCTGTCCCGTGACCCGTTTCAGGGTCTCCCTGGTGTCCAGCAATGTGCCAGAGTACTGGTAATCCTAAGGATTAGATTCATCCCTGGATGAACCAACTTTTGATATCATGGTTCAGTTTACAAGGTTGTTCTGGGTTATGGTTACTGGTTGAAAAATATTTATTTCACTTTTAGTTCAGCTGGGTGACTTACTGCGTTACTGGGGGCGAATCTAAATGAGATTGAGGGAATGCCAGAAAAGGCAAGGAAAGGATATGCAGCATTATCCAACTTGAGAGGTTCCAACCTGGAAAATAAACACATGAGAAAGAAGAGTAGACAGTGAACATTTGCTCAACAAGAGTAAGACAGCTAACATACACGTTTCAGTTGTGATTGTATGGTGGCCCTGGAGGTCAAAACACAACAACAATTCAGGAAACAAAACAAAATTTCACAAACCAAAACACCATCTCATGAAACACATGACATTTAAGTTTATGGAAAGGGTCAGACAAGATCTTTTGTTTGTGATTGGAGATTTGATAGATTAGAGAGATTTGATCATGCTGAGCCCTGAAGTGGTTATAGAGAGAAAAAGTATATATAGTATTAATATATAATATTGTATAGAACATGTTTTATTATATTTCTACATTTTACTTAATTCCTGTGCATGTTTAGACCAATTTGTGCACACATTTTTATTAATTTGTGCACACAAGGTATGCTATGACAAAAGAAAACCTCTCTCTCTGAAGCATGAAGTGCACTGCACCTACTTCAAATTTTAGTGTTAAGTTGATTATTAGCTTGCAGGACAACATTAGTTAATTACATTAATTAAATAGCGTACATAATTTATCAGTAATTAATCATGGGAATGTATATTACTACAAAGTATCTCAACCGCATCAGGCTCTTTCATTCAACGTTGAAGCTGTCAGGTTAAGATGAGGAGCACCAGCTCTTCAGCCCAGTGTGTGAGTGCTGAAGAGCCTGTGTTGTTTTCCTTTGTGAATTGTTGTTTTGTTTCCTGAAATGTGGCTGTGTCTTCTGAATTGTTGTGTTTTCCAAAATATTTTGTCTTGTGAAATGTTGTTTTGTTTTCTGAGGTGTAATTCTGGTTTGATCTTCAGGGCCACCATAGTAGATGTGACACTGACAACTAAACTAGACTTACACATCTGACTCCCAGTTGCCTCTTGTAACTTGAGAAAACTGGGTGAAGTTCACCTTAAGGCAAAACAGTTGTATATGTAAGTTATATCAATATTCTGAATTAACTGAGGACAAAATAGTCATATATGTTACGTTACTGATTTGAAAGTTTTAGAAAACAAACTGATAAATGAATGAATTGTATTGAACTGTGAAGAGTATTGCAGGCTTGCATTAACTGTGCCTCAAAGTCTGATTCATTGAGAGTCTTCCACCTGTGGGTTTACCTCTTTCAGAGTGCTCTCAATCAGGCTGTGCAGCAAGGGACTGGCTGCTACTTTAAATCTATTGTCACCTGGAGAAGAAGACTTATATTCAGTCATTCTGAAAATCACTTATCCTCACACTGTAAATACAACAAGAAAAAAAGTTGTGAACGCAACATTGACATTTCAGATAATTTCAATTGATAAGTTATATACTAGTAAACTTGTTAGCAAAAGTGATGTTGTATATGAAATGAGTGCACAAACATTTGGTAAATGAAATAAATAAAATATTACATTTGCTTTTCTTTTTTCCTCAAGTTTTACAGAGTCTTGATTTGGATCTTTACAGTGATCATTTACATTAAAAAAGGATGTAGATTTTGTTAAATTTAGAAAAGTCAGTAGTAGCACACCATAGCCAACTTTAAACAATAAACTTATGGCCAGTGAAAATGCTGAGTGGCTAGTAACTTTGGACAATATTGTAAATGATGACCAAAAAAGTTAATGTCACCCCTGCCTTTGTTGTTGAACAATGGGTTTTTTGAGCTTTTACACTGGAATAGTTGTCTGCTTTGGCCAAAATTGATGCAATAAGAACACAGAGATCAGTATCAATTGTAGTTTAACAAGAAATGTGAAGGCAAGATATTTCTAAAGATGACAGAAATACCTGCTACAACACCATCCAGGTTGATGTAAGAGATGGCTTTCATCTTCAGAGAGGACAGATAACCCTAGATATGCAAAAAGAATAAAATAACAAAATTAAGTACAAACACCAGTCAGCATCATTACTGCATAAAGGCTGCTGATCGAAAAAATCTTTTATTACAGAATTAATCACACAATTCTCACCTCCATCCACTCAGTGGCACCAACGCTCCCATATTCTCCAGCACTCCAGCTAGCAAACACAATGCTCCTCCTTGGCTTGAATCCATCTGTCAACAAGAAACAGAAAGGTCAGAGATTATCCACTAAGGGTCGGGGGGGGGCAAACCAGGACTTAAACCTGGAACCTTCTTCCTGTGACGTGACAGTGCTAACCACTGTACCACCTTGCTGCTCTCAGTTAATATTATTTTAGTCAAAATCTTACTCAATTCCATATTAAAAACTAAACATCAACTGCCATCAGGGACTTACCATTCTTCACCATGTCTGAGATGGAACGAGCCAGTTCAACAAGGACACTGGTGCCAACAGTCGATGTAGCAAAACCTGGACCCCATGCGTCCCTCTGGGCACCAATGACCACATACTGATCTAAAATTAAAAAAAGACAACAAGAGGACACTCATCACTCATATCTTTTACAGTAAACTGCTTTCCTGATCACAGTATCTTTCTCGTGAAGTAAGCATCTCATCGTACCTGCATCCACAAAGCCTTTGATGACGCCGAAGACATTATTAATCCTTTTCTCAGTAAGAACATTGTTGACCTCCACAGTAATAACATCCTTCTCGTTTCCCAAGTTGTTGTAGTAGCTTTTCCATTCTCTTGGTGCACTCTGACCCCCCAGCTTCCTGTTGGACACAGATAATAAACATTATGTAAGCTTCTACAGAGACAACAATAACAGACAATTAACGTGCAAGGTGAATATTTAAAGTCGACATACAAGGCGCTATATTCATTGTGAGCCTTTATAATATCTGTCTGTTTAAGTGCATCATTTCAGATAGTTCTTAGCATTTTCTGAGCCTTACCTCAGAATACTGTTAGCCATGCCTGTTGTGATGGTCTGAGCCAAGATTGTTGGTAGACCTGAAGACTGGACAGGAGGAAACTGGGTGTGGTTGAAGGAGGGGAAGCCTGGGGTGTAGGGATCCCCAGAACCCAGGTGGACCTGGTACAGACAAAATGATGAGTTTTGTTTGATCAGCAGCTACGATTTGACAGCTACATTTTGAATGCTTCTGTTTTCCAGGATAATCCTCCCAGCAGCTTTTGAGGCTTAAGTTAAGGCTTCTTAACTTGAAAAACTTCAGAGACAATTTATACAATGTTTTTTACACTCTTATACTAAGATTACCCTTTAAATCAAAAAATATGTTTAAATATTAGTTTTAAGGTCAATATCAGGCTCTACTTGTGACAAACTTGCGACAACAGTAGGGTTTACTTACAAATTAAATTGATCTGCTTCTTGTGAACTTAAACAGTTTCCATGTTTACATTCATTTTCCTTGAGGTGAAACATACTGTACATATGATAGACTAATGTCAAATCATCAGCAGGAATGTATGGTCCCCTTACGCAGACTAGTAGGGTAAAAAATACAAAGAAATCAGGGAACCGGTCATCACCACCTGTAAGGTTGTTTGATGTTGTTTCATGTATTTAATATCCCAGATACACAGAAACAAAGTTGAATATGTATCCACATATGTATTTCCAGTGGGTTTCATTGTCTAATATTATGCCTCTAAGCTGTCCACACTCACATGTCCAAAGAGTGGAGTGTTATCACCAATAGAGTAATCAGTGGGATCTGGGTAGATCAACACAGCAGAGGCATTCATTTTGGCAGCATTGGCAACCTGTAAGCAAAAAGGAAAAGATAGTTTATAATAATATGAAAAATGTCATATTTCTTATTTGGCTCCAGCCTCCCCCATGACCCTTTTGGATAAGCAGTATAGATAATGGAAGGATGGATGGATGGATGGATGTTTCTTACTAAAACCACCCACCTTCTCAGCAAAACTGATTTTGCCAGCTCTGACCAGCACAACCCTGCCACTCAGGTTGATGTTCTTGCCCCTCAGCAATGTAAAGTCGTTTTCCTGCCCGTAGTACGCGAACACAACAGCACCCTGGACACAAAATAATAATAAAAAATCTATAAATAAACAAATTTTCTCTACTTAATTTTTTTACAGAAAATTTCTACTTAATTTATCTTGTGGATTACCGTTACTCTTCCGGTAGCACTGTAGGACAGGAATCCATTTGGATACCCCTCTGTCCCATTGAAAATAAATCTGTTGTAGCCAGAAGCTGGGGGGTCCTGAACCTTGACAAAATATTCTTCAGTCCAGGTGTTCATGTCATATTCTTCAAACTTCTTGAGCACCTTGTTCCCCAGAGCTTCATCACCAGGAGAACCAGCCCGATGGCTGTTACTGGCAAACTCACTATGATAAGAAGAAACAAAACATGAGGGAAAGAGAAAAAATGCTGAATACAATATAGTATACATACAAGAAAGAAGTCATTTTAGAAAGCAGACTCTACAGGCAGTATGTGGGGGTTTAGATATACCTGAAGACAGATTCAAATTTGGTTGCACTGAATTTTTTAGCCAAGAGCTTTATGACATCATCCCAGTCCATATGAGGAGCAGCACCTGTCTTGATGGTATCTGTTTCTTCAGAGGGGAGCATGGAGACTGAGGAGCCCGGAGCCAAGTCCCTCTTTGAATGGGCCAGGTAGCCAATCAAGCACCCTGAAAGAAGCAGTGGTTTCAAATAGGGAACAACCAGAGACAGACAGCAGCAGTTACAATGACAGAGAAAGAAAAAAGCACAAATTGGTCCTTTGCCATCAGGACACAGCCACATAAAGCTATGTGTCATCAGCATAGATGGGGAAAGACGTACTGTGTCAGTGACAACACCAATACAGATTAATACTGATACAGAAAAGTAGTGGTCCTAAAATGGATCCCTGTGGAGCTCCACAGGTTTTTTAGAGTGACACAATCTTAATATAAAAGCAGTTTCTTCATTTAATGACGCTTCTTACCGATGGTAAAGATGAATAGGGTTGCAGCTGCCATGAAGCAGAGGTTCTTGGGTGTGCATCCAAACCTTTGAGCCACATAAGGTTTGCCGTTGGAGCTGTGAATGAGATGTTCTTCCATTCCATTTCCTCCAACTTCCTCATCCATGTCGGACGATAGCTTCATCTCCACCTGACTATTGTCACCCTCCATGTTCTGCGTCAAGCTGAAACGTGTGTAGGAGTGTGGCTCCCCATTAAACTGTAATGGCAGAAAAATGCAGCGATGAGGAGAACATATGGTTTAAATATTCAGCTAAGAATATCTATTTTTTGTTAATAGAACCAGTGATTGCAGGACATAAGCTGGACTCTATGATTGATGAAATTTTGCACTTGCTTTGTTCTTTCTTTGTTTTGTGTTTTAGTGGAATTTTTTACAGAAGACACAGAAATATGTATTATAGATGTGAATGTTTAACAAAAGTCCATCCTTAAAATGTTCCAACATCAGCAAAAACCAAAACAAACAAACAAATAAAAAATCATACAGATTTTATACAGAAATCTTGCAAGTGATTTCACATCTGGTTTTGCCATGCTTTGTTAAGTTACACTTTGTTTGACAAGCTAGCACATGACAATGTTAGCATTTCATTGATAATGTTAACCTGAGGTAAAAAGTTACTTACATATGCAATATTATTACCATTTATTAAAACGCTCTCCAAAGTGTACAGTTTGAATCAGAGTTAACATGAATTCAGTCCAATAATATTCAACACCTCAGCTTGAACTGTGAGCTGTGTGTCATGAATAAAACTCTCGTCTTTTCTTAACCACAGTTCAAGCTGACCAAGTTCTTCTGACAACAGCTAACATGAGATCAACTCCTGCTTCCTTGCTGTCTGTTCTGTTTATATGAGATAAAATTGAAACCATCAAGTTGAAAAAATACTGTATGTACATTTTCTAAAGCACTGTACTAAAGTGCAATTAAGTGGGGCACTTGTTGTTCACCTGAGTACTTCTACTTCACCACGTTTCTCACTATGGTCCTTTGGTCTCCACCATATTTATTTGATGGCTTCACTTGTTAAATAAATCAAGATTTCTTTCAGGAAATAGAAAATGAGCTTTGAACTGCTTTGTTACATAAAAGTGATGTTAAAAAAAAAACATCTCCACTTATCCTAATCACTGGTCCAAAATATCCTGTATGAAAATAAAACTACGTCAGACACCATGAACACTTTTACCTTTAATACTGTGATTACATTTTGCAGACAATACTTTGCACTATGTACTTGAAGGACTTAGTATATTGTCTTTTTATAAAGTTGTATTGTCTCTTTTATTTAAGGGTCTGAATACTTCTACCACCTTTGGTTACTGTGATGTGACTTAGTACCACAGACACACTAAATGTGCTGACAATAATGGTTTGTAAAGCCTACAGTATTATATCAATGAGAGCTCTCTCATCAAGAAGTAAAAATGATGAGGTATTTACATTTTATGTTACATATCTTCAGACAAACTTTTAAAATTCCTTTCAAAACACAATTACTCCACTAGTATTCTAGTTTGGGAAGAAGCCTGAGGTTCTCAGCCATCGATTACCTTGAATGACCTCCGGTGTATCACAAACTGGCGACTCCTGCAGCTCACCTTGAAATGAGAACAAACACCATACCTCTGTACCCAGGACTGTTAACTTTTAGATCCTAGGAATCCACAAAATAGCATTTACTTCATGCTGCAGCTGTGAAAGTACTGTATCAGCTCTAAGAAAGAAAAGGAAGTGTGGGCCTATTTAGTTTGGACATAAATGTGCTGACTAAGTCAGATTTACTGATTTTTTTTCCAGTCTCTGGGACCATTTCCTCTTTTTCTTTCTTATACACATGTGAAGTCACTGCTAATATCCAGAAGTCATATGGTACAGTATTTTACAGTTTAAGCTCAAAGTTAAAGGTTTAGAAACTGTCAGCCCTCTGTTACTGAGGCCAACACTGGTAAATTAGTGCAGATTTGGTGCAAAGACAGAGGCAGTATGATTTGCATTTTTGCATTACAGAAAAACATACTATTCCTATGCCAGTAGGTTAAAATGGAGACACAATTGATAATTACCTCTGCCATGAAGGTTATGTTTATTTTCCAGCCAGAAAGATTAAGTAAAAAGTACTGAACTGATATGCACCAAGCATGGTGGAAGGTTTGACTATGGATCAGGCCATTAAATTTTGGTTAAGATCCAGTAAAAGGGGTGGATTCAGGATTTTATTTTTTCTGTCCTTGACATTGTGAGATGGGTTTTGTTTTCACATTTTCATCAGTTTCTCAGGAAATAATGTTTGGATCTTCCTTTTATTGTTTTTTGCTAGCTTTTGCAATCTCATTTATTTACTTTTAATTATTGATTATTGTAAGTATTAAGGTTGTGTTACTGTCCCTTTAATTACTCTTTTGGTTATTAATTATATATTTATACCTGGTGCCAGGCTGTTAACATATTTTGTACAAACCAGTCAGTCAGGTTCTAATAATTCCTCCAAATTTTGTGTCACTTTCTGTCATGGTTTTCAGCTGATGTGTCTTTTAAAAAATGGTGTATACCCTTCTATATCTACCTTCCAGGTAGCTGTACACCCTTAATCTCTTTTAGCTGCACAATCACTACTTGACACTCTGATGTGGTCTGGCTGGTGCTAGACCTGTCAAGCAACAGGTAATAATGCTCTGACCTGTGTTGTTTTCTTGAATTGTTGGACTCTGAGGCGGCAGCACAGCAGGCTAACAGATTTCCACAGTATCTGTAGCTGACAGTCATGTCACTGTAACAATACTCCAACTGTGCCAATGTTTTTTTCTTTTTTTCAAGCAAGGTGGAGGTGGTTCTAGACTGGAAATAACTGTTTTTAATAAAAAAATAAAAAATAAAAAAAAAACATGCACAGTATTCACACACAGACTCAAAATGAAACAACTGTGATTAAATTATTAAGAAACACCAACACCCAGTTCCTCTCTCACACAGGAAATCCTCATTGTAACTGGGTAACTGCTGGTTGTAGTTCAAAGCAGAGGCATAAGATATGTTTTGCTGTTGTTGTTGTTGTTAACATATTTGAGGAACTTCAGATGGGTTCCTTACCTCCTTGTTAGTTGTATAATACCTGCAAATAAACTTTCTTTCAGAGTAGATTTCAAACCATCGTAGTGGCATGGCTCTGATGATCACTATGTCAGTTGGTAACTACTGGATTTCCATGAAATCTTGTAGAGACTGATATGGTTCCCACAGGATAAATTGTAATGTATTTAGTGACCCTCTGACTTTCCATCCACTGGTGCCACTTACTCAGTAAAATAGTTTGACATCTGCTACACAGATTAGCACAAAATTTTGTACAGATGTCAATGGTTCCTAGAGGATGTATCCAAATGAATTTTGTTTTCCTTTAATTTTCCCCTAGCGCCACCATGTGGTTGATGTTTTCAGTTTTGAGTGAATTATCTTGACAAATTTTAGATGATACTGTAAATGGGTGTTCAGTGTCTCTAGAAGATGATGAATTTCAATTTGTAATATGGTATTAGGACCATACCTCTTAGTGACCTAGATTAGTTGGAAAAGTTATTTATTGACAGTAACCCTGATAACAAATCAGGTAAAGCAATACTTTCCTGGTTTCACAGAAAGCACTGGTACAGAACAACTCTGGGACAAAATAGTTAACAGCATATTTGGATGACAACATGGGTCAGTAGCAATGTTCCCTCTAAGCTGTTTGCCTGCGCAATCGCACCCTGCTCCCGCTTTCTCCGCGCACAGCAAAACTATGTAGCGCATAAAATTACAGTGTGCGACAGTGTGCACGTCTGATGTTGCACAGTGGTCCAAGGAATTCACAGGGAGTTTGTGTGTATTCTCAGACACATGAAAAATTAGGGGGAACATTGGTCAGTAGTCTCAGCCAATCCATCACAATGGAGCAGTATCAGGGCTTTTTGATCTTACCATGTATTTCTATCAGCAAATTCAAAGTTCATCTGTTTATGGTTTATGTACATTTTTACCAGCCCCTCTGAATTGAATCCAGTTGCACTGAATCATTAATGATTCCAACTCCTTCTAGATAGTATTGACTGCAGAGCAAACTCTCTCATCTGATACCTGAGTACCTCACCAAGAGCAAAGCAAACCTTCATAAAAGTCATGCTGAGCTGGGTGAGAAGATAAAACAAACTAGATGCCAAAGAAAGGTTTTCTGGCAAGATATAACCCATGATGAAATTTCTGTTTTGTCATGAAATTTGTGAACTAATAAAAGGACATCACCATGCATTTTACCTGTCATAGGAACTGCCACAGGTGTCGTGATTTTAAGTCCCAAGGTCTCAGTAATATGGCCAACACTTGGGCAGAACAGTCCACAGTACAGTACTGATGTCAGTGATGATGACAGTCCTATGAGAAAGAGGAAAGGGCGAGAGGGAGAATTACTGGATTTACTCAAAGAAGCCAAAGCAGCAAGCCAAAGAAGGCATGATGAACTCCTCTAAGAAATGAAGGCCTCTCAGGTCTGATTTGAACACATGATGTCATTCAGTGACAAGCAGTGATACAGTGACACAGAACAGAAATGTAAACTGTAAATAGATTTACAGAGCAGAGAACATGCTATTTTATATTTTAAATGTATTTAACTTTGTTTAAGTTAAATATCACAAATATATTTGTACTAAAGTGGTAGATATAGGTTTTTACATAAAGGAAATGTTACAGTAATGTTTACAATTACATTTTGTTGTGCGGTTACAAATACATTTAAATACAACATTCTTTTGCTGTTACAACATGGGAAATAACAACAACAAGCCATGTTAATTTTTGGAATTGTCAAAATAAAAAAAGGATAGAGTTTTAAGTATGTATATAATCAGCCAGGGCAGTGCACATGTTGTGCAAAGCCATAATGATTCACCATCAGAGCACCTCCTCTCTGAGGAGCTTGTGCTCCATGGACTGCCTCCAGTTCTCAAAGAATGACGAAGCCCTCAAGAATCATGAACTGTCCCTGGCGGACAGATATTACTTGAAGCATGAATTAGTTTTAAGGTTTCACAATTCAAGCTTAGAGCATAATTCGCTTGCAAATCCATGCCAGAACAATGTGAGTTTACTGGTAAAATGAGAAGAGAAAGTATTGGATGATGGGGATGAATAATGAAAGTGAGAGTGAGGATGGATATGGAGGTTGATTGTTGGAAATGCATGTTAAGTCTGAGTCTGGTGGCCATTTTCCCAGTTTGGTCCAAAATCTGCAAAATGCATCCAGAGCGAAAGCCACTCAGTAACAAGCCAAAAACATAGAGGCGACTGAGCTGAGAGCCATTGTGTGCTTCCTGATAATTGTTTACACTGTAAACTTCAAAAACCTGGTTAGAGGCTTAGATGCTGACATCACAGTTTACATATCTAAGTGGTAGACATATGCGCCATATCGAGTAAGCCATATGAATTCACACACACACCACTGATCACTACTACTACCACTACTAGTAGTAGTAGACTATAGTTACAACTACCCATGTCATATTAATGAAGAATAAAATCCCTGAGTGAACAGGCAGAGTAGACATCAGACAGACACCAGACTTACTCAATATACATGAAAGTGTGCCAGGAAGGGGAATGACTTTTTCAGCTTGTCAAACCCTGAATTCCTTCTTTTGGATGAGTGTAGTTGCAAAAAATGCGTGCACACGTTTAAATGGTCATTGGCAGCTGCTCGTCTTTTAAACCATTACCGGAATCCACCCAGTTTGGTGTTCCCAGCCTCTGAGGAAATTCTAAGCAGTGCACACGCTCCTTGGATCCAAACCAGCAGCTCCGAATCCAAGAGGGGGAAGAAAAACTTCCTACGATCCTGTTTGCAAATCTACAACATTCCATGGCGGGGCAGTCCTCCTGTAAGCCCCTTCTTTACCTTCAGCTGACTCAAGAAGGCAAAGGGACATTCAATCAGCACTGTAGGGTGCAAAAGAGAAGTCAAACAGTATTATCATAACAGGCTGCAGAGTGATTACAAGCTGCTGTTTGTAGCAGAGCAAACCTCCCAGCTCCGCCCTCTGCCCAGTCCAGCTATGATGAGCCAGTGATCCAAACTTCACAAATAAGTCACTCCTCCTCCTTCCTCCCTTCCTTTTACTCCCTTGCTCTTTCTCTCTGTCTTGGTCTGTAGAGTGCCCGCTTATCTTAAAATTAATCCAGGTGAAGAAATTCAACTTGTTGGGCTTCTGACTGTTGCTGTCACTGAGACCACTGGCTTTGAGTGAAACAACAGTCTGGGGATAAAGAGAGTTTATATTGCAGTCACCAAATAAATAATATTTCAAATACATTTCAATGTAAATATTAGTTACTATTTCACTCAACAGTCCAAAACAGACTAATTCTGTAAAGTTACTCATGTTACTCCCTTTCAAACTGAAGTGCAACAAGTGGGACTCAATAAATCAACTTCAGAGTTTTGACATGAAAAGTTCTGGAACCCTCTAATGGCTGACTCCTATTTAAATCAAAACCTTCTGAGTGGATAAACATACTTTAGTGAGAGATTGAAGATCACAGTAGGAGAGCTATGGTTTACTTTGTCTCCATCATCTGGTCAAACATTGTCACAACAACTGTTTTCTTCTCTGCATTGTCATGTTCTTTTCAAGGTGCCATCTCTACTGAGTATTAATTATTTACACATTATTTATGCAAAAACAGAACATAGGTTTCAGTATAACACATTGGTCCAAAAATAGTGGATGTGGCAAGAGTAATGCATTGCATGTGTTTTACATTGATAAATTAAGCAGCAAATTAAGACCTACCACAAGATTCACTCAAAAGGTTATCCATTACCTATATATAGTGGGGCAGCATAGATCAACATATCATAGTAATTGTGCATTTCATGATAAAAGCACCAAATTTGGCACATGTTGGTAGATATATTTGGAATAAAACTGGATAATGGGTTATCACAAACTCACACCCTGGTGGCTGAGGCAGCCATTTTTCAAAATGGCCACCAGTGGTTGGTCAAACTTTCCTATTCCACTGGACCCACATGCAACAACAGACATAATGTAAATCTTGGTAGTCCTTAGAAACAAGTAAAGTATTCCCTCACAATGCTATGGACTTTATGGTGGAAACTGATCATTTCATTGTCTTATCATATAGCGGCACGAATCTGTAAAAATCTGAGTATACAGTGTGGATTGTTCAGTCTGAAACACAGTGTATCAAATAATTGACCATATGTAGCAAATGAGAAGCATCTGGTTACAACAGCCACACTGTAAACCTGCATGAATATAAACATTCAAAAAGCTGATGATTGAACCAGTTGTAATGCATGAATAAAGCAGTTGATACTCCACTATGCTCTGAAAGCTGAACAGTCTGAATGCTGAATCCTCAAGAGAATTGAAAGGATACAATTTTGCCACTGTACCTGATATTATATTTAGGTAGTTTTTGGCAAGAAAAGAATAGTGTCTGGTGTGACACCCAAACAGATGTTGGTGCACCACAGCAACTCAATATGGCAAGAGCTACTGAGTTCGGCAAAGTATAGAAGACTATGAACCCTATACCACACTTTGAAAAATAAATATCCCTTCCAACATACCACCAAGAATTTGCAGTGAGGCAGAATCATTCAACACTATCAATACACTCAGGGTCACAGTGTCCACAGATGGTATCTCTTTCCTGATTTTCAGCCAGGCTCTCCCTGCTGATTTGATGGGGGCAGACAGGAAACATCGGAAATGACATGCAGTAAACAGTCCATCCGAATTTTGAGGTGCATGCTGCCCTTTGGAATTCTAGCGAGACATAATCATCCACAACTTACAGAAGCTGCTTCTGTGAGGGAGAATTTATTAGCTGACTCGAAGAGCTCTCATTTACTCAAACATAAAGTGCCATGCCATGGTCCATAGCAATTGTCTTGCCATGATTAACAATTAACATGACATGTTGATAGAATGGTTCAAATAGTTTACAATAACTAAAATGGTCTTTTCAAACAAGACAATAGCATAGGTAATGGCTGCAGTACATTCACTGAACATTGTTACATGGCTTCTGCTATGGTTTAACCAACCCCTCACTGTAATATGTAGAGATAATCCCACAATTTTGTAAGATTTTATTCATTATTTGATTACATTGCAATAAAGCACATTATCCACGTTTACTAGTATGTAAATAATATTTGTAGTGCTGAAAACACAGACAGCAGCTTGAGATTTGACAAAGTGATCTGTGTATGTTCTAGTGTTCTAAACTGGCAGCCATTTTGAAAAACTGCTACCATGGTCACCAGAACTCTCTGCAATGGCCCAGTATCTAGATTTCTTCTAAATATATTAAGTTAATATATGTGCTAAATTTGGTGCTTTTATCACAAAATGAACATGAAGTTAGCTATACAACCCCACTAATAGTCATGGAAGTCTACAAGAAGTTTATAAATGGACTAAGCAGATAAAGATAATTATATGTCAACTGATCAACCCACAGATCAACAGTTGTGATGTGATTGTTTATTGCAGAAAAAAAAAAAAACATAAAGAAAAGCCAACTTGTTTACAGTGTGAGGGGGAAAACACACACACTGTTTCCAAACACATTCTTTAGCCAAGTTGTCAGACTGGTGGTCAACACATTGCCAATATTAGAAATGCAACCTCCAACATCAGTTTAAAGACTCAAACTATGAATGGCTACTGAACTAAAACAATTCATGTTTTTCTACAGAGGCATAACATCAGGTGGTTTCCATGAGTGATGTTCTGACCACTCTTAGCAGATTAGCTAGAGAAAGGAGGAACACATCAACTACTGTAACATTCACAGTGTAATTTTTTTAAATCAATTTACTCCGATTTTTCTTCCTTTAATTTTCATCCTTCTGGTAACTTTTCTGTAACTTTATCTAAAATGTGTTGTAGCATAACAGGTATTTTTACCAGTAACTTTTGATTCAATCAGACAACAGGAAAAAAGAAATGCAGAAATGTCAAAAAACAAAACAAAGAAGCCAAATATACATTCTCAAACTCATTTAAGTATTGTCTGTAGAAACTCTAGAGCACAGTCACAAAACAAAAAAGGCACAAGGAAATCTCTTAACAAATGAATGAACACCTCAAAATCGAAGATAGAATGTACTTTCACACTGACCAAATCATTAAAAACAACACCCATATTTCAGAGTGGTCTTGTTTTCTGGAAATGCAGAGTCAAACCACTGTAACCACAGTGCTCCCAAACATGTTTATATCATGATTCCTTCAGAGCTGAGACCTTTCATATCAGTTCCATATGCAAACAAAAGAAAAGACATTCCATTAAAATGAGACACAAAGCTCAGAGGAGAAACCCAGAACAGCTTAAAGACACACAGTTTGATTAACTTACTAATGAGATCAATGGGAAATGTTTTCATATGAGCTGATGTTAAATCTCATCACTGTGTTTCAGATCTGTGAACAGAAGCTGCAGGCTGTATTCTGTCTGAGAGGAAACTACAGAGATTCATTAGCATGAAAACATCATAGAAGGGATCTAAAGATGCGGACAACATGTGCATCATGTAGCAATGTACTGTATATATACACAAATTATGGGAAACACTGTTCCCGATAATAAAAACATCCACCCCTACAGTGAAATATGGAGGGCACTGCCTCCGATAAAGACACACACTGGTAGGCAAAAACTACCTTCTTCTTTTTTCACATTATGGAAGACACTGCTCCCGATAATGTTGTCAGGATGAGAAGTGTACATGTACCAAGGAACCAATACTGACAAGACATTCAGAGGTTTTCACTAAATATTGTCAGGTCTGATATTTGATCTGGCCTTGCTAAAGACAGATCCAGTGTCAGTTATGTAGAAAAATGTGGTTTGCTGAGAAGCGCCTGATTGTGATTGTGATGCTCTGTGTGCAGTACTGGCTGTCGGTCGACATGTACACTTCTGTAAGCAGATGCTGCTTTTGTCATTTCGACAGTATAACTGTCATAATTATGGAAGGCACTGCTCCCGATAATTACACTTTTTATTTTTTTTTTATAAAAGGCAATTAAAAAAAACTATTTATAGTGAACCCTGTCACTGATAAATAAATAACACAATAAATAGACATACGGTTTGTTTCAGTGCCACGTGGTTGGAGGCCTTCTCCCTTGTTTTTATTGAAAGGCAGATTCATGTCAGGAGGTGGACGATTCAGATAATTGACAACTTTACTTTTAATTGTTGCATGTGATTAGGACTTCTTTTTTTTTTTTTTTTAAAGATTAATGCAGCTTGAGTGTTGGACAGTGCCAGTAACAGCTGATTGTCCCAAATCCACTACATCTAGTTCTGTACAACACAACTGCTGCGTTATTGTAAATTAATCTTCAGTCCTTTTCAGCAATTTCTGAATCTCTGACATTGAGTTGAGTAGCAGATTTCAGCACAGTATGAAATTATAGCTACCAACATAAACCAGCTCAGGTTTGAACATGAGGCTTCAGCAGCAGTGGAAATACCAGCAGTTGTGAATTGTAGTTATTATGGTAAACAAATAAAAGGTAATTAGCTTACTGTATCATACTGCCCTTTTAGGTTTTATTACCCTCTGAGCTGGCAAACAGTCATTCCTGAAATCAGGACCTGATACTGTGCTGAAAAAAAGGTATCACTTTCACTACATTCAACTCATGTAAAGGGTAACACCAATTTAAGTAGTATTGCCACATAACATGTGACATAACTGCCACATTTAAAGGTAGTTGTTACTAGCACCAAAGTATTCAAGACTGTGGTATTTAAGTACCACGTTAAAATCGAAAAAAAAATCTCTTTCCAAAGTGGGAGAAAAAAAGAATGACCTACTAATCTTTTTTGTTAAGGCGGAAGGCTTAGGTACATTTTATCATTAATGTGTTTGGCTTTATGGAGAATTACAGAAAGAAGGGAGGTGAGGCAGATTGTCACTGAAATGTTGAAAATTATGGAACAGAAGTGATGACTGGTAATGGTATCCATTTAGATAATTTAGCTTAGTTAAAAAAGCTGAATCAGGTTAATTTAAAAAGCTGAGTAACGGAATTGTAACAACCTACTGGTCTTCACACTGCCAGTTGTCCTAATAGGGCCAAACCATGAACAAGGGAGGGAGCAGGGGGACATTTTTTAGATTTCATTATCCAAAGACCAGATGTCCCCTGCTAGTGAATTGGCACAGCCCTGAATGGTCCAGGTCACCAGGGCGAACTGGTTGCGGAACAAGTCGGCGTCAGCCTCAGGGTTGTTGGTCCTGAGGGCTTCGAGGTGGTTGAACAGAGCAGTGAGAGTGTGGGGTCCAGAGCCCAGCAGGATGTGGCGGAAAGGACTATCTTTGGGAGATACGTAGGGTGACAGGAAGTTCCTTTCCACCTACAGAAACAAGAGGAGAAACACGGAATGATGAAGTGAAAGAAATTTACAAAGTTTTTTCAAAAGGCTGGACTATTTTGTCTTACAAAGTCAGAGAGCAGTAACTACAAAAACAATGAAGCTGAAAAAAAGGTTTTAAGTTTTTAAGCTCATAGGCAAACACAGACAAGGGTTTTAATTCCTCCATATTATGCCTTTTTAGACTCGTTATTTTACACCTAAAATCACTGCTATACAACCTATAATACTAATGAAAATACTACCATCTGCCTTTGAAAAATCCTCGATGTGAGGGAAAATGCAGTATGCCAAACAAAATGTGTTTTTTCAATTACAACTAGGTGTAGTATTTAAAGAGAAAAAAAGATTCTTTGGCTGCCTATGGGAATTAATTTTGACAGACCCAAGAGCATGCATACATATACACATTGTATATATATATACACACACACACACACACACACACACACACACACACAACTCTATAAAAGCTAGACTACGGGAGTTCAAAGCTCATAAAACTGATAATTCATTACAGAAGATACCACACTTTACAGACATGCTGAGAGTTGAATCAGAGTATATTTCCACATAATGAGCCCTAAACTGTAAAGAGCTTACTGTCATGATGCGATCATTGATGATGCGGCACATCTCAATGTCCTCCAGGTCACTGTTTTGGATGTCTGCTTGCAGTGTGCGAGAGGCGCGGCTGTAGGAGCCAGAGGCTGAGATCAACCACTGCACTGTCAGGGCCTTGGGCAAAAAGTCAGGCCGCAACTGGAGGCACACAGAGCATCCACAAGAGTAAATTAGTATTCTGAATAAAAAAAACAATGAAAATATAATGAAATGGCATTAAAAACAGGTAAACTGGCTACTTTACAAAGGTACATGGTCATTTTTTATCGGTAAGCAGATTCTTTGAGTCAAGTCAACCTTGATTTCTTCAACAATTCTCCCTCAAAAAGGTAAACACAATCTTAGTTTGTAAAATCATAATTAGACACTCACCCTCTTAACGTTCCAGACCTTCCCATTGATCTGAGCCACTCGAGTACGAATAATCTTGTCATACTTTGTCACATCCATCCGCAACAGATGATCATGGACCAGCCTCAGCGCTATGTGACCTGCAAACTTTGCTGCTGTTTCAGCCAGCTGAGGAATCTGCTGTCCTGTGGCCTGTTTCAGGGTCTCCCTGGTGTCCAGCAATGTGCCAGAGTACTGGTAATCCTAGGGGGGAAAAAGATTCATCCCTGGATGAACCAACTTTTGATATCATGGTTCAGTTTACAAAGTTGTTCTGGGTTATGGTTACTGGTTGAAAAATATTTATTTCACTTTTAGTTCAGCTGGGTGACTTACTGCGTTACTGGGGGCGAATCTAAATGAGACTGAGGGAATGCCAGAAAAGGCAAGGAAAGGATATGCAGCATTATCCAACTTGAGAGGTTCCAACCTGGAAAATAAACACATGAGAAAGAAGATCAGATAACATGGGGATGTATAAACACTGACACTGTTGATGGGAATGAAACAGACTGCTCAGACTTACACATTTGATTCCCAGTTGCCTTTTGTAACTTGAGAAAAGATGGGGGAATTCACCTGAGGACAAAATAGTCATATATGTAAGTTACATTAATGATTTGAAAGTTTTAGAAAACAAATGACAAATTGTATTGAACTGTGAATAGTACTGCAGGGTGTATTAACTGTGCCTCAAAGTCTGATTCACTGAGAGTCTTCCACCTGTGGGTTTACCTCTTTCAGAGTGCTCTCAATCAGGCTGTGCAGCAAGGGACTGGCTGCTACTTTAAATCCAGTGCGACCTGGAGAAGAAGCCTTATATTCAGTCATTCTGAAAATCACTTATCCTCACACTGTAAATATGGGAAAGTATTAAACCTGCAAAAACTGGTTGTTTTGGCCACTTGAGGACAACAAAAATAAGTTGTGAACACAACACTGATTGATCAGTTATATACTAGAATAGAATAGACAGATTTATTGTCACTGTTTTTTCAAAACAATGAAACACCAATTAGCAACTCTTACAATGACAGGACAAATAAAAAAAAATGTCAGAAGAATATAGAAATGTCAAAAAGAATAAAATTAAGTTAAATAAGGATAATGAATATAAAAATAAAGATGAGATAAAAGTAAAGTACAACAGACACTAACACAGCACAATGAGGTAGTGTGTATACAGTGGTCTAGAGTAGAATATCAGGGGGTTGTTCTGGGGTTAGGGTTTATTGCACCGCAGTCTTGAGTTTATTGCACATTAATCTTGGATGGTGGGGTGGGGGTGGGGGTTGTGTGTTTGACTAGTAAACTTGTTAGCAAACTCAGTTATTTGCACATCCAGCAGATACGAACAACATTATCATTCATTTGGAGCTGTGACCACCTGGCAAACATAAGTCCAATATTTACTCTTTTAGCTCCAATTTTGGTCTCTACCAACTCCTGAGGGAATTATCTGGCTCTATAGTTGCTAAATGCTATGTTCACAAACTAGTCACTAACTGTATCTCTGATGTTGAGCAATGGGTTTTTGGAGCTTTTACACTGGAATAGTTCCCTGCTGTGGCCAAAAACAACACTATAAGAGCAGGGAGGTCAATATCAGTAATAGTTTAACAGGAAAACTGAAGACAAGTGGTTTCTAATGATGACAGAAAATACCTGCTACAACACCATCCAGGTTGATGTAGGAGAAGGCTTTCATGCTCAGAGAAGACAGATAACCCTAGATATGCAAAAAGAATAAAATAACAAAATTAAGTACAAACACCAGTCAGCATCATTACTCCATAAAGGCTGCTGATCAAAAAAATCTTTTATTACAGAATTAATCACACAATTCTCACCTCCATCCACTCAGTGGCACCAACGCTCCCATATTCTCCAGCACTCCAGCTAGCAAACACAATGCTCCTCCTTGGCTTGAATCCATCTGTCAACAAGAAACAACAGAAAGGTCAGTTCCCTCACTAAACAGAAAACAAGGCATATCCAATGACTAGTTTCTTTAGCTCCTCTATGACATAAATTAGGAAGGATCTGATGTGAATATTAAGTGTGCATCCATTTAATTAACATTATTTTAGTCAAAATCTTACTCAATTCCATATTAAAAAACTAAACATCAACTGCCATCAGGGACTTACCATTCTTCACCATGTCCGAGATGGAACGAGCCAGTTCAACAAGGACACTGGTGCCAACAGTCGATGTAGCAAAACCTGGACCCCATGCGTCCCTCTGGGCACCAATGACCACATACCGATCTAAAATTAAAAAAAGACAACGAGAGGACACTCATCACTCATATCTTTTACAGTAAACTGCTTTCCTGATCACAGTATCTTTCTCGTGAAGTAAGCATCTCATCGTACCTGCATCCACAAAGCCTTTGATGACGCCGAAGACATTATTAATCCTTTTCTCAGTAAGAACATTGTTGACCTCCACAGTAATAACATCCTTCTCCTCTCCCAAATTGTAGTAGCTTTCCCATTCTCTTGGTGCACTCTGACCCCCCAGCTTCCTGTTGGACACAGATAATAAACATTATGTAAGCTTCTACAGAGACAACAATAACAGACAATTAACGTGCAAGGTGAATATTTAAAGTCGACATACAAGGCGCTATATTCATTGTGAGCCTTTATAATATCTGTCTGTTTAAGTGCATCATTTCAGATAGTTCTTAGCATTTTCTGAGCCTTACCTCAGAATACTGTTAGCCATGCCTGTTGTGATGGTCTGAGCCAAGATTGTTGGTAGACCTGAAGACTGGACAGGAGGAAACTGGGTGTGGTTGAAGGAGGGGAAGCCTGGGGTGTAGGGATCCCCAGAACCCAGGTGGACCTGGTGCAGACAAAATGATGAGTTTTACAAAGTTTGATCAGCAGCTACGATTTGACAACTACATTTTGAATGCTTCTGTTTTTTTGGGCCTAATCTGGTACTAGCTTATGTTCAGGTTAGAGTTGCACGATTAATCGTATTAAAATCCTGATCTCGATTCAGAGCTCAATGCGATCTCATTTCTAAATGACAACGTTTCTGCTGCTTTTCATCAAGGACAGACAGACTCTGTCAGCTGGTCTGATGAATCAAATAGTCGACATTTGGGGGGCCTGTCCTATATCAGGCACCATTATATTTTCTGTTCCGCCTCCTCGTGTATCGGGTAAATGAGTGCAAAAAACATGTTGAAAAAATTGTGAGAGAGAATCCTGATCTCAATTCTCAAAAAAAATTGCAATTCTAATTTTTGCCAGAATCGTGCAGCCCTAGTTCAGATATTAAACAAAAGACAATTTGCACTTTGATACCTACACTCTTATACCTAAGATTACTCTTCAAATCAAATATTCCTTGCTTAAGGTTTTTTTTAAAAAAAAACATACATCAGCCAATCATGTGGCAGCAGTGTAAAATCATGCAGATACAGGTCAGAAGCTTCAGTTACTGTTCACATCAAACATCAGAATGATGATGAGACAACTCAGGAGAATGGCTGACAGCTACAGTGACTCATAACCACACGTTACAATAGTGGCGAGCAGAAAAACATCTCAGGGTGTTGCGTATATTGAAACTTGAGGCGTATGACCTACAACGGCAGAGGACCCAGTCAGGTTCCTCTCCTGTCAGCCAAGAACAGAAATCTGAGGCTACAATGGGAACAAGCTCACCAAAACAGGGCAGGTGAAGACCGGAAAAACCTAGCCTGGTTGCACGTCACACCTCTGATTCCGGAGAGACATGCTATCTTAAAATTGCTTACAGGATCAGCATTGAATCTAATAACACACCTTAGGGATGTGACAATTTGACAGCATGAATGTGCAGCAGAATCTGCAGAGATTATGTGATATTATCATGTCATCATGGACCAGAAAATCAAAGGAATGTTTCAAACATCTTGTGGAGTCTATGTCATGTATATGTATATGTCCAGGTTCCAAATATCTCCTGTGGGTTTCAATTTTAACATTATGCTCCCAAACTCACATGTCCAAAGAGTGGAGTGTTATCACCAATAGAGTAATCAGTGGGATCTGGGTAGATCAACACAGCAGAGGCATTCATTTTGGCAGCATTGGCAACCTGTAAGCAAAAAGAAAAAAAATAATAATGAAAGATGTATGAAAAAAAAACAACAAAAAAAAAAAAATCTATTCACTTCACTTCAGCTATAATTACTTCATTCTCATTCAAACTTCCATACTTTAGAGTGTCTGAGGGGAAAGGAAAGTTTAATAATGTTAAAAGTAACTTCTTTTTACTAAAACCACCCACCTTCTCAGCAAAACTGATTTTACCAGCTTTGACCAGCACAACCCTGCCACTCAGGTTGATGTTCTTGCCCCTCAGCAATGTAAAGTCATTTTCCTGCCCGTAGTGTGCAAACACAACAGCACCCTGGACAAATAAATGAATAAAAATTAGGGCATTTTCTATACTTACTTAAAAAAAATGTTCTCTACTTAATTTATGTTGTGGATTACCGTTCTTGTTCCAGTGCCACTGTAGGACAGGAATCCATTTGGACGCTGCTCTGTCCCATTGAAAACAAATCTGTTGTAGCCAGAAGCTGGGGGGTCCTGAACCTTGACAAAGTGCTCATCAGTCCAGGTGTTCATGCCGTATTCTTTAAACTTCTTGAGCACCTTGTTCCCCAGAGCTTCATCACCAGGAGAACCAGCCCGATGGCTGTTACTGGCAAACTCACTATGATAAGAAGAAACAAAACATGAGGGAAAGAGAAAAAAATGGAGGCAAGAAAAATACTGAATACGATGTTAAACAAATCAAGAAAAATTCCAAGAATTGTTATTTTAGAAAGAAGCCAAAACTTCCCCACAGCAGATTCTACAGGCAGTATGTGGGGGTTTTGATTTACCTGAAGACAGATTCAAATTTGGTTGCACTGAGTTTTGTAGCCAAGAGGTTTTTGACATCATCCCAGTCCATGAGGGGAGCAGCACCTGTCTCATGGAGAGCAGGTTCTTCAAAAGGAAGCTTGGGGGCTACAGGGGTGGGAGCCAAATCCTTTTTCCGATGGACCAGGTAGCCAATCAAGTACCCTGAAAGAAGCAGTGGTTTCAAATAGGGAACAACCAGAGACAGACAGCAACAGTTACAATGACAGAGAGAGAAAAAAAACACAGCCACATAAAGCTATGTGTCATCAGCATAGATGGGGAAAGACGTACTGTGTCAGTGACAACACCAATACAGATTAATATTGATACAGAAAAGTAGTGGTCCTAAAATGGATCCCTGTGGAGCTCCACAGGTTTTTTGTTCAGAGTGATTTAATGTTTATAGAAACGCAGTTTCTTCATTTAATGACGCTTCTTACCGATGATAAAGATGAGTAGGGTTGCAGCTGCCATGAAGCAGAGGTTCTTGGGTGTGCGTCCAAACCTTTGAGCCACATAGGGTTTGCGGTTGGAGTTGTGATTGAGATGTTCTCCAACTCCATTTCCTCCAACTTCCTCATCCATGTCGGACGATAGCTTCATCTCCACCTGACTATTGTCACCCTCCATGTTCTGCGTCAAGTTGAAACGTGTGTAGGAGTGTGGCTCCCCATTAAACTGTAATGGCAGAAAAATGCAGTGATGAGAAAATAGTTTAAATATTCAGCTAAGAATATCTATTTTTTGTTAATGGAACCAATTTAGATAAAAAGGCTTATTACTATTCTATAAAATTTCCTCTGCCAAATAATCATTCAGCATGGTGTTGAATTAAAAATATTTGTTCCTCGAGATGGAGAAAAACATTCAATTATGCAACATAGCCATTTATAATAACAGTCATTTTAGAGTTGGTACCAATGATGTCCTATTAAGGGCAGGATGATTCCTTAAAGTAAAGTTTGTCATTTTAGGATTTAGGTAGTAAGACTAGTTACAATACTCACAATTTTGGATATGGTTGACCTTGCCTGGTCCATTGCTGCTTCAAAAGATACTGAAAAGGGAAGCAAACAAAAGTCAGATTTTTAAACTGTAGACTTGGTGACTATGAACTTAAGACTTCATCAGCAGCCACCTTCATACTTCAGACTTTAGGAGTACTACCTGAGCGCTATATTTCTTTGCAGTGTGTACACAAAGTGTTACTGTTCCACTTGGGGGAAATAATGGTTTGTTCAAAGAACACATCCTACCACTTGTCCAAACATTCATGGAGTTTCCTTTTCAGCCAACTAGAAAGAAAGCACTGTTTCTAGGCACAAAAGACCAGTGTCCTGCACAGGTCAACAGACTCCATCTCTCCATGTGAACTCCATCACCAGAAGAATACAATAACAGCATAACTAGCTTCCCACTAGCTTCAGTTCAGAACACAAGCCAAACAAAGCAAGGTTTCAATTTAACAGAAGAACAGGACCTGAAATGCAAGTCTTCTGTATATTTTCTTTAATACTGTAATGCACGACTTGTGCAATAGGAGCTATGCAGCATGTGATAGTCCTCAGGAGAGAGGACTTTGTTGTAAGGTGCTTCATGTGTAAAGGGTCAGAAGGGTCAAAACCTGTATATTACAAAACATGGATTTGATAATAACAAATCAGAATGCTTCCATATAGGATGCTTTTCTGAACTGTTCTTATGCACAGACACATTCATTTCTATTCTTAATACAAATCAAGGTATAAAATATTACAGTACAGAATTTCTGACCACTCAGTTCACTGATATTTGATACTTGGGACACCCTGACACTGCAGAATCACCCCATTGCCATCCACTGCTATTTTTGGATGCCAACTTCATATAATAGATAAATTTGTAAATCTAACTGACTACAGAGCTTACTTCACAAAATTAGCTATTACCTAAGGTAATCAAATACAGTGTAAGCCTTATTTAACGGGTAACATGGGTTAGTAATGAAACACAGAATTTAGCTGTGGTTTAGTAGTAGACACTGGATGCAACTCCAGTGGTCAAGAAGTTTAAACAAGACTGTTTAATTGTTATCAGACACTTGTTATCAGACACTTCAACATGCCCCTTTGTGATGATAACAACAACACATACCGAAAAGAATTACCTATTTTAGCGGGTGATAATCTAACATGTGCGAAACACAAAAGTAACAAAGCTGTAACCACTACTGCAGTGACAACTATGCCTTTTTGGGAAATTACCCAACAACCTACATTGCTACACAAAAATAACACAAAATTGTGAAAGTTGGTGTTTTTTTTGTTTTTTTTTAATTTAAATGTGGCACATACAAAAAGATGTTAACAGTAGAAGCAGTACAAAGATGCACCATGTTTCTACAACAGCACACAGTGGACAACAATGTAGGAAACATAATGAGATTGGAAAAAGGCTGTCTTATCGTTAACCTGGCATTATAATACACAACAAAAGGCCATGCAACCAGGTTAGGGCAATGTGCCTTATCTCCGTGTCTTCATCTCTTGGCAACAGGGGACTCTATTAACCTGGAACACTTTCTTAGTTATGCACTGAAGAGGGGATACCAGTGCATGTTGCCCTACAACTAATGATTTTTCAAAACTCTTGCCTGCAGCAATCCTGTTCATCCAAACGAGTACAAACCAAATAAGACCTATGCATTCAAAACATTTTATAAATTTCTTTATAGCTAACCTTATGACAGTGAAATATGAAGAGAAAAAGTTTTCATGAAGAGTTAGAAGGTCACACAGTCACCCAACTAACTTCATAAGCAAAGAAATTCCAACCCAACCCTAAACCTACTTCTAGTGAGCAGACGGGATGACCTCTGACTCTGACCTTAAATAAAGAAGGAAGAAAATCTCATAAGCAAATTTTGTCTTATCAAGCCCTGAACAGGGTTAATCCACAGCTTTTAACAATCAACTTACACGTGAGAGGTATAAGGCTTCAGGGGTTAAACCTGCCAAACTTTGGACTGAATAAGTCACTGGGAACACTGCTTTGTTGACAGTAGGCCCAAGCAAAACCTGCATGCTTAAAAACATGGTCAAATTTGGTTCATAACTTTAATTTTGGTTCATGACTGCCTGTTCAGTGTAAACAAGGTCATGAAACAGAGGTGAAACTAAAACTGGAAACAAGATACAAACACTCAGAGCTTGCCTGTAGTGATTATGATGTGTGCTGTGTAGCCAATCAGCAGAAAAAAAATTCTTAATGACTCCTACAGGCCAATTTACCAGCTCCACTGGAAGGAGAGCCAAGTTGGACACTGGACACATTGCGTGAGGAGAGCTTGTGTGGGCAAATGCCAAGGGGACACAAACCCTTGGGCAGGCAGGCAGGCCTGCTCTAATTTTCCCAGCCAAAGCATGGCCTTGCTGGACTCCCAATAGCCTGCTTCCAAGATAGCATAGACAAAAAGCCTAAACTTTCAGTCCAAGCATATTTCAATGACGCGAATGAGGGTGCTGACATGGTGGAACCTGGCTATACAATAACTTCAGCTCAGAAAACACTTTGGCTATTCTAGGCATTATGAAGTACAGCTAACATTAGAACATGGCTTGGCCTCGGACAGCCCCAGGACTGCCTTGACTTTTATAACCTTGAGGGGGTGTTACAACCCCATTAAAAACTGTACTACATTAGCTCTGATGGTCAAATTAAGTTAATAATTAGTTTATGGACAAAAGAAAACCGTTAGCTGCCTCAAATTTTCTTCTTCATGGCCTGCTTTGCAACACAACCTAAAGGTCTGACTAATATGGACTTGGTATCAGATAAGCTGCTTTGTAAAGCTAATTGCTCTCTAAGGTGGGCTGAGCTATGTCTATAATCTTACATACCAAACATACCGAGCCTTAGCAGTGTTAATACTTTAATCAGATTAGTTATTCTTTGAGTTGAGAGACATATGGATATTAGCAATAGAAAATGACACAAATAAAGAATGCATATGTACACACTCACAAGAAAGATACACAATAAACACAAACAACTTAAAAGTGATGGCATGTGCTTTATGTCAGTGATGAGGTCCACTTGCTTGTATCAGTCTCTGAACCACAAAAAAGAGGCATGACTTGTATCTCCATTGAATAATTTTGACATGTGTGTGCACGACAGAGATAGTAAGAGCGAACTTGAGTCACACCCTTCTGGGAACAGCACAAGCAGGCATGGCCTGGGTCCTGAGCTTTGACAGAATAAAGATATTGGACAAAGTTCATCTGCACAATGTGTAATTGTAGCCAAGGCCATTAAGATAAAAGATGAAGGACAGCCTGCCGTTCTCACCTGTTTTTTTCTCTAAAAATAATGACACCCCCACCCCACCACACCCCGCCAAAAAAAAAAAAAAAACATTGCAAAGGACACATAAGACACTGGAAACAGTTGCTATTAAGCATGATTTAAACTCAACCTCACGGCCTGCATAGCCTTGCAGACAGATTTAATATAACAGTCAGTGTTTGAAGGTGAATTCCTCCCTGGTTTCCAGGGTCAGACGTGTTGCAAAAGTAGCTTCCTCATAAAGTTCTTGGTAAGTGAACAAATCCCTTTGAAACAAAAAGGAGCCGTTGCTTTAGTTGGCTCCTAAAGCTGTAGCAACAAGTTCTAAAATTACAACACCACTATTGTGAACTCGTTGAGGGTCACTGAGAGGAGGCACTACTCTCCCATGCAATAACTGACACACTCACTACATTATTAAATTAAACCAATGAGAAAAACCTACACAATCACATGTAGTTATACATTTTAAACTGCAGACATGTTCATTTACCGATTAACTTTTCACTCAAACATCTTAAATTACTCCTTAACAACATTACATGACATACTTATTACTAGCTAGTGCAACCTTAAATACACCTGCCATAGGTATAATAACATAATAGCTATAATTACGGTCAGGCTGTCATTACACCTGTATTTTACATCAGTTTGTGTTTATGTGTATATTCCGCTGTTCTTGCAAAACAAACTGCTCGTGAACACTTCAAATCACTGACAGTAATCTACCATCATATTTCATAAAATGTACATCTCATCCAAGAGGAGCCATATCAACTACTTACTGATAAAACGGTTTTCTTCCTGTTTCAGTAACAGCTTTGAGAAGAAGTTACGCCTGTGAACTTCCAATCATCCAACTACCATACAATTAAGGGAAAACCCAGTCTAACTAGCAGTTTAACTTTAACTGGAAACACACATGGCACAACAGGAAATGTAAACCTTCACAGACAACGGCACCTTTTGAAATCAACGTCTTTTGGGGCAGCATATGCACCAAAAATGAGATTAAGTTCAATCATTTGAGAGTGTGGAAGTGCAGAGAGGCAAACCTACCTCAAATACATGGAATCAAACATTACTTGCATTTAAAGGTACAGATATTTTAGGCAAAAAACATTACATACATTACATATGCTATAAATAAGCATAAAATATGTTCTCATTCTTTGCTGAGGAGTTTAATTTCAAATGTTCTCCTCTGACAAAAATCCCCATTTAATCAGGAGCATAACCAAATAAGAAAAAAAAAAATCATACAGATTTTTTGCTGCTCTTTCAAGGAGACTTTGTCCTTGGTGGATAGAGGACCACAAGAGAAAACAGAGATAAAAGGAATAAGGAAACGTTGCAGAGGGAAGAGGTAGTGAGGTATGGGTGAGAAAAAGGCAAACAATGATAAGGAGAGCAGGAGAGGAGAAGGGAAGGGGAGAGGAAAAAGTGAGGTGCAGGAGACAAAAAGAAATGGTGAGAAAAAGGGAACGGTGGGTGGGGGTCAGGGGTGAGCTGGAGTCATTGTGCAGTGGCACATCATGTGAGAGTCACACTGGGCAAAAGCTCCAAGTAACTCATGGGAAAATGAGCCTGAGGTAGAACAGCGAGGCAGGCAAATCCTATTTATTAGGCCTGCACCAGTATTCTTAAAACAGCAGCACATTCAGCTGTGTCTATAGACATGAGTGGCAACACAGGATGCAGTTGTATTCTATACAGGAAACAATTATCTTTTCTCAGCTTTAAGATGATTTTTTAAATTATTATTACTGTAACAGGTTCTGGCAGCGACTTTCCCAATAGTGGGTCTAACCCCAGGGCCCCACCAGGTGGCAACACAGGCTCGCACTTTGCTGTTGCGGTTGAGGTTAACTTGAAATTGTGTCAGTAAAATGTACATTTTAATCGACAAATACAACTAATGATGTACATCTAAAACACTCCACTTAATGCTGCTATACTAATGAACACGCTATTGCTGTTTTTGTTACCTAAAATGCAATTTGACAATAAAAGTGACAGAGAAAGGCTACAGTCCACAGTTAATACAAGTCAACCCGCTGCTCGTCGTGTTGAATGTCTCACTAATAACAGCTCATCTAGAACCAAATCTATTTCCTTTCCCACCACATATTAACGCAACATCTCTGCGAACCACTGGGAACAACAAATCGATTTTCAGCTTCACCCATATGTGGAAAAGCAGGCTGGGTTATTTGATCACCGTCTGAACCGTCTGTTACAGAGAAGGATTTTGTCGTAAAGATAGCGTCAGTTTCTCTGCATAGCAGGTGACTGTCAAGGTCAGGGAAAGGGGCAGTGTAATGTCTACCTACTGACACCGTTATCCTGCAAGGTGGGTCAGGGAAGAAGCTAGTTAATACCAGCGGGACTTGACGAACGTGACTACCGGCTTTCCTCGTTATGGCGCCTTGTTCACTAGCAACGTGACAACCACACTGCTGAGCATACCGGCCTTATCTGCAGTGTAATGAAGCACAGAGGAAGCGTTTCTACCAATAAATTGACTCATATCCTAACCACCTCCGGTGCACGAAGTTATGCTTACTCTGACATGATAGCACGCCACAAGGTTAGCATTTCATTCATAAGGTTACTCAAAAATAAAGTTACTTAAAAGGAGTAAATTACATATGCAGCATTACTGCCATTTATTGACACGCTCCCTAAGGAAAAACGAGGGCTTATATGCTTCCACAGAGCACAGTTTGAATCGGAGTTAACGTTAATTCAGCCCAATAATATTTAACACTCCTCCATCTCAGCTTGAACCTTTGAAGTTCGCCGTGTATAAAACTCTCACCTTCTCTTCACGACAGCTCAAAGCGACCAAGTTCTTCTGACAGCCGCTGACACGAGGGTTCACTCTTCCTGTTTCCTTGCTGCTCGCTTTCTCCCTTCCCGGTGCCCTTGACCACGCACGCTGCAGTTATACGAGTCTGTTAACTTACACGTCACTTCCCTAGCGCCAAATTAGTATGTCATCGCGAGATTCTGTCCTCCGTTGTAGTATGAGAGCAGAGGAGGGTGCTGTGAGCTGAACGTGGTTTTTCTTACTTTTTATCCAGTTGTTTCTCATCATATATGTTTAAACAAATGTCACTTATTTAAAAATTATATACTGTAGTAATTATTGAATCAAGAAGATCAATATTTACGTACAGTTCTTTTCTAGAGCACTGAACAATTTGAGGTACATGTTATTTCCATAATACCTGCACTTTGCCACATTAATTACTATTGTCCACCACATTTATTTGATGACTTTACTTGCTTTGTAAATCAAGATTGTATACAGAAAATATAAGATGAGCTTTATGCAATAATTCAAAATATCCTGTATGAAAATAAAACAATACTTTGTGTACTTTTACTAAAATTAGTTCATGAGTGAAGGACTTAGTATATTGTCTTTTTAGAATGTGGTATTGTCTCTTTTATTTAAGTAAAGGACCTGAAAACTTCTACCACCTCTGGCCTATAGTATACCCATAGAGCTTTCTCATCCAAAAGTAAAAGAGAGATATTTACATGTTGCATATCTTCAGACAAACTTTTAAAATTCCATTCAAAACACAATTACTCCACTAGTATTCTAGTTTGGGAAGAAGCCTGAGGTTCTCAGCCATCGATTACCTAGAATGACCTCCAGTGTGTCACAGACAAACTGGCGACTCCTGCAGCTCACCTTGAAATGAGAACAAACACCATACCTCTGTACCCAGGACTGTTAACTTTTAGATCCTAGGTATCCACAAAATAGCATTTACTTCATGCTGCAGCTGTGAAAATATCAGCTCTAGGAAAGGTAAGGAAGTGTGGGCCTATTTAGTTTGGGCATTAATGTGCTGACTAAGTCAGACACACTGATTTTTTTTTCCAGTTAAGTTGTCTGGGACTATTTTTGCTTCTGTTTCGTGTTTAACACACATGTGAAGTCACTGCTAATATCCAGAAGTCAGTTTTATACAATTTAAGCTTAAAGTTAAAGGTTTAGAAACCCTCAGCCCTCTGTTACTGAGGCCTGGTAACAGGAACACTGGTAAATGAATTAGTGCAAGGACAGAGGTAGTATGATGGCCTTTACATAACAGAAAAATACACAATTCCTATGCCAGCAGCTTAAAATGGAGACAATATTGATAATTTCCCCAGTATTATGTTCATACAGACAGGGTGTACAAATCAACAACCCCTGTGATTGGACATTTATGGTGGGCAGGAGCAAAGCAGTCGCCACTGGTGGTAAATTATTAGTAAATCTTAGTAAACAGGTGAATCTTTTTATTTTTTGATGCTAGGTTTTGCAATCTCATTTATTTACCATCACTTTTAATTATTGATTTTTGACTCAAAACAGCCATATTAAGGTTGTGTTACTGTCCCTTTAATTGCTCTTTTGGGTAGCCTCAGTAATTATATGTTTATACCTGGTGCCAGGCTGTTAATGTGTACTTTGCACAAAGCAGTCATTGGGTGGTCTGAGCTCAGGTTTTAATAATTTTCCCACAGTATAATCTTCTCACGTTTTCTATCATTTTCTGTCATTGCTTTGAAATTTCAGCTGATGTTGTTTAGAAAACCCGTTTTCCAGGCAGCCATACAACAGCTTTTAAATCCTCTGCATTTTACAACATGTCCGTACTCAAGATTAAACTTTCAAAGCTACTGTATATCTCCTGCTAAACAAAACAGTGGACATAATGGGAATTTATTCCATCCTCTCTTAGAAACAGTAGTCTTATCATTAAGAATTTAGAGCTCTGAAAGTTCAACTGCATTTTTTACAGCAAGTTGTTGTTGTAGTTTCATGCAATCGCAGGCCAAGAATGTAAAGTCACCATAGAGATAGTGGTCGGAATGGATTTGAGCGGTCTCTTTTATCTGCACAATCACTACTTGACACTCTGATGTGGTCTGGCTGGTGCTAGACCTGTCAAGCAACAGGTAATAATGCTCTGACCTGTGTTGTTTGCTTGAATTGTTGGACTCTGAGGCAGCAGCACAGCAGGCTAACAGATTTCCACAGTATCTGTAGCTGACAGTCATGTCACTGTAACAATACTCCAACTGTGTGAAAGCAATGGAGGAAATGTTTTCTCAGAAACAATAGTAATGAAAAAACAAGGCGGAGGTGGTTCTGGACTTTGTCTGTCTGGATTTTTTTTTCACACGCACACACACAGTATTCACACACAGACACAGGACTAAACCACTGTGCTGAAATTATTAAGAAACACCATATGCAACACCTCAGTTCCTCTCTCATATAAGAAAACATCCTCATCTGTAATCATTTTTAACATAACTAAAACTGTTGTTGAAGAACAGTTAAATGATTAGGCACAAGATCTCTACTTGTAAAAGAGATTATATTGTGTATTATATTATTAACATCTTTTAGGAACTTCAGAAGGATTCCAGACCTCCTTATAAATTGTATAATATCTGCAAATAAACTTGATTTCAGAATAGATTTTTAACCATTCTAGTGGCATGGCTCAAGTGATGGCTATGCCAGATGATCGGTCCATAACAAATTGATTTCAATCAAATTAGATCAAATCACTTATTCTGTGAAATAGCCTGACATCTGCTGCACAGATTAACAAAAAAATTGTACTGGCATCCATGGTTCCCAAAAGATGTATTCTAAAAAATCTTTTGATCCCCTGACTTTTCTCCCAGCACCGCTATGTATGACGTTTTCAGTTTTGAATGAAATATCTTGACAGCTTTTAGTTGGGCTGATGTGAAACTTGCCACAGGTCTTCAAGGTCTCAAGAAGATAATGACTTGCATTTTCCATTTGTACAAAACTTTGGTTTACAACCAAATTACTGCAAAACGAATAACATTGCTACCAATCTCCACCCAATCTGCTATGAGATAAGCACTAATTAGCAAATGTTTGCATACTAACAGGTTGAAATAAGGCAACATGAACATGGTGAACATTTCTTGGTGTGTCTCAACCTTTCGAGTCATTTTCCAGTCTAAAATGTGTCATTTTATTTTCAATATATTCCCCTTGGGAGTCAGGGCCCCCACATTGAGAACCACTGTCCTAAACATCAATTAGCCTCGTCATCGTTTACATATTAACAAGTGCCTATGTACATCTGCACAGAGCTGCTAGCATGATTGTGGAATCAGGATAAAATCAGAAGCTTAGTTACAATGTAGACAACTGTACAGCTGCTAGTGAATCCCACTCTTATCTTTACTTCAGGTGTCCTGGAGGAGCTCAGGGCTTTATGAGGAAGAAATATGTCTTCCTTTTCTCATAATGCTGCTAAATCCCACTAAAAGA
This sequence comes from Lates calcarifer, assembly GCF_001640805.2. NCBI lineage: Eukaryota > Metazoa > Chordata > Actinopteri > Centropomidae > Lates > Lates calcarifer. The sequence goes on along the minus strand of NC_066836.1, from coordinate 18,608,637 downwards.
CTGTTTCAATGCCTAAATCTGTTTGTTTCTGCAGAAAAGACAATTAAGAGATCCGGCTTTGAAGAATATAAACTAAGTTGAGGAGATTCTCTCTTTGAGAAAAGCAAATGAGGGAGGTCTCACAGTAACCTCAGCTGGACTTACAAACTTTTATGGATAAACTGCTTTGTTGTAGTATCTAACAAAACTAGCCTGTTAATGATAGCTTATGTTGTGTATATAAACTCACTTACAGCATACTGTCAATTACATGATTCCCAAAAGCCAGGTGAAAGAGATTTGTTTTTATCCTTTGTCGTGTTTTGATGACCTCTTTCTCTCTCTTTCAAATTTCAAATTACCAGGTGCTTGGATAATTCTGAAACTGTAGGTGATTTTCAGGCTGTTGTGTGTTACTGTATTTATGACAGAGGAAGTGTAAATAGATGAACCACTGAACACCTGCATTCTATTTATGAAAAAAACTAAATACAGAGCAGAAAGAGTTAGTGAAAATCACTTCAGTAATCTTCTTTAATTTAGTAAACTTCTTCAGTTTCGCTGTTATTTCAAACATGCGTCAGTCTAAGGGTCTCAATTCAATTCAAATTCAAAGCCTCATTGTGATATTCATCTGATAAAAACCCTGAGCAGATGTTCACGGACTAATGCCTGACACGGTTCAATTCAGTGTGACTCAGAATTAAGGCTCACCCATCTGGTTTATGGTGAGCTTGGAGACCTCAGTGAATCAAATTTTGTGTTTGGCCTTGAGAGGTTTTTCTCTCTTACTGGAAACCACGATTCTGCAGCTGCTGACACAGACAGTCCCACACAACCTCAACACATACCTGCGAAGGGGAACCAGACCAACACAAACCAAGGTTTCTCCTGAAACCCATGGAAACTGCATGGTTTAGTTCAAACCACAATAACAAGCACAGACAAAAACAGTTCTGGCCAGCATATTCGGTGTCATGGTACACTGGTAAAACATTTTTTTCCAACCTGGGTTGAATTAGGTCAGGTTGAACAATTAGGCAATCATATACAAGGTGCATAGAAGGCAAAAGTAAGTATTGTGAACTTTGTTCACACTGTCAAAACCACGTGTGATCATAACACTTTGGGAAATATTAGGTGTTAAGTGAATGATCTCTTTGAAGGTGCCATTTTGAATTCATTTTTGCTAACATTAACACCAGTGTACTGAATCTGCTCGCCCTGTGTCTGCTCGACCTGTATGATTTACAGAGACAATGGTCATACACTCTCTTTCTCTTCCTGCCTTTTTCACTGGAACACTATCTTTTGTAACCTTCCCCCAGCCTAACAGTTATACATCACTTTCGCAGAAAAGACATCCTTATCTCTGTCCCACCCATGAGCTCTGTGAGGAGAACCTCATAGTCGGTATAATCTCACAGCATGTGGACACGGTAGTCCACAATCAGCCTTCAACAGTACCTACTGTGCACATGAGGAACAATATAATGTTACAGGTGGAATGTAGACTCTACCCAAGTCGATACAAGACGTGGCGTCTTGGCACAGTTGTTTGAGGATGTGTTAAAGAAATTTACAGCTGCACCACTGTGAGACATTTCTAGTAAAAAATAGACAAGGAAGTAGTGAGTGCTAGTTCTGGTAACAATGAGTAGGAGCATACAATGGCATCTCTTGGTATGTTTATTTCCTCCTTAGCACGTGTGCATAGAAAATGAGGAAATAAATAGAGATAAAGTTAAAGAAGGGGATATACACAAATCATGCATGTCCATTAGGATCCCCAAATCCAACTGCCTTTACTAAATCTCCATCTGAAGCTTGTTCTAAACTTTTGTTTAAAAATGCTGAAGTAAAAAACAGCCATCACAGTTGCTGAGAAGAGACTGCTACAGATGATGCAACTCTCATCTTGGATGAGGGCAGCTGGGGTCACAGGGAGGGATGAACAACCTTTTTCGTTTTTTGCTGTGCTGCAGACGAACGATAAACTTATCTGCCTCAAAACACAAGCACATTTATGCACCCAGGGCTCGGCTCCAAAAGGCTCTGACATCTTCAGTTACGAAACACAACACCTTAAGTTTGACACAGATGTGACCAGTCTACCTTTAGATATTTGTACCCTAACCCTAACCCTACTTTTATGAAGTGTGTCCCTGCACTTACATGGTTTACATTTAAATGTAAGGGTTCTTCTCAGTGCCTGAACAGCTTTTTCCCCACTGACGATGACTCAGTTTCTAACCATGCAGACAAATACATCAGCCCACATTAAAATTTAGTTTAAAGCTTGTTCAACAGTTAAAATATAATGGAGCATGTTAGTAAAATATACAAAATATATATATATAAATATATATAGATATACGTTTATGCCATTTTGTACTTTGCAAAAAATTCAAATAAAGCCCTAAGATACAGGTCTGCTCACAGGCCTTGACAACAGTGACCACATGTGTTTGGAAAAAGAACAGCACCAAGAGTGAAGTAAAAAAATATTTATTGGACAAACATGTTAGCCTCACAGACTTTCTCAGACGCAAATGTGCTTAAAAACACCATTATACATAACTCTCATACACACATTAATTCACACATGTCAACAGACCACAACACCCAGTGTCAACACACACACACACACACACACACACACACACACAGTCACACACACACACACAGTCACACACACACACAGTCACACACATTCACATCTGCAAACAAGCTGGACATTATTTCTTTTAGTGGCTGGGTCGGAAGGGAAATGGCATCCCCGTCATGAAAGGCTGAGCGGGGTACTGAGGGTGAGAGGAGGGGTGGGTGGCGAGAGGTGTGTGTGGGGTGTGTGCAGGGTGTGTGGGGTGTGTGGGGTGTGAGGCGATGGGGGAGTGAGCTGCATGCGGGCTGAAGGCCAGTGGAGGAGTGTGGATGTTGTTGTAGTACATCACTGGGCCGGACAAGACCAGCTGGAGCAAACTGGAGATACAAGAACGCAAATACAGCAAGGACACACAGAGAAGATGAAGAAGAGAGGAAAGAGAAAGAGAAAAAAATGTTAAGATGGAACAAGAAACCAAGAAGCAAATAAATGGGGTGCCATATTTACAAAATATAACAGTGTTGAGCACTACAACAAAAAATCTGTGGGTTGAGACACATCTATAATACAAAGGGGCCATATCACAAAAACATTTACATTAAATTGTAAATTGTAAGCCATTTTTGGGGCTTCACAATTAGATTATTCTTCATTTAAATGCCTACTTCTACAAGTAAGATAATAAAGAATAGTTCATCAGCTGTGTTTGTATGCTACAAGCTCTTAACATGAATAAAGGGTTAACTAAAGCATGTGTGTATAGAATCAACCTCACTGTGACAGTTTTAAATCAAGTGCTTACTATAAATATGTTGATGGCTGTAAGACTGATCCCACTGTGCTGTGAGTGCACCTAATTCACAACAAGCTGAGAATAGCTGTTTTAAAAGGCAAAGCAGCCTGAAATGATGCTTATCTCTGCATCAGAAATCAACTGTCAATTACAGGACTTTAATCTGGATTGTTGGTTGAATAAAACAGGTTTTTATTGTATCTTTTTTTCATCAGGGAAGTTTATTGGTCCACAGTTCAACACCATTTACTGTCTTTAAACAACCTTACGCAGAGTGTAGGACAAACCAGAGCAGGTTTTGCTCGCCACATGACAGTAATGATTACTATGGTGTATCATTCTAGAAAAAAAAAATCTAGTTGCCAGCGGAAACTGTGCTAAAGACATTCAACACTTATTGGTTCTTACTTGTTGTGGGGGAGGCGGGAACAGATGGCTCTCAGATCCTCTGTAGAGACAATATGACATGTTAATAAGCACTCAAACACCACAGCAGGATGAAACAATGTATGACAAGTAATCTAACCAGTGAATGAGTTACTTATTTAACCACCACCTAAAGCTGAAATCTGTAACTTCACATGCTGCCCAGCACACTAGCTGGGAAAATGTGATGCTACTGGGCTTATGCTTTTTTTCTATGAAAATGTGACATGGAATGATTTGTCAATTAAATAATACAGCTACCACCTTTAAGTATACAAATATCCTTAAATTCTTAGTTCAGATTTTCCAAACTATAAGTGTTTGTTGTTGGGAGCATTGTAAGCTCTCAGCCTTTCATTGTCTTTTGTAGACAGCACAGTAAAGGCTGACAGGACAAAGAAAGATAAAGCACATACACTCAGCCGGATTTGAATGTCTGCAGTTGAAATGATTTCTAATCTAAGGCCAGATACTGAAACTATGATGATTTTTGAGTCAAACTATAACCTGGCAGGAGTCCTCCTTACAAAGCAACTCTCTCAGTCTTCCTCTCCTCTCTTTACCTTCCGAGCTGCTACCTCTGTCCCACTTTAAATTTTTCATCCCCCTTGTTCAAACTCTTACCTCTCGAGCAAAGCAGTGCTCCATTAGCCATGGCCACCTGCAGGGCCTGTGCCAGCCGGTCCAGGGTCAGCTGGGACAATGCGTGTGTGTCTGCAGATGATGCGTGCGTATGTTTGTCGGCCTGGTCCAGCAGTCTGGAAAGGTCAGAGGTCAGTGCAGCCAAGGACTCCATCTGGAGCAGAGCCAGGCGACCGAAAAGTCCCTTCTCATTTAGTATATTTGGCAGGAGCATGAACACCTAAATGGAACAGGAGAAGAAAAGGAGAAGAAAAAATGGTTCAATAACTTTCACTGTGTATGTTTTGTGTACTGAAATGTATATGTATACTGTACATAACTTTTATCAAAGAATGTGCATATACCTGTAAAACACTTAGATGAAGCGCAGAGAAAAGAGGTCCCGTCTCTGGCTCATTCTGTGTGGTGCCGTTGGTCAGCGCCTGCTTACTGTCTCTCCTGTAGGCCAGTGGTGCTTTGACGCACCAGCGCACCAACCCCCCTAATGGTGTGAGATCAAGTGAGCTGATGGGCTGGCTGCCAGAGAGGGGCGTATTCAGGAAGGTGATTAGGACCAGACGAGGGTCATCTTGGATCCACGACACAATCATCTGGAGGAGTTCTAGTGGAGGGGTGAGCTCCTCTACACACGCATGCACACACACAAACAAACAAAAGGTAAAATGGCAAAAGATGATGATCACAATGCATTGCTTCTGCCCAAAGGTCCAAAGTCCCAGCTTGTAGATGTTTTTGTACTTTTGTTTTATCCGAGCAAAGTACCTGAGTTGAGGTCATAGAGGGTGGTGACAGCAGTGATGAACTGACAGCAGAAGCGAGGGCTGGCGCTGTGGATGTTCTGAAGGGTGGGTACAGAGCCTGGCACCATACTACAGTAGTCGTCTACCAGCACCTGTGCCAAACGTATGCAGTACACACGGTGGGTTCTCTGCAAGACACACACACAACCAGAGGCATATGTTCAGTACATCCACATTCAGTACATACACATCCGAAACACAGAGAGAAGAAAAGTACAAAATACACACTTTAATACACATCTATTTCAAGTATGTATTTAAGTTTTAATTCTCACCTGTAGCCAGGTGGCAGCACATTCTAAGATAGGAATCCTGCCCACAGCGATGGCCATGGAGACCAACTTGCCCAACAGTGCCATGCGGCTTTCATCTGCTTGGTTGCCTTGGAGACTGAAGAGGGCAGAGAACATCAGTTGTCGGACAGTGTCACGACTCTGCTCCTGAAAACAGCTGCACATGATCTCCAACAGCTGCAGCTCCTGGAGAGCACTCATCCTCTAAAAGAAAAAACACAGACACACGCCGTTTATTGGTTGTCTACATTGGTTGTCTACATATGTGTGTATTTGAGTGCATGCATGTCAGGATACCCTGCCAGGAGTGTTTCTGTCCTTGGGTGCATGCAGAATGAACTCCTCGACCAGCTCCAGGGTTTTGGAGTCGACCTGAGGAGGTTGCCTCCCGGACTGCACCAGGTTACAGATGTAGATGTCCAGGTGGTACAGCAGCTCCTTGGCCGCACTCAGCACATCCCGAGGCAGCAGCGACTGACGAATGTCACCCATTACCACCTGATAGACCCATACAAAATTTGACATTGTGAATACATTCATCGTAAGAAAAGTGTGTAACTCAAAGGTCCAGAGTGGCTTGTTTTCCAGTGGGTGATTATACAACGATAATTAATGAGGTTACTACGATTATTAACTTTCAAACTGTAGTGCGCAAAATGTTGATATTGTGTCTTATATGCGACACAGAAAAACAACAATAAACAAAATACATCTGGCTGTAACAATACACTGATCCACAAGCTCCACAGAAAGCAACAGGACAATGAGCACACATACGGGAAGAGTAATTACAAACTGACGTCTTACGTTATATTTACGTATATCAGTGTAACAAGGTGTAGCTTCACAGATATAACAGCACTGAAGTGGACCACAGGCTCCACAGTGAGTGCGGCACCATCCATCCTGCTACAGCTAGAGTTAGCACGGTTAGCTAAAAGGGCTGTTTTCTACAAGCTACAAATTTCGCGTATCTTAATAGTTACTGAAGCCTTCTCAGAAAAAAACGTGTGTTTAGTTAAGACCTTACCTCTGCAAAAAGCCCTGAACTCTCTAAATAAATTAACCGACGACGAGACTGATGAATGTTCTTAAAAAGACAACGGAACTACTTCCTGTGCCTACGGAAGCCTGAATGGGACAAATATACTGTTGTGGACTTTTCAGCGTCGGTAGTGCATGTGGTGGTTAATGTCAACACAGACGGTTACAGTTAGAAGTCAGTGTTTATGCACGTGGTAATTCCAAATCCAACAACTCTGTAACTTCAAGTAACTAAGTTATTTACATTACACAAGGCCAAAATAAAATAAAAAAAACAGAATGATGTAACACAGAATAAAAGGAAAAATACATAAAAGAAGCAGACTTTTGTTTTTATGTCTCTCTCTCTCTCTCTCCCTGTGTGTGTGTGTGTGTGTGTGTGTGTGTGTGTGTGTGATTTTCCAATTTAAAACATTTTTTTTGTCTCAGAATAACCAAAAGGAACTACTATTTACTCTTCAGTTAGGTTCGTTAAAACTAACACAGCTAAGACATTTATTATATCGTACACATAATTACATAATAAAAAAAACCATATTTCTTATATTCCTATTTATAGGCCTACATTTACATTGCAGATATTTCGATTCTTTACAGGTAATGGCAACTTTTTCTCAGAATACTTAAATACAAGTTACAAGGGCACTAACTCTGTTAATGGGTAGGCTAAACCATAAATTATGTATGTAATGCTAAATATGCAGTTAGCAGTGCAGCGGGGGCATAACGACCATTAACTTTTAAGTGGTGTCACCTCTTAAATTTGGTTTTATAACCTTCCCCATAGCCTATAGCTTGTTGTTTAGATTTTGCTGAGATTTTAGTTGCCTAGGAGCTTATACACGCAGCCTATATGAATGACAGACTACAAAGACTAACAGACAAGCCATTGTTTTCGCCTCTGCACAGAAACCATATAACATACTGGAAACCACTTTGGCGCACTGTAATCCTTTCTAATCTACACAGGGGCGCGCCTGCCAGGCATCGGACCGCCTGATGGAAGGCAGAAAAAAAGGAAACAGTGGTGCACTCTCTCTGCCGCGCGCTCCCGGCAGCACTTCGGTCTTGCACTTTACCGTCCTGTAGAGTGATCCCAAGCAGTCTGCAAGATGACCATCAACACCCTGGCTAAAGGAGGCTGGTACCGGGAGCAAATGACATGCTTTCGAAAGGTAAAATTATATGGTTCTGACGCTTTTGCTGTGTTTTCATGATGTGTCATAGTATGTACTGTAGATGTAACCCTGTGTGAATCCGAAAACCTACAATACATTTTAACGTGTAACAGTATGAAAACAAGTTATGAAAGAATGGAACATTAAATGTGTTAATAGTTTTTCTGTATTTCTGAGTTATTTGTGTGTGTTCCCTTGACAGATGGAGAAAGTGATTGTGGCCATGCAGGACCCTGACATGGGCATGAAGATGAGAAATCAGAGGCTCCTTATCACTGTCATTCCACACGCCATGACAGGTGTGTTTGTCTGTGTGTGTGCGCGCACACACACACACACACACACACACACCCCTTTATGTCAGTGTGCATTAGCATCTGTGTGTGCATGTGTGGACATGCACATTGCAGCTTGGTTTGTCCCTGCGGTCATGCATAATGCAGCAGTGAATTTTGGAGAATAGTGTGTGCTTTGAGTAGAAGGAGAAAGTTTGCCTCTCTTTTCTCTTTTTCTTCATCTGCAGGCCGTGATGTGATTGACTGGTTGATCCAGAAATACAATATCTGTGAGGAGGGTAAGTAACTGTTTGGTACCTGCATTGTGTGTATGACAGAGGATTTTGAAGGATCTGCTGTGATCCCCTGGTTCAGCGTGACCGGCTTGTTGTGTGTCGTTGCCAATGTGTTGCCAGGATATGGTGTTTTCTCTCAGGCTGACGTGATAGTGATGTGTGTATGTGTACTGTGGTGGCTGCTGTTTCCAGTAAACAGGAATGGGGTGAACCCCAGAGGATCCAAGTTTGATTAACTCACCTGATGATCTGGGTTTGATGAACATCCCTGTGGAGGTTTCCACCTCAGGAGACAAGAGGAAAGAGTAGAATCAGTCAGCAAAAGAGAGAGCTGATTAAAATGCCTCGCCAGCCTTTTTTTGGTCGCTGTCAGTCATAAAAGTAGGGCTCTTTGACAAATGAGCAGGGACTGAAGACTGATGATGCATTTCATCACTGGAACAAAGCCCTCATTTCAGAGAGACTGCTGACAGTGTGCTGGAGTGTGATAGAAAATGGATGACAAATTAGAGCACAGCATTTATACAAATTTTATTCCTTTTGGCTGATTAGTATTATTTATTTTTCCACACTCAGTTTGATCCCATCAAACAATTGGTAATGTTGTCTATGAATATACCAGAAAGATATTTTTGGTTGCCTTAAAAGTGTGTAAGTATTGTAAGTTTACAGAAACTGAAACTGTGAGACGGTCCAACTTCTTCTTCTGCTGTGTTTAACAGAGGCTCTGCACGTCGGTGGCATGCTGGTGAGATACGGGTATATTTACCCCCTCAAGGAGCCGAGATCTCTTGTGTTACGAGCTGATGAGACGCCCTACCGCTTCCAGGTCAGATGATCGTCCTGCTCTTCCTGCCTGCTTGTAAAAACCCAGCCTTCCTCCATCTACCTTTGGCTAAATGTGCCACCTTCTCTCTATCAGTGTCCATCTCCCTTCCTCCCTCTCCCTCCATTAACCCACTTCCTAATCCCACATCCATCTGCCACTCTCTGCCGCCACTTTTACATCACCCGCTTCAACATCAATCTCTGTCAGAAATTTTGAAAATGTTACTTGTTTTTCTCAGACTCCTTATTTCTGGACTAGTACTCGATGGCCTGCCTCAGAACTGGACTATGGTAAGGCGTTATGGTATTTGTGAAGGAAAATAACTATTCAACACAACAACATACAACTAAATGTAACTACTACCTTACACTTCAAATATAACTTCTTACAGGACTCTTGATGAGTATTTACGGGTGCTTTAAGTGAAACAGATGATGTGGATCAGGGCATAAATCTCTTAACCTCTGTTTTCATTTCTTTCTTTTTCTTTGCTGTTTTTGTTGTTCTTCTTATATCCTGTCAGCAATCTATTTAGCTAAAAAGAACATAAGAAAACAAGGAGAACTGATGGAATATGAAAAGGTGAGGAAAGTCTTTGTGTCTGTGTAAAGAAAAGAGGGAATGTGCATGTATCATGAATTATGCAGAAGGAAATATGTGTGGTAAGAGGCCCATGTCATTGTCACTCCTCTTCCTTTTTAGGAGAGGTACAGTCTGTTGCACAAGAGGATCAACCACACCTGGGACTTTGTGGTGATGCAAGCAAGAGAGCAACTCAGGTACATTCTGTCACCCCCACCCGCAGCCCCATACACACACATGCCCACGTGCACGCACAAACTTACACTGTGATTTATGTTCAGAGCTTCCAAACAGAGGAGGAAGGCAGACCGCATTGTTCTAGAATGTCAGGAGCAGGCGTACTGGCTCATCAACAGACCTCCGGTACGTTCACTAACACTGCACTACTCTGCTGTACTATATCATACTGTACTGAGCTGTGTTCTGAGACACTGCACTAACCTACACTTTATCCATGTACTGTTCTTTCTTGCTATACTATAACTGTACTATACTGTACTGTACTACATTATGTTACTCCCCATTGTATTATACCTTTCTACATTATCCTATACTGAACTGTATCATACAGTACAACACATGCGATGCTATGCTCTACTATATTATTCATATATATGCTATACATATATACTAATGCTATACACCATACTACACTATGCTACACATACTACATATACTATATTATACTATTCTATACTATACTATAGTATTTAGGTTATATAACACTATACAATTATACAAAAGTGTATCACATTATATAAAACAGTCAGAGGACCCACTAATGTTCACCCACAGTCCCTTCTGCTTCCTGCATGAAATATTCAACCCATCTGGTGAAAGCCTCAGCTGACAACAGGAGAAAGAGAGAGAGAGAGAGAGAGAGAGAGAGAGAAGAAACGCAGAGATGAAAAAAACATCACTTCATTCCACTATGTGTAAGCTAAACACAACATGCTTAAATGGAGAGAGGCAGAGTGAGAGAAGGATTGAAAGGGATGATAGCAAGTGTATAGGTACTATATCAGTGAGAAGAGGGTGATGCAGAGGGCAAGGGTTTGGAGGAGGGACTCCATCTTGCCTTGCCCTTATGAATTAGGGACGAGGGCACGGAGAAAAAGAAAGGCAAACCAGGGAATAAAAGACAGAGCTAGTGGAGTGGAAAGCTCAAGAAAGGATAAGTGCTCACTCACACGCATCCTCTTATCAGTGGATCACACACACACACACACACACACACACACTTATACAAGCTCCATGACAAACATTCTATACTTAGTGATTTGTATGTGTATTTATGTATATTATTTTTTCAGCCTGGGGCACATAATGTATTGGACATGGGTCTAGAGAAACCAAATAACTTCAGCTTACGAGTTACACTGGTCAGTGACATCATCACATTTCTTGACTTCCTGTTTTATATTGACATCTGAAACATCGAATGTGATAACATGTCTTCTATCTATCTCTTTTCTTCTTGTTTTATTGCTTTCCCTCTTTCTTCCTACTGGCATTATTTCAAAGTAAGTTTCCAAGTGAGCTGTGCTATACAATGGACAATATTACAGTTTTTATAATTATAGAGGTACAGGTTATATAGAGATTATGGCTGATTAGAACAACTTCTAATTAGCAACAGTCTAGAAAAATATCCATCTGTGATGAGAATATATATTTTTGTGTTATAGCCAGGATATAATGTCACACTGTACTTTCCTGTGTACAATGTGAGGGTAAAATATATCCATGTTTAATATTTAAAGCCATTGTTTTTATAGGTGAACACATGTAGACATAGGAAAACTGTCTCCTACTACTGATATGACTGTATAGTATAAATGTGTAAAGCAGTCAGTGTGTGACCTAACGTGATGACACTTTGTTTCTCTTCACAGAACTAGAACAGTGACTACTACAAAAGAGAGGTAAACATCATATATAATTCATATACCATCACTTTAAGTACATTGAGTGTATATTATAGCTCACTTTGTGTGTGTGTGTGTGTGTGTGTGTGTGTGTTTGTACATGTGTGTTCTGTCTTTGCTTACAGATCGAATCCTGTAGACGGGCCCTCGGAAGAAACCGTGTGAAGTCATCCATCTGCCTAGAAGGGTTCGTGTCAGTTTGATGAATGCACTTATGCAAACACACATGCACATGCGCGGATACACACAAGGACTAATGGACGCGGCGCTGCCTGAACCGAACTTTTATGTCTCTAACGCGTACTCGCGTGCACAAACATGCACATAAGGCTTAGTGCTCTCACTGTAAGAGCCATTAATGGATGCTTCCTGAGGCAAGTTGGAATTAGTGGCCATTAAGTCTTATGATCTGCAACGCTAATACAATAATATTGTGTGTGTGTGTGTTTTTGTGTGTGTGCATGCCTCTGCATTTCTGTGTGGATGTGCAGTTTTGTGAAATTCAGCGAGCAGTACCAGAACCACGATCCCATTATGCAGGGCTGCCTTCCCAGCAACCCCTGGATCTCTGATGACACGGCACACTGGACGATGAACTCAGAAATGTGAGAGAATACACACAGGCGCACAGTATCACAGTGGTCCAAACAAGCAAAAAACGGAATCTAGTTTTGCTGGTTTCAGCTTTTGTACTATCTCTTATCCATTCATATTTAAGTTCAAAATGAAAGCTTGGGTGTTTCTGTGAGCAGAGTGCCCGTCCCGACACGTCTTCGAGTGGAGCGTTGGAGCTTCAGCTTCATGGAGCTTCTGAATGACCCCATAGGGAGGCGGGAATTCATGACCTACCTGGAGAAAGAGTTTAGTGGTGAGGAAGACTAACAGAAGTGTTTTAATTACTAATTCACACGTACAATGACGTACAGTCATCAATCACAACACTAAAACCACTGACAGATGAAGTGAATATTATTGATTATCTTGTTACAACACGGTGTTCTGCAGGAAAACCTTTGGTCCTGACATTCATCTGGATGTTACTTTGACATGTAATACCCACCTAAACATTGCAGCAGACCAAGCACAGTGGATCCTTTGGGTCCTGTGGGTTGCAGGGTGGGGCCTCCATGGATCTGTCATCCCACATATGCTGGACCAGATTGGGATCTGCAGAGTTTGGAGAGCAGGTCAACACGTTGCACTCTTTGTCATATTCCTCGAGACATTTCTGAGCAATTTTTGTTTGCTTGGTCTACAACAATGTTTAGGTGGGTTTAATGTTGTGGATAATCAGTGCCATATTCCACAGTGCTTCTTACTTGTGTGTGTGCATGTGTCCTGAATCTTTGTTGTTATTGTGTCAGATTTGATATGATGGAAATGACTTTCTTAAAATATTTGGTGATTAGGTTTGATGATCAGACTCATCCTAACTTATTTAACTAACTAACAACATCCTATATTCCATCTACCTTCTATAAACAAACTTTTATTTTATAGGTTGAATCACAATCGTGGTATAAATTGGAAACTGAGAACTGCAAATTGAATAATTATTCAAATGGAGAATTTTATTACAATTATAAACAGAGGAAAATAAATTGTTATTCATATTGACCTTTAATTGATTCTCACTCTTATTAGCAGTCAGAATTTCATTATCTTCCCCGATGACATTTTCCAGTCCCAGTGGTGAGAGATGGAAGGGTTGAGGTAGTGGAAAAGAAGATTCATTTCATTACATGGTTATTGAGAGGATGGAAAGAGTGCTTTGCAAGGGTAGTGAGGACAGAGGTAAGGTTTAAGGTTGCTGGTTTAAGAGTGAGATATACAGCAGAGGATGGTAAACCACAAAAGACAGGAGAGGGATTTGTTCACACATGCAGACATACTGCACCACATGTCAAAGTCTCTTTGTTGTGTTTCAGTTATTCTGCATCATTGTTGTTTTGTTCACCTCCATCCATGCCCAATGCCTCACCGTCTGTCTCTCTGCTCTCAGCGGAGAACCTGTGTTTCTGGCAGGCCTGTGAGGATATTAGACATGGAGAAAGTTCCAAGATCATACAGAAAGTGGAAGATGTCTACAAGTAAGTGTAAAAGCATACAATCATGCAGAAATACAGCTTTACATTTATTAATATCAGGTGACTGCCACTCTCTTGTGTGTGATTCAGAAATTTCCTGGCTCCTGGAGCTGCCCGCTGGGTCAACATCGACAGTAAGACGATGGATAAAACTCTAGAGGGGATCAAACACCCACATCGTTTTGTCATGGATGACGCACAATTGCACATCTACTTCCTCATGAAAAAGGTCTGACCTCTGACTCTTTGATACATGATACTTGCAAAGATATTTTAACATTGCCAAAAAAAAAAGGTTTCCAGATTTTAAGTGATCCTCCCACCATTTTCACTTTGTGGACAATGTGTTGTGAATACAAAGTTACTAATTAAGTAGCTTACTGACTGTAGTTTAAATATATGCATAAATTGAATGCAGACTTTATGTACACTGTGGTGAAATGAACAAGTCAAACAAGTTTCAGAAATATGTTAATTGGAAAAAACTATGATTTTGGACGGTCAGGAAAAATGAACTTAAGAAACCCAACAGTGCACAGCCTGCATTCAGACATGGTCAAAAAAACTGTAACATTTAAATGAACTGTAATTAAGAGACTAAAACATATAAACACAGTGGTATGGTCTGTTAAGAGAATCTTAACATAATGTGCCACCACTCATTACTCCCCAACAACTTAATTAAAGGTTATAGGACAAATTCACCCTGAAGGTCTCACAAGCAAGAAAGCAAAGCTTTTATATGTTACACATTTCATTCTAAACGAGATACAATTTACTCACAATGTTCTTATATGTATATAATTGGAATAACTGGAAGTCAGTGCAGAGATCTAAGAACTGTGATCAAATTTATTTTATCTGAGTCTGGCTGTGGTATTGTGTGTTAGCTGTAGTCAGCAGTGTTTTTAGGCAGACCAGTGAAGAGGGCATTTCAGCACTCCATCCAACAAGATATGTATATATGGTGTGTGTGTATGATGTGCACACACATATATATATATATATATATATATATATATACACACACACACATGAAAATCTCAAGATGATAAGCAGCAGCATTTAGTGGGTGTCCTTTGAAAGAAAAAGAAAAGTCACACCAATTTTAGCACCTATAATATGAGTTTTAGTTTTAAGTTGCCAAGGGTTATGGGACATCCAGTTATTTATGTCTGTAATAATTTTACCAGTTACATATATAAAGTTTGGAGACAATTGGTGCTGTTGTTTAAAGCCACTGTATTTGTGTGTGTGTGTTTAGGACTCCTACCCGAGATATCTTAAGTCTGACCTGTACAAGAACATGCTGGCCAAAGCTATCGTCCCCCAGGAGACCAAAAAGAGGTGAGATTTATCAGATCAGATACATTATCATCTTTTCTTATTCTGCTTTAAAACGCTCATTTATTCTGTACCGTCACAATTTTTCTTTCTTCCTCCCTTTCCTCTCAGCGTGTTCCCCTTCATGAGACGCCAGCGCCACTCCAGCCCCTCCCCCGCTCAGGCTGTCACCCAGGTGACAGAGGAAGACGGGCGTGCCATGGGGGCCGGGAAAGCAGGTACCAACTCTGCAGCCGGCTCCCACGTCTGATGCCCAAAAAACGTGTCAGACTCAAGTTACCTCCGTCTCCATTGTCTCTGTTGGTCACCATAGTAACCATCCAAGGAGTTCTCTCTGTTTATAGTTTCATCTCTGACTGAGTCAAAGCCAGAGCTCACTTTTTCACTGTTGCAGCATTGCCAGGGCTAGGATTTCAACATAGAGCTTCCTCTCAGAGCACAGGTGTTAATGCATACCTCAGCAGCATCACATCTTATTCCCAGAGCACGAGCAGCGGACGGCAGAGAAAAGAGCTTTTAGTGCTACTGTTACAGCCTTTACTGCATATTCATCCTGCATCTACATCCCATCACAGTCCAGGAAGTCTGTCCTGTTGTTTTTGATATTGACGCCTAATACCAAGTCTTCCTCTTTCCCTCAGTAGCTTTGATATCGAATCCACTCTCACGAGCTTTAGGTAATCAGGGTTGTTTATAGAGAATAGAGATGTAAAGTATGGATTTAGTCAGAAATTTGCCTCAGCATGTCTGTGATTGTCAAACAGTTTACTTGTTTTCCTCATTCCATGCTGGAGCTTCACATTGTGATTGTTGTCGCTGTTGATTTTGCTTGAGCATGTTTTCATCCCAATAAAATGTCACTGCAGCATTCTGTGTTGTGCTCTTAGCTCGGCATGCTGTGGTAAACTGTGTGTGTGTGTGTGTGTGTGTGTGTGTGTGTGTGTGTGTGTGTGTGTGTGTGTGTGTGGATCTGTGATCAGGCTTTTATTTTTGAATCTACTTCTTTTCAATTGACTTTCTATCCTCTCTCTCCTCTTTCTTTCACAATTCTTTTCTGTTTTACTGTACATCACTAGTCCTTTATATGGTTTTAGGGTATTGAATGTAGCATAAACTGACAGTTTTAAACATTGCAATACTGATTGTGGTTTATCAGTTATTCATCTCTTCCCATAGCTACTTCTAGAAGCTTCCAGTCACTATTGTGTCTGAACTCCCAAACCCTTCTTTTTTACTTCTTTCCTCTTCATCTAACGACCTTTCATTAATTTCCACCCATCTTCTCTCTATCAGTCCTGTGGGAGGTGCAGTTTCCTCTACTGGACGGGCTCCCTCTAGTGGCTGCATGTGGTCAAAGTAACACAAGTATTCATACTGAATCGGTGGATCTCAGTCTTCGTGGTTTTTGACCCTAAGAAATGAACAAATGCCTACTTTGCATCAAAGATGACGGCCTAAGTGTGAATATTAGTTGTAAGCAGTTCAACCATAGAGTGATTTTTACTGACTGACTTTTCTCAGACTCTCACTGAGAGTCAAAGAATATACATATAATATACATATAATTATACATAAGAAATGACCTTTTTTTTTTACTCATCATGAGACCTGTTAGATTATTCTTTGGGACCCATGGCTGTAAATGCAGGACATAAATCTTAGATCCACACAAGTCATTTTCATGACATCCTGACAGACTACTAATGTGTGAGGTTGTCTTTTAGGCAACATTTCAAGCTATTTTCAAATGCGAATGTTACTTGTTACTTGTCATGAGGAACACCATCAACCTGTGAAAACAGCTGTATAATGTCCTCTGTTCCTCTGAATGAAGCTTCCCAAAGCAACTGAAATATCTGACAGAAAGCCTGTGTTATGAGCTGGCAGCATGGAGTCTTAAAGATGCAGACGGGGAAGATCTGATCAAAGATAAAACTGAGCTGCATGATTGGAAGTGTAGGATCCAGTGTTTTAAAGGCTGATGCATGCTGCTGCTTTGACTTTGACGGCTCCTTTTTAAATCTTTCTTGCAGGTCCCTCAGCCTGATGAAAGTGCAGTACTAAACTGCTGGTGCACACATTGAAGACAAACACAAGATTTGAAATACTTTACACACCTTTCAGACTACTCACATGCTAGCCACACCTAACAATGAGCAGTTAAGCTTGATGATGATGAGATCTGTAGTACTGATCTATGTCAGCTCAGTAGGACCATCAAATTTACTAATGGAGGTAAGCTATATATAGGAGCACAGGCAAATACACACACACACACACACAAATGTGTATTCCAACACAGGCACTTTCAACATTTCTGAGGATTATGATAATCTGCTTCCTTCTATTCCCCAGTCCACAGAGTGTGTGTGCCTGAGGAAAGAAAAACAGAATGAGAGACTATATCCACGTAAAAAGCAATGAAAGAACCATCAAACATTTCTTTTTATACAAAAGATTTATTTTTGGTCAACTAAATGCTGTTTGGATTTTTAAATGATTGAAAAGTAATTGTCCAGTACAAGGAAGTAAAGTCGTGTTTTACATTTCTTAATCCTTACATTAGAGCTGCATTATGTTGTAGTGGTTTTCATACTCTTAAATTTGACAACAAAATAAAATTATTTACAATCACACACGAAAGAAACAATGTTTCAACAATGAGAGGAAGGCTAAGCAAGTGTGACAGTCAAACTTTGAGATGTTTAACTTCAAAATGTGCAAAATCACAATGAGAAAATCATCACAGCATGGGACACACAAATGGACAAAACATAAACTGTGTCCTAGATAAATGTAAGTATGGACAGAGTATGCAAGAGATGAAACACACACATTCATACAATACATACAGGAGGCACTGGACACAATAATGTGAATATACATTCATCAAGTGCCCATTCATACACATATGGGCTATGTACATTACACTGTGGAATTAGCTTGCTAATCATAAAAGTGCTTCAGAATGACTGCTGGTAAAAAGTAAGAACTGGTAAGGTTTCAAGGCAGGAGAATAAACAGACAACAGAATAGACAAGACAAGGCAGGACACGACGTCATTCAGTCTCAATACAAACTGCATGTAAGTCTGTACATGATTGTAACCTCCAGCCATGTACAGTATTTAAAGACAAAGATTTGTTTCCAAGAATGAGGAGGCACCCTGTATCCCAAATCACTGCACCTAAATCTGACACTCAGTGAACACGCACATACAGTTGACCAGTGGCTGAGAATCAGATTTAAGAGACATATAGGAGAACTGGCAGGCTGAAGTTAACATGATGGCAAGGGATCATATTAAATGTTTCTGATTATTCTTATTTTGTGTCTTACAACAAACTAGTCTGAAGATTAAAAAAGCAAATGGATGAAGCTCTGGAAAAAGCTTGTAGGTGAACTTGAAGTTGAGACAGTTTTGCCAAACATTTGCAAAAATTAATATACAGGAGGATACCAGAATGATGAGCGTGAACATCTATAAATATAGCATATTATTTCAGTAAAGTCAACGACAGACTGAATAGAAAAAGATTTAAAAGAGTTCCACAAAGTGCTATTCCTTATAAATATTTTGAACATTCATTTCCTAGCCTAGTAAAATATGCACATACACAATATGTACAAACTCCTGGTCATGAGGTCAAAGGTCAGGCGGTCTGCTACCTGAAGGTTTTGATGTTCATACCTAAGCTGGTGCAAAGGACCCCCTTCGAGGTTTCAGCAGGTTTGATTTGGGTTAAATGGTGTGTGTGTGTGTGTGTGTGTATTTCAGAATGTCTGCAAGTTAGTTTTTCAATCTAAAACTTTCTTCTTCTTTTTTTATACCAACAGAAGAGCAGTTTCACAATTCAGGTGAATGTGAATGTGAAAATCATAGACCTATGAGAATATAGGTCAAAAAGAGTCTTAAAGACACTGCAACACCTTGTGAATGTAGTGCTTATACATCTGTCTAACAATCAATGCCGAGTCACTTTGCGTCCTTACAACATCTCGTATCCCACTATGTGACAGTGTAGAGTTCGTCCTTGCCACTCTGACAGAGAGTGTACCCACAAACCCGGGGTCTCCAGGTCCAGCTCCAGCCCCTGCTCCAGCCCAACGTCTCCCTTTCCTTCTCCTTCGGCGGCAGCAGGAACACCACGCAGGTAGCCACCAGGATGTGCCACAGTGAGTGTGTGTAGTAGTAGTTGTCCTCTGTCTCTGCAAAAATGTACAAGCATACCCCGATCAGAGCGCAGGCTGCCCCGGGGATCAGGTAGAGGACCCAGCGTTGCCAAGAAGGAGGGTAACAGTGTCGACGCCGCACCCCTCGGTAGACCTGTCAAGAAAAGAAATCCAGATTTAGCAAAAATCAGCCACAACAAAAATTTTGTGACCTGTGTGACTGGCTAGATGTAATCTTTATTTACAAGGAAGTCTGCAACGTCTTTGTCGGATAGTGATTTACAGAATCCTTTCAGTATCTTACCCATGTAGTGACCATAATCAGCAGTGCACAGAGGATGGGGCCCAGCAGGTTCCACAGGCCTTTGCGGTCCAGTTGCATTGACATGGCAATCAGCAGAGCCCCGAGCATAAACAGAGTCTACACACACAAGGTAGTGAGAAAAAAACAATATCTAACTAATCCCAGTGCTTCAAGTATCATATTAATCCTCAGTTGAGTGTGATAATTGAGTTATGGAAAAATTGTTAATAGTCAGTGTCTTACATATTTGAATGTGTCTCTGATGCGAGCCATGCACAGAATGGTGACCCAGATGGAACAGACAGAGCCCAGGAAGTCACAGTATTGTAAGGCATCATAATCCATTATACACAGTACGGCTACACCCGGCTGGTCACATGCATGGTAGAACTATGAATACAAGGAACGAAAAAACACAGAAGAGGAGATATCACTCTGAATACAACAAGACTTAACTTGTACTCTGCTTCCCCATGGTTACACATGACACACACACACACACACACACACACACACACACACACACACACTCAGTGCTGCTTATTACAAATATTAACATTAATCCTGGAGAGTAAAAATGTTTGAAAGTTAAGTGCAATCTGGTTTGGATCCATCTATTTTAATTTAAGATATCTAACAAAGGCCATACCCAACAACTCTATTAACAGCATTATGTAGTAAACAGACACTAATCACTGGTCAAATAAAAATATATGGTAAGGTCTTTAGTGTTGTGAAATAGATGAAATGAGACAGTTAACTGCATCCCCTTTGTCTCAAAAACATATTGACGGATATGATAAATTATTGTTTCTCAGTACTTTTAGTTCATTGTTATTATTGATCACATGGTGGAGGACAGACATATCAAAATGACTGATTATGGTATTCCCGTACCACATCAATATGCTATTGTGTTATGTAGAATTAGGTCACCATGCAGTCGGATCAGTTTCTCTTCAGTCCTGAGGTCACTTGGGTCACTGAAAGTGTAATGACCTAAGCTAAACTCTGAAAGGCATCCTAGATTTGATTTCGTGAAACTTCCCCCTTACACAACATTGTGTTGTGATGCCTGAGGAGGATTACAGATCCGCTAGAAACTGCTAACATTCTTTGTCCGAAATATGCCTAAAATGTAAAAAGTGTATGTACGAGTGTGCGTTACCGTGGAGAAGAACATTGTGAAGAGGTAGACGGATGCCTCGGTGATGTAGCAGCGTTTGACAGCCACCACGATGGCAGGCAGGAAGAACAGGTTACTGAGAGTGAGCAACAGAGTTGCCGTCAACTGGTGACGGTACGACTGAGCTGCCGAATCATCTGTGCAGCCCCAACCATTCCAGCCTAAGCACACACACAAAGACAGACAGGAAGGGAACCCAGTGAATGAATGCATGACAGAAATAATAAATCAATTACAAGAAATAATGCAGTGATGACATTCGTTATTTTTTTTAATTGCACAGACAGACTGCATTGATTTAGGAGATGTATGTGTGTGTTTATGTGTGTGTGGGTGTCATACCAGCCTTGCAGACACAGGCACTGTACAGGTAGCTGTAGGATCTCAGTAGTCTACATTCACCATATGTCCCACAGTCCTCTACACAGGCACTGACAAACACCTCTGGGACCACATACACCACTGAAGTATTACCACAGTCACTGCTACAAGAAATAAAAACATTTTAATAACACACAAAACAATAAACAAGATGGCAACATCTCATGTCACAATGGACTGCTATCAGATGCAGATAAGCCAGCAGGTCTTTTGAATGTAGCAATATATAAACAGCTCACATAGTGTGAGTAATGTGAAACTGTGAAAAACAATCATGTACAAGCAAAAATGTCACATGAACCTGGATAAAGGAAAGCCTGTGAATTGACAACAATATACATGGTGTAAAAATGTGTTTAATATTAACATGAGCAGCCATTACACACAGTATGTGTACACTGCTTTAGGCTGTGTGTATGTAAAAAACATCTACTGCCTGTGGTGAACACTGCTATCCCTATCTGATGGAGAATACAAAGCAAGGTGTCAGAGGTGCAGAAAATATTCACAAACATAGACACACATTTGCAAACCTACAAATGCAATATATGCGTGAGTGTGTTTTTTACCCGTTGCATGTGAGCTGCAGGGTGAGGTACCATGTTGTTGACTGAGGGAATGGCAGCCTGACCACAGCTTTAGGAACACTGACATTCACCTGAAGACCATATCCACCAAACAAATCTGCATACACATAAGAGCACACACATGAGAAGTGTCAAAATGTTATTTTCCCATTCACACTAATTTCCTGAATGTGAATATGAATTAATTTTCCCATTTATCTGTGCTACCTGTGCGACAGGGCTGAGAGTGGTTGAGGCTGAGGACTGGAGCCCTGGGAGAGAGACAGGCCACCACACTGCTGCTGTTTCCCAGGGTTACATTAGTCTACACAAACACACACACACATACACAAAACACACATATATTGAAGTAAAACAGCACAAACACACACTGGTTTCAATCAAAAGAGTTGAATGAGTATACTGTGTGTGTGTGACTGTGTAGTAATTCAGTGGTACTCACAGTGTTAAGCGTGAGCTGCAGGTTGAGTGTACCACCGGTGGCTTGTGTGTGGAGGGGGTAGGTGAGCAGTGTGGGGTGTGTGTCTGTAACGCTGACGTTGGGTCCGTTGACGGGGGTGAACCGGAGCGACAGAACATCCACCTCCTCGTAGAGCACGGGGATGCTCCACACGCACGCTGATGGCAACAGCAATAATGCTGGCTCATTAAAGGCGACTGTGTCTGTAACCAGTGAGCTGTTGCCTGCTGATGTTGTGTTGGTATAACTGCTGTTGCCACGGAGATTGTTGATGTCATCATCTGCTTTAAGGCCTACACTTTTTGGCTTACATCCCACTAAGGTAAACACACACAAATGAAGAACAGAAAATGCATAAGCATGTAGTGGAACATAGAAATAGAATATGAGAAACTTTAACTTGAGACGCATGTTTCACCTGTGTAGTTTGAGACGATATTAAAGGTTACAGTACGGTTGTCTTGGTTGCTCTCTACAACAACACGCAGCCAGGTGTCCCAAGGTGGGTTAGAGAGCACTGCTGAGCAGCCAGTCCCTGAGCAGTTCACTGTTACTGGGCCCTGCTGCAGAGAGGAGGAGCCGAGCCTGAGGACCAGTGAACAGTTTCCACGGTCTGCTCCCTCCCCTGATGCACAGTCAGCCACAGAGACGGAGAGAGAGGAGACAAACTCTGGAACATATAACCTAAGACAAACACAAATGCATTAATTGTAACTACTGTATATAAACTGAAATGAAAAAACACAAGAAACAGATTATGAACACACGGACGCACAGGCATTTCTTACTTAAGGCGTGCAGGTCGGTCAGGGGTTGCAGTTTGTTGAAGGAATGTGCCCTGCTGTAAGACAGGTGTGTCCACTGCTCTCCTGATTGATAACTGAGGCTGGAAGAAATATGAGCAGGACGGAAAACCCTGACAAAGACAGACAAAAAAAATTGTATTCATATATATATATACTTCTCTTCAATCAAGAAAACTTTATGTGTACATCATTATTCACATGAAAGTAATAAGTCAGAGGAAAGGGTGAAACAAAATGAAATTAATGCATACTCGCACACACACACACACACACACACAAATAGACATATAAGATAAAAACCAAGGAGTGGTTTTCTTTCAAGGCCAGCCTTTGGTAAATAAAATGACACTATCAGCTGCAATTCTGCTACACAAACAGAGACCAAGGAAAAAAGAAAGGAGGAAGAAGAATGTGGTTTAGCAACTTCACATAAGAAGCAGTCATCCTAACCCCCTGCTCCGGTGGAACAGGTTGGAGTAAAGGGGAAATTTACAAGTGGAGCATAATTGGACACTTTACTTTAGCCTTTCAATACAAAATAAAATTCAGTTTTAAATGAATATGATTGACAGAGTTTAGTTTTTAAAAAATCTGATACAACCAAGCCATAATAAACTGAAATATCACTGAATATTTCTTCAAGATGAAAATTGCCGCAATTTTAATCAGCACAATGGAACCAGAAAAAAAACATCTGAAGAAAATCATGCCTCACAATAGCAATAAAAATAACAGAAAGCATCAACTGTACGTGGCTCCATACAAACCTTCTGCTCTATGCGTCCATCATCCTCAGGCAAGTGGGCAGCGATGTACCAATCACCAGGAGCCGGGTTGGAGAGGTTAAAGGTTATGGAGCTGTGTGACGTTACCAGTAGGGTCAGAGACAGACAGGGGCTCCATAGCGTTGCATTAGGAAATACCGAACCTATCGGGTTTATAACTGGAGGTGCACCCCACCGTATATGGCTACAAAAGAGGGAAAAGACATATGTTTTAAAGAAATAATAAAGGAAGCATTGGCTGAAAATTCAGCTGATAAAGTGGTTAACATGAAGATAAGATGAGATAAAGAAAAGTCACAAGGTTGTGAAGAGAAAAACAAGGAAGCCTGATTTTTAAAAAAAGCAGAGGGTTGATTTCTCTGAGAAAGAACTCTGTCTCTTACATGGTAACGTTGTGCTGTCCACAGTGGAAGTTGTGGCCCTTAGTGACAGTGAACAGCCAGCAAGCGATGGCGGTCTCCTCCGGTATATGAAACCTCTGCAGCCTCACGTTGCCGTACCAGCCATACTTTGACAGCTTTTGAGCTGGTTTGGACGAGAGCTCTGACACAAATGTCACCTGTCCATCTGTAGGGCATAGGGTTTTGACTGTATGACAATGCACTGGTGACAATTAAAATCACATGACACACATTTATTCTACCTAGTCCATTTAAATCACAGTCATATGTGTAACTCGTACAAAGTGAAGTTTGCAGCTAGGATTTTTTCCAGGACTTAAAAGGTACAAATTACTAAAGTTGCAACTAATGATTGTTTTCATTATCTTCTTCTTATTTTTTTTTTAATGATTATTCATTGTTTGGTCTGTAAAATAACAATAAATTGTGAAAAATACTGTTTATAAATTCCCACAGACTAAGGTGCACATGTCTGGTTAACAGGCCAAAACCCCAAAATATTCAGTTTATTGTCTCATGTGACAAAGAAAGCATCAAATCCTCATATTTGAGAAACTAGAAATTGCATATATTTGCTTAAAAAAAAAATAAAACAATTGTTTCATTATCAAAACAAGATACTATATGTGACTGGACTGACATATAATGGTGCAAGTAATAATGAACACACCCTTTAAATAAATAAATTACACGCTGAATAACTTAACCAGGGAGAGAGTAGTAATGCCGTTAGAGGGACTTAAACTTTGTTCAATGTCAAGCAGAAACAGTCAACTTTAACTAAGTCACGAATTAACAGCATGGCTGACTGAGAAATATTGTAGAAATTCATTGTGTCATTATGTCATACCTCGCTGTCAACGTGAAGCTGACAAAAATATCTCTAACAATGTGCTTAATGAGTGTTATATTGGTGTGAAACCATTTTTCAGAGCTCGGATAGGGCAATGTGTCTCTGGCATCGTTACACCAGCGAGCCGTAACAGTTAGCAAACATGCTAATACCTGTCTGCTCTGACTTCGCTCTTTTCTGCTGGAAACACTTACCGTCTGCTAAAGTCCAAGCCGTCAGGGCGACGAAGAGGAGACCGCGTAGAAAACAAACTTCCATGTTTCCTCTTCGACTGTCTGAACCATTACATCGTCCTTTATCCTGTTGTAATGTCACACTAATCTATCTCTACGGGGGAATCATTTAGAGTGCACAACACTTCCTGATTTCTCTGTAAATACGTGACGCCAGGAAAGACGTCGGGTGATACCTTTAGGGTCTGTCGGAAATATTAATATCGCACCCATGAGCGATCTGCTGAGCGACTGATTGGCATTTCCTTTTTTAATTTGTGTAATTTTGAGACAGAAAATCATTGATTAAATTATTCAGCTGACATCAACAACAGCTTTGTATGAGTAACTTTGTAAATTTTATAAACAAAAGTGAATTAGGTAGAACATATAGCCCTGAACAACGTACATGTGTTAATTCTAATGACAGTACTCAAAAATACTGTACACGTTTGACAAACCAGGCAACGCTGGTTCATAGGAGGAGAGACAGCTTGAAATGCCTTTAACTGAACGTGTTAACTGTAGGACTCATATCACCACCACCAATGTAAGGACATTTCCTTTACATGCACACATTCATTCAACGCATTCACACTTTTTTAGTTGTTTGGGTTGAGAAACAAGCAAGAACACCAACAAAGACATTTTTGCATTGTTTATAACCAAAAGATAATATTAGGCTCAGCATTGCATAACAATTTAAGCAGAACAGTGACATCTTAAAAATCCTCCCTGTATCTTTTTGTCTTGTGCCTCTAACCATATATGAACCCAAGTGTGAAAGATTTCAAGACTGGACAATATATGAGAAAACAAGCATACAAAAAATAACTGACTACTGTACTTGTCTTATCAATAATCGCTTTTTTTCCCCCTTAAATAACAAAGAAGACAAAGTTCTTAATCAGCTTCCTGTGTGTATCATACTAAAATCAAATACCTAGTGCATCACTTCTAAAGAATATCATAATATTTGTAATTTCATCGCATATTCTGTAATTTTGGCGCTTTGGAGCTCATAAAATACACATTGATAATGAAAAAACATAAACAGTGTACATTCTAAACAAAATCATTCTAATGAGACACACTGAGGGTCAAAGTGCATTTTAAATTCCACTGCATTACTGGCAGTTACAGTAACTGCTGAGGTGTAGCAGCTTTAGTTGTGCTTACAGAAGATCATAAAAATGTCACGTCATCCTGTGACTCCACCCAGCACCACTGAGCATCATAACCCAGCAAGACCTCCTCTCTATTAGGTGCACTCTCTTCCTTTTCCACTGTATTGTTCTTAGAAGCTATGAAACTCTCCTGCAGCAGACTGTGCACTGTCTGCCTGTCCCCCGGCTCCTGGGTGACAGTAAAACTACCAGTATCCACTTTCACTTCTTTTCTTGCCCTGCTAGATCTTAGCAGAGCTCTTCTGATGGTCCCACCTTTAATGTCTTGTAATTGACCTGCTTCCAAGTCCTGTGGTTGTGACTTGTGCGAACTGGCACTGACCAAACCTTTGGCAGGACTGGACGATGCCAAATGAGTGGAACGACTGACTTCAAACATGGAGCTGAAAGGACTGGGAGGTCTTGCGTCAGAAGACTCTGGGCTCAACACGTCAAAGTAGCTCTTGTGGTTTGAATCAGTATCATCAGTGTGTGGTGATTGTTGATGTGCTGATTCCTCCCCAGTGGTTTCAGTCAAATCCTGAGGGAAGGGTGGACTCGGGCTTTCCCTGTGGGAACAACACAAGAAATATTGTGCCACATGTGGAGAACGATGTGAGCACTAAAAACAACAACTACTTTAAAACACCATCCAGCATGATCCAGCTATAAACTCATAGTTTAACATGGGTTAAAATAGCACTAATTTGCTATTTGGAGAAACTGCTTTTTGGTTTTTGCAGTGTTCATGTGTCTGGACATACTGTAAATTGTCATATTGCATGTGATGTTACTTTATATAATACAGTTTTTCATACATATAATCTGATATAAATGTTTTTTTTTTCAATGAGAATAGGCTCCTGTACACTTGACAGACTAATAACTCTACCTCCTGGGGGTCACTGAGAGCCCGTGCTCCTCCACAGTGACCAGGCTGCTCAGGCTGCCCGTCAAGCTGCTGCCTCGGCTGACCATAGCTCCTCGCTCCTCCATCAGCCAACGCATGGCCTCGATACCCTCGTGCACGGCCACCAGCTGGCGCAGAATCTTCACATCGGCAGAACGCAGCCACCTCTGCATGGACAGCAGGGAGAACGACTTATGTGATGTTATTGTGTATATCATTTTTGGCCCTGAACTAAGATGCAAATTTGGGCTTTTATTGTAGCACCTAACCCCCCTCATCGGCCTCTTTTTGCTTGAAAGAACACTCTTCCCCCACTAGTGAGGCCCCTGCTCATTTGACTGCAAAATATGAAAAGAGAGAGCTGAGAAAAATGAGGGAGGAGCAGGGGAGGTGGAGAATGAGGAGAGGAATCCAGTCAGAATGTGTAAAATGAATGGAGGTGAATGAGAGAGAAGCCAGGCCAAAGGTGTGGTGGAGAAACAGGTGACAGTGTCTGTCATTAGAAATAAAAATGAGCAGGTGAAGTGGCTCACAATGGAACTCAGTGGTTTTGACAGTAAACAGAGCGGTGATTGCTGAAACTAGTTGCACAAGTTCTACTATTGCCAAAATATGGCAGGACGCACAGGTGCATGCAGGCGCACCACACACACCCAGACAGGACAAACTCATGTAGAAACATTAAATATTAATTACATGAGAGATGAATAGGTGAAAATGCAATCAAAATCTTTACCAGCTCCTGTTTTAAGCTGCTGATTTTGTCAGAAAAGCTGCCGCTGAGGGCAGAGCTGTGTTCTCCCCTGTCGACCACATCAGACCTCCAACTGTCTCCGCAGTCCGCAGCATCCTTCATCCAACTCAGAAGGCTCTCCGGCGTTTTCCTCCCAAGCTTCGTTTCCACCTCTCTCAGCTCTGGGAACGAATCGTTGAAGCTTTCCTCTGCCATCATCACAAACCGCACAGTCTTTGACTTGGGAGTATTCCGATTGCTGCCTTTGGATGGAGGAGAGTTTGCGCGTAAAGACGCTTCAGCTGTCCAACTACCTGAGGAATTACACTCACAGTGGGAGTCATACAGATGCACACACACACACACACATAAACACACACTTATCGACCCACAACGCGCGTTATATTCCTGAACACTCCAGCATAAAGCCCGATCGTGAATGACAAAGTTGCCACAGAAGCGCAGGACGAGCGGTGAAAACGCTGGAAGTGTGAACGAGCCTGCTGACTGCTGTCACCATTCATACTGCAGAGGTATTGCTGGTATGTGGCCCAGAACATGGTGCTGGAAAGTGGAAATGCTCTTTGTGTGAAACAATAGTGCGAAAGTTTAATGCCAGAGGTCACATGCAGAGGCTTCAGTGACACCTGCGCGCACCGAGCTGCTGCTGATGTAATTAACTCTCTGTGAAATGATGACTGACTTCATTACTCTGATTAAAGTCTAATCAAAACCTTGTTTGCTGGTCTAATCATCAGTCTAACAAATTAAAGCTTGACTGCACCACATGAAAAACAAACAAGAGTCACACAGATTTTAACACCTTTTTTTATAGTATTAGTTAACAACTAATATATTTTATCATGTAGCCTGTCAAAAATCTTACATTTAAATGTGACTACAGCCAGTAAACCTACAGCTGCAGTTATGTAAGTTCAGTGTAATGTAGGCTATGGGATAAGGATACTTTACAGTGTTAGTAGGCCTATTAACATCTCTAACTGAATAACTTATCCTGGGATCAACTCCCATTTCAAATGGTAACATGTCTGAATCATGTGTAACTGCTCGTAGAGGACATACAGCGAAGAAACTGCTTTTTGTAAAACTGATACTGATCCCAGAGCAGTTTGATGAATTAACACAACAAAGTAAGAAGCATGTGTCTACGTGTTCACAGAATGTGTTGTGGATAGTTGGCTACAGCGCATGAAAGGAAATAAACACAATGTTCAAAGTATGAGTAAACTGATTTCACTGCCCTGTTCAAACGTGTACGAGACATTTTTTATTATATTTATGATAAGATATATTACCTTAGTGCTTTGCGGCATGGATGTGCTCAGGACTTCCCAAAGAGACTGAGTGGAAGGAAACAGGTCTGTACTGTTGCACGCTGTGAGTCCACTTTTAGACGCAGAGACAGGGCCAAATAAGCAGTCTAACATCTGCCACCAACTCAAATAGATGGTTTATTTTTATTTGCCTGTCATCTTGCCCCTATTAATGCTGTTCAAAATCAGGGCAACAGTTGTGGGAGCTTCCTGCTTCCTCATGCTTGAGGTTAAGGCCGGTTCATGAGCATGAAGTACATTGTTTAAAGAGTGGGTAATACATACTGATGAAGCAGCAGCAGCCTGAGAAAAGGTGAAGCAGCCTGTAGGTTACATGTCAGACCTTTTTTTTTTTACTATAGAAAACTTTTATCACTGCTGCATCTGTCACAGACCTGTGAAGAATGGCCGAGTAGGTCTGTCTGAGAATCAGTTAGTGGCAGCACTTCCAACTGTCTCATTGTTATTATACAGAATGTGATAAACACATGCAATTATGTAATGAACATGCCATTAACTGTGTATATGTGTCATATAAACTACCCAGCTTTATTTGTAGAGAAAGTTTGTAAGTACAGTGTTGAGTGCTGTACATACAAAAATAATTAAAGAAAACTAAAACAGCAGTACACGTAGCACAGTTAATATATACTCGCTGAAACGGGACTAATCAACACAACAAAGACAATGACAACCACAAAGTATGAATTTACAAAGAAAGTAGAGTCATATTTTAGAGTAGCACTGGTTTAAAGAATGAATCACGATCTCACACATGTGATTTAAGAGATGAACTTTTTACCAGCCTATAGTCTTACCTCCCTCAGTGGGACACTCCATGGTTTAGAGGCTCATAAAATTCAGTCACCTCTACTCTTAACTCTACTCTTAAATCTCAGAAGTGCAATAGAATGCTCTGGTTGACTTTACTGGAGCTCCCGTGGCCACCAGTACATCACTGAGGTAACAGTGGGCAGCTCCCAGCTAGAGAGTGAACAACAATATGAGGTGGGATTTTGTTGCAACATGTATCTTTGCTTAAGTAGATCTAGATGAAATAAATATTTTGAATCTATTCAGGTACTTTTTGGATTATTGTCTGAAAACGGCAAGAAAAAACAGACAAAAAGAAAAGTGTATCTGTCATTGGTCTTTCAATGCATTACACAGACAGACCAGCATCATATGGGTAATTTCTCCAGCAATGTCACTTTCACAGGAATAATCAAAACCAAATTTAAAGAAGATCAGACCAAGATTAAAAGGCACAAGCTGAGTAACAGACCCACACCAGAGGTCTGTTGCAGGACATCTGCTCAGCCTGTCTCACTCTCTAACTTTTGGTCATAATTTACTGGGCTTTTTTTTTTTTTTTTTTGACGTGATGTGATTATTGATGGTTGTTTTTTTTGTTTTTTTCAAACCAACTAAATTCTATTTGCTTGTTTTCTCTAAAATGGCCTGTAGATGGCAGCAGACATTCAACATTTCTAAGCACTCAGGCGTCTGATGACATTCTTGGAGGCTGAACAATCGAGCCTGATTTTCTGCACCTCTGGGATTTCATTCATTAAATCTGTTTTCTTAAGAGTACGGATGGAGTTTCTCCAATGAGGCTGTCAAACTCACAGCAAGCCTGAAAACCGAGCCTAAGTCAATACTCTGAGGTCATCTCATCTATTTAGGAATCATAAAGAATATGTTTTCTGTAATTTTATAGGAGAGTCCAGGCCATTAATTGTCCTAATTTCTTGACAAATATGCTCCCCTGTTGTGAGCACATTCCATGATTGCGTAATGCTTAAAACAAATTAGTCACACTTGACACAGCATTCTTGTAATTTCTTGGAATGACGAAGCGATCTTGGAATGAAAAGTGGATAAAAAATGAAGTTACTGCAACCCCAGGGGGTGCTTTAAAATATTACCCATATTTAAGGGATTGTTTTCAGGGCAGCTCAGACTGACCCTGAAGTTAACATTACATGAGGTAGAGGGTAATCATAAAAATGTTTCACACAGAAAGACTTATGTTTTTTATGACTCAGGGCCTCTGACTTCCACTTTTGGGGAAATCATAAACTTACACAAACATTAAAAAATGGTCAAAATGTGGATGTCATTGAAAGGCCAGCATTATGAGCAGATAAGGTTTTACTGCATCTGTCAATGCAATTAAATGTGATTTACCGTGAATCATAAAGAGGATGTGGGGTTTATTAGGGGAGTTTTGCCAAACCACCTGAAACATGTGAAGAGCAGGGAGACAGCCATGAAACCACATTCACTAATGTGGACTGCATCCATCATGAAGTCTTGAGTACATCTTAATCACAAAAGACGAGTAGATATTTTAACATCCTCACTCCTAAGTCCCCTGTGAATAAGCCTGAAGCGTGGCATGTGTTTGCATGCACTGACTCAAAGGTCAGAAAAACAGCATTATAGCTGAGGCCACTGGGCCAGGAAATCCTACAGGTTCATGTAGTCTGTGGAAAGGTCCCCACATGCAAACAAAGCCAGTCAGGGAGGGTGGGGACCCCTGGATTTTTTACGGCACAATTAGGCCAGACATCACTCAATGGTTCGCACAAGTTTCCTAAGAAAAATAAGCTCCAAGAATGGAAATCTTCACATGTCAAATGTACAGCACATGGGAAATTTGAGAACATTTCTCATTTCCCATGCAAAATCACAGTGTTGAGCTGACTTCACCTGCCCTCAGGAATGACTTTAAAGGAAAATTTCCACATTTTATGAAATACACTTATTAACTGTCTTGCTGAGATTTAGATGAGAAGATTGATCCCACTCTCATGTCTGTACACTAATACTACCTCCATTAGCTGGCTAACTTAGCTTAGCACAAAGTCTAGAAACAGAAACGGAAACTGTGGCCTGTTCCAAGGGTAACAAAATTCACTTATGAGTATCTGTAAAACCCACTAATTAACATGGTGTATCTAATTTGTTTAATCTGTAAATACAAAGACTGTAAAACAACAAACAGGGTTTTTTTTTATAGGGGTTATGTTCTGGACTGTATCTTAGACTGAACTCAAGGAAGTTGATTCCTACACACGAAATGACAGATTTTTCTGTTTTTATACTTGGATTTTTGTACAGAGAAACAAGCGAAATAAGGGGGTTTAATGAATCAGCCTTAGAGGTGCTAGCCTGCCAGCAAGGTTAGCACTTTCCGTTTGTCTCCAGTGATTGTTTAGCTGCTAGCTGCTGGCAATAGCTGCATATTCATTGCAAATATACAATAGTAGTATCATTCTTTTCATCTAAAACTCAGCAAGAAAATGAATAAACATATTTCCAAAGGTGTCATACTAACTGACTGATACATGTAAGAACTGTGTTAAAAGGCACAAGATTAACAGAGAAGTAGTTAAAATTCCCACTGCCCCTGAAATTTTAGTTAGGTGATCATGCTGCTGTGTGCATCTGTTTCCATTTAGGAACCTACCGAGAGATTAAATGAGTGTGGAGAAGTAATGGATCTCATATGTGTG
This sequence comes from Lates calcarifer, assembly GCF_001640805.2. Lineage (NCBI taxonomy): Eukaryota > Metazoa > Chordata > Actinopteri > Centropomidae > Lates > Lates calcarifer. Next base: position 18,575,724 of record NC_066836.1, on the reverse strand, counting down.
GGGAGGTCCATTTACATCCTGTAATTGTGTTGTGTTTATTCAAACCATGACATAAAGCACAGCTCATAGAGCAGAGAGGACACATAAATACAGTATTTACAGTACAAGAGAGGCACACTAAGAATCCATGACTTCCCACTGTGAGGCTTACAAACATTGAATTAAATCAACTTCCAAAGTGCATACTGCAATGTTAGATTAAGGCAAAACATAAACAGGGATGCACACTGTGTGCACTAAGGCAGGCTTTTACACAAACAGATAGCCCATGCTGTCTGACTCCAGGGTCATCAATAGATTCCTGCTGCATCAGTCTTTGTTGGTTAAACAGATGGCAGCGGCACCAAAGAGCCTGTGCTGTGCCTGATCGAATGCTTGATAGGAAAGCCCAGAGGAGCCTGTGTCAGAGGCCATAGGGGCCAGTAGATTCTAAGCACATTAACATTCCTGAATAAATAACCCCAGGGAATGTTATTGTGGAGACGTTAAACAGGATTTTCCTCCCAGAGCCCAGGAGAACGGCCAGGCATCACTCTGGCGTTTCCATCGCCCCGGGTTAGGAGGAGCTCAAGAAACCAGTGCCAAAAAGAGGAGATATTTAAACACCTTATGTCCTATCCTTCCTTAGAAAAAATTGAAATCTCTACAACTGGAGATTTCATGACATGAAAGAATTCTGGTAATTCTGGTTTAATGTCCCTACAGTGCAGGTTTATTTCTCATTTCATTCAGATACTGTTCATCAGTGTATGTACAAACACATCTGAATCTTTGACTATAGTGAAACTGTCAAGCACAACACTTCTTATAATTTCCATACATTTCCACACCATGTGTTTGTAATAATGGACTTTCAGAATGACCAGCAGGGGTGAAGGGATTAAGTCTTGCTTATGTGGAAAGTGTTAATGTTTTTTTCTGAAAGATATTAAACAAGACAATGTTTTTCTGGTAAATTCTGTTTGCTCACATCTATTGCCCTTTTTATATTGTGACATTTTGGACATGTCAGTGACTGCACCATCAGACCTCTCCATTCTTTCATGGCATATTAGACATGCTGGAAACTCTGTAAACGGTGGTGCATTGTGCTAAAATTAGTCCTCAGTTTGAATTGATATTCCACAAAATGTATGGAAATATTTTATAAGGGTTCACTTTACTATCTTTACATTTTATTAAATAGAAACTTTTACAGCTGTTTTCAACTGTAATGTATTCTAAGGATCTCAGAATCTGGCAAACTGTTCCACATGATGAAATTATTTAGATCCAAGAGTATCATATTTTTCAATTTTGACTGAATTTGATGGTGCTTATTATACCTGTACTGGTCTCTACCAGTAAATAGCCTGGACCCTGGCCATTTAATGCCAGAGACTGAACCTTGTTACAATGTTTAACCATTTTCTTGATTTAATTTTTTAGTCAGATATGTGGATGTTTTCCTCTTATGTTTTCCTTTTCCGCTTATTGCTTGTTACCAACACAAAATATATTGGTGCATTTTCATTAGGTGATGGACGATGTTATTTTCAAACAAAATTTATCAGGTGTTGGAAGAACTAGCAACACTTAGTAAAACAACCTGAGATTCTCCCACTGTACCATTTGGAATTGGTAAAAGTATTTTATTGGTAACAGATTCATACAACAAAATGATACTGGAAATCACAGATTGTTTTTTAAACGGTTACCCACAGATTTTGTTACAGTTGCACAGAGCCTGGTTAGCCATTTCCAGTCTTTGTAATGTGCTCTGCTTTCTTGTATCTGTAACATCACTGATATAGACGGAGGGAACCAACTCTCAATATAGCCTCCAAATAACATCTCAGATCACATTACATTAGTCATCAATAATTGTAATAATTGACATTATTACAAAATAACTCAGACTACGTCATTGTATGGTCATTAACAGATCAGACATATCAACACACTGTCCATAGGAAAACACCAATATGCAATCAATACATACAGAAGTCAGGGTAAAGCAGGCTACACTGACAGATGTACAACAACAGCAATATTGATTAAGAGCTCAATCAATACTGATACCACAGGGAGAAAAATATAAGTGCATCGATCAATGCTGCATCTCATTTTAACAATAACTGTCAGTGTTCCTTTCTCCTTTCACTCTAAAAACCTGCACTAATTGATTTTTTAGCCAGTTGCTGGCAGAGGAACATTAGCATTAATTTAGAGAAATGTCTGTGTCCATTTGATGAATGTAAGTCCAATATTCTCTCTCATTTTGGCTCTTTTTTCTGAGGGAAATATCTGACTCTTCAGCTGCTAAATGCTTCACTATGATGTTAACTTTATCTGCCTGCTGTTTGGTGTTGAGCAGGTAGAGTACAGTGTGTTTTTAGAGCTTTTCTGCTGCAAACTGCTGCCTGCTGCTTCTGAAAACTAAAACTGATCCAAGTAAAGTACAGAGGATGTGAAATCACTCTATAATGCTGAGGGGGACTGCAGTGTCGTGATAGTCCTCTGTGTGTTTGTCACTGCAAGTGACTGATTTCATGTTAAAGATAGAAATTTGGCCCATTGTAAAAATAAAAATGTTGATTATTATTGATTATTGCAGCTTTAAATACACAGGTTACCAGAGCAGACTGGGGCCATCACATGCTAGTGCTTTCCTTCATGCTAGCAATTACTCTCATATCCAAAGCTTAACCCTGTGATTCAAATATTATGATAGCAATGGGAGCCAATATCTGGTGTTATGTGTTATCAAATATCTTAGCAAGTCAGCATTTAGAGTGTGTCACGTCATGGTTAATATGTTTACGTTCAAACTATACAGTTACCTAAGGGTTACTTTTTAACGTGATACTTTCATTTATTTGAGCATATTCACATGAACCAGCTCATGTTTAGTTGTGAGTGTCATTGTAGAACAACAATAGTAGATATTACTAAGCAGTCATGCTGTTCTACAATTCTTCTGGATTTCTAATTCTGCTCTCTACTCACCACTAAACAACCTGTCAAATCGCTGAGTAGTGGATCCAAAGGAATGCAACACAATGAAACCCCCTGCAATTTAATAGCTCCACTTCTGCTCAGACAGTATGTTATTGTCAAATCCTTGATGATCTCTCCCCCTCACTCTCTCTGTGCATGTTGTGGTGTCAGAGATGCCTGGGGAGGAGGCAGAACCCACTGACAGGATTCCTCTGGATCAGCCTGCAGCTCTGTTATAGTACAGCTTGGAGCTCACTAGATAGTAGCAGAGTCCACCCTTTCCCTCCCCTGGTGAATCACACATTCCTGATGCTGGAGGTCAGCAGTGAAGGAGGACTACAACTCCACACACACTGATGACTGCGTGAAGTAGCTGCGCTTGATTAGGTGATTTTTCTCTTTAAGGTGTTCTGTGCGCGATCTTTCTCTCAGTTCATTGACTAAAAGGTCACAACCGAGTGCCTGCTGAATGACATGAGAAAGAACGTGAACAAGGTCAAAAGCCTCTGGCCAGGTGCCAAAGGCAATATAGGTTGTACTGAGAATGAGTGTGGTTCCTGAAATTTAAAGTTAATCACAGAGTGAAAGTTATACCACATCTTGCTCTTTGCTTTTTTTTTTCTTTACTCCATTTTTCTGCCCTGTCTCATGCTTCGCCCCTCTCCTGTTACTTTGGTTACTGGCCCAAAACACATGAGGCCCTATAGAAGGGCTCTGGGATTTTGCTCACCACCACTACAGTGTACATGAAAAAAATTTACATTTGACTGGCACCTTAAATCTTTGTTATCTCCCCCTTACCTTATCATTTGAAGGCCTGAGGAAACACAAACCCTCCCCTATATGCTGACATGTTACCTCACTGTTGATAGCAACCAGCATGACCGACCTCCATCCACCTCCTCTCCTCAGATACTGAACAACATGTGGCATGAGAAGATAAAGAGCCTCACTGGTGAGATGTTGCTGTGCTGTCAGCAAATGGCTGCCGGTGCCAGGTGAGCATATGGAGAGCATCAGAGCACGCTGCTCGCGATGTTTGATGAAGTCAGTGTTTGTGTTCTGTCAGCAGTATATTCTTCTTGGCCCCTTTCCCATGGGACTCCTTCAGACACATATGGAGGTAATTTGTTCAAATTCTTCAGCAAAGAAAGAAATAAGTGGGGGGAAAATAGCCTTGGGATTTTAGGGTTGGAAATCAGTTTGAGAGGTTGGGACTATAGGTAGGGTTATACATCTTTGGGGGTACAGAGAATTTCTTTGAGAAATGGACTTTAAAGAGCTTCAAGTTACATGTTAGTGTGAATTTAGCAATTTTTTTTATGGAAGTTGCTACATGACTGTGTCATCAAATTGAAAACAATACAAAATCTGCCCCCCTTGCAGCCCCTTAAGCTTCCAGTGTGTATAACTCCATACAGCAGATGAAAGCAACACTGCCTCACTATTCTTAGAGTTCTGCTGCTAAAGGGGTGAAAGTCAGGATGTCACTGTGGAACAGGCTGTGGGTTCACCAAATGTAAAAAGGTTCTTCATCTGGGGAGCATTGTTGTTCCTAGCAAATATTGTGTCAATCAGCCCATTGCATTTTGAAACACAGTATGTTGTGTGTAGGAGGAAGTTTTAGTCCAAGGGTGGCCACAAGATGACTAAAATCATCCTCTGGGGACCATCAGCATCAAGTGTGATTTTTGTGAAATCCAGCAATTAATTTTGGGCATTGGTATTTTAAATTTCACCTGGTGATTGCACTAGAAGAAACCTCATGGAGTGTCTAAAATTAAAAAGGTTCATCCTCTGGGGATCATGAACACAGTGTATGTCTCTGCAATATGCAATATAGTTTCCTGGATCATGGATCATCCTCTGTTGAAAATGATTGCATTCAAAAAATATTTTGGCAAGCAGCCTTTTACATTATTTAAGACAGTATCTTGTATGCAAAAGGAAACTAGTAAGTAAAACTAGCTCACAATGTCAAGAGCTGCAGTGTGGACACAGGCGCAGACAGGAGGCAGAGACAGAGTTTTTAAAAAAAACAAGGTTCTTTATTCCAGCAGGGTCGGTACACAGGTAAGCAGTCAGATAAGGCAACGGTACAAAAGGCTAGAGCTAAGGCACGGTCAAACAGGCTGAGGTCATACACGAAAGGATCAAGGCTGAGGTACAAAAGGACTAGAGCTAAGGCAAGGTCAAAAACACAGGCAAGGGTCAAAAACTATGGCTACTGGAGAACAGATTGCTTACGCGAAGGCTGGTAGGTCTGGCAAAGGCACAAGACGAACTGGCAGGGAGTGCAGGGAGACACAGACACTAAATACACACCAGCAGGGCAGACAATGAGACACAGGTGAACCCAATTGGGGCGGGGTAGGTAATCACCAGGAGGAGGGAGCACAGAAGGAAGGGGAAGACAAGACACCTGAAACAAGAGGGAGGTCAGTGATTTCAAAATAAAACAGGAAATAATACAAACACAACTGAACTACAAAATAAAAAGCCCTGGCTCAGAGCTGACACCCTGACACACAGGGTTTGTTCTCTGAATTCATGAATAACCACAATACAATTTGATGGATATCTGGCTTTTGAAAACTCTTGTATTAATATGTTACCTAAATACAGTGCTTGAGGAAAGCTCATTGAGAGTCCAAAATCAAACAACATGGAACATGAATCTCATTGTGAATCTGAATCCTCGATCCTGCAGGGTTCAATTTTGAAGGGAAATCCTACCATTAGATTTTTGAACACTTTGTCATGAAATTAAGTTAATCAAAAAAAAAAAAAAAAACAAACAAAAAACAAACAAACAAACAAACAAACAAACCTTCACCTGACAGTGGCACCAGACAAAAAAAGAATTATGCTTTAAGGACAATGAATATTTACAACAAAGTTCACTGCAGTAACTGTTTCCCAGAAGTTGGCGCTGAGATATTGTGCTTTAGAACAACATGTTTGTGACTGACCAACAGTCTAGCCAACATGACCACCCTCAGGCTCCGTCACCAGCAATAAAAGATGTTATAAAGAAGGAATGGATTTGATTATTAGCTTTGCATCCATGGTGTGATTTTCATGGCCAGCACTTCAAGGGACATCCAAGATAAGATGGATGGTTGAGACGTTGATATAGCGATGGAAAACCTCCAGGAAAGAGTTAAACTGTCAATACAATTGTCATTACAATCAAAACCCTAATCACATTTTACCCTCTGTGTACATTAGACTCTTTTGGGCTCAGACTCTCAGTCAGAGTAGCCTTGCCTCCATATCTGCTGTATGAAAGGTTGTGATGGCAGAGATTTGGCCTCCCTCTTGATGTTTACATTCTCCAGACACAGGGAAGGATGAAGAGGGAAAGAGGGAAAGAAGGAAACAGGGAAGGAGAATTACTTACAGCTGCCGTGCTGCAACCCAAAGTCCTCCAAGACTGAGGGCTTCTGGGCATGGACACAACATATTATGGCTAACATTAGGGTTTAGCATACTTTTTATGAGGGGCATTTGCGTGTAGTGTGTGTGGATGAGTGAGGGGCAGATAAAGGAGACATACATAACATGTTTACAGCCTGCTGTCTTCGCCTTGCTTTTGTTTCAGTCCACTCAAACAAAACATTTACAAGCAATGAATGTTCCTGTAAACAACAAGTGTAGAGGGAGTAAAGATGTGGTTGTGTGTTTCTGTGTGTGTGTGTGTGTGTGTGTGTGTGTGTGTGTGCGTGTGTGTGTTTCAGCCTGATAGTGATAGTCCTGGAAACTGATTGTGTGCCATGAGCCAAGTAAAGAAAAACTCTCAGAAAGTCCAAGAGCTTGGCACGGCTCAAAAGCTGAGGTCTCCTGGGGAGCCAGTCATCATCATGGTGTTCTGTGAATAAGAAAAACATGCCCAGTGGAGCTGTAATGAGGTCACTTATCAGCGAGGGCATTTGGAGGGTGTGCCTCGCTTCCTCTCAGCATCCCTCCATCTGTCAGAGAGTGGACAAATGACCTCAGAAACTACTGCCAATAATGTCCAGTGCCGTCAGACTCTATAACAGGCTTCAAGTTATCAAGTTGTTGACTGTTGGAGCAGGCAGGCCAAACTTTCTGATGTACAGCCTCTATAGAAGAATGAATCAGGGCAGATTTTTTTCTTTTCTTCTATCTGCTTTTAATTTAACCATGTCTTAGAGAAACTATAGGCCTAAATGGATTACTGTTGTTTTCCCTTAATGGTCAGACCAAAGCACAACAGGAACAGCCAGAAACAGCTCACACATCGTAAAAAGACAACTCTATAAAGCCAGAGTAAGCAGCCTAATGTGTCTGTGTGATGAGAAAATACATCACTTTAATCTGACAACAGTCTTAGTGGAAGAGGGGATGGCGGTTTAAGTGTGTGCGCATGCATGTGTTTGTGTTTGTGTGTGTGTGTGTGTGTTTGTGTGTGTAGGGGGTAAACAAGAAAGAGAATAGTTGATCACTTCAGAGCAACCACAACAGTGCTACAGAGTTCATGAGAAGAATTTGTAAATAACACAGGATAATTACTTCACAAATAATGGGGGTTAAACTGCGGTGGGAAAACACAACAACTGTTTTTTCCCTCCAAGCCACATGAAAAGGATTCCAATATTAGAATGTTAAGCGCGGCTGATCAAGAAAGCCTCTTTGACTCCCAGTGAGAAAAATGGGTCCAGCTGAAAACGTGAAAAAACATAGGACTGTGCCATTTGTTGGTCTGGTTAATACTGAAAATATACCCAGCCTGCGCCCTCTATCACTTTCAATTATAGCTGAATATATCTTTGAGAAAATCTTTCACCGCTGATGGTTTAATGGAGTGGGTCAGGACTGGTTCACAAGGATAAACACTATGTCAAGCCTTTGGCACTAGATCTGGACATTTGCTGAACAGAGACAGCAACACTCAGGGAATTAAAGGCACTGCCATGTTTGGTAGCAGAGAATGTCTTTACACCTTCATGTGATCAAACACACTCCGTGTTTGGTTTGGAGAGGAAGACGCAGAAAGAGCTGGAAATTATAAACTCAGAGGATGGTAACAAGTTACCATAATTGAAAAAAGAAAAAAAACAGCAACACACAAATGTCTACCAAAGGTCACACACACAGCCTCTAGATTGTAGTATTGTGCCCAACTAGGACACTGGAAACAGTTATTAAGTAGTTTAGTAGTGCAAACTGCAAGAAAATAACACAACAATGAATCACTCCTTGGATGTTAGTGGCACCATGAGGCAAAGCTTTGAGCTAAATGCTAACATCAGCATGCTAACATGTTCACAATTACATGATTTTTTTTTTTTTTTTTTTTTTTTTTTTTTTAGCATTTTCACCATCTTGGTTTAGTGTGTTGGTATACTAACATTAGCCTCAAACTGCACCTGCAACTTCTGCAGGTATTTGGTCATAAACCATACTAAATGAAATGTTTACTGGTTGTTAGCACCATACATAACTGGTTAAGGGATCATCTTTTTACAAATGACCTTTCATGTCAGTCCATCTGATAGTTGTTGAGACATTTCATTTATGAATGCAAAGCAGCCTTTTAGCACTGCCACAGAAAAAATCAGGGGGTCACCAAAGCTATGGATACCCAGACCCTGTCAGGGGCTCATGAATATGTGTACAAATTTCTGACAACCTATGAAGAAAATTTTTAGACATTTTACTGGATAAGGGAAAATTTTGGCCTGCTGATGGTGCAAGATGAGAAATCAGGGGGCTCACCAAAGTCATTAGGGTTCATCCACTGGAAATGTGCCAGAGGGGAATAGCAAAGTCAGTAGACTATATCCTATGGGGTCCATAAATTAATTTTATATATCCATCCAATAGTTGTTGAAATATTTTAGTTTGGACTAAATGGCTTGACTGGCTGACCTACACTGCTATTTCTAGAGCCAGATAACATGGCTGAAAAGAAAAACAACTAACCTCTACCACAGGGCACGCTAGGGTGTAGTCTTGTGCCCAATTAAGAAGCTGGAAACAGTCATTTAGTAGTAGTCATAACAAAAGGCAGCTGCTACACAATAGTATCACCCGTGGCATGGTAATAAAAACAAAACACATTTTGCAGCTTATTAAACTAATCAACTCTAATCTGCTGGGCAATGTGCCCACAGTGAAATCAATCAGATTAGGATACCATGTGAGCACACTGGCCCAAAACCCAGCTCATGATATGCTGGCACATAACCTTGAGTTACATGGTACAACCTGTGGATGTCTACACTGTATATATAGCATGGTATATATACATTTTGTGGAGACAAAACACCCTAAAAGGATAACACAGGACGCTAAAGGAAAATTACATTGCTTCTAAGCGTTCTCATATGTGAATGTACACTCTGGCATAGTTTGTGTGGAGTCTATATTATTCCAGAGGGCTGTTGGGGAGAGGGGTTAAAGCCTGGAATGTACAGTATTTCCCCACAGGAAGTTGAGCATGGAAGTCTACCACTGCCCCACGCCCAGATCTCTACATCACACGCACAGCTGACCAGCTACTGAATTATAGAACAGTCAGAGATAGATATTCTGTCATGCAGAAGTATAAAATAAACACCACAATAAACATCACAGTACACTGCTTTTCATCTTTTGTGTTTTATTAAAGACACTTTATCTTTGATACGTCTTACAGTTTCATTGTACAAAATTTCACAACATTACAAAAATATTGGAAGGCTTTTTTTTTTTTATAAAAATGTACTGAAGCTGTCTACTTTGAGAGCTTTGTTTTTTAATAAAACTTAATTTTCACAAGTTGTCAACTTTACTGGATGACATCTGCCAAGCTTTGCCTCTTTAAAGCAGCATGTTTTACATTTACACAGGTCTCGACACAAAGTCATAGTGGGCATTTCTCACTGTATATATACACTGTACAGTATTGTACAATGAATGGTAGCATGCAGAATTTTCTGATGCTGTATATAGCAGATTTTTCAAGACATGTATGAAGAAAGGACTAGTTTCCATGTAGGTGTCAGATCAATGTTTGTCTCAGTGACTTAAAAATACATTAGGATGATGTTTTCAGTCAGTGGTTTTATTAATACTAGTTAATTACATCAATATCATGCAAACATATTAGCATGATTATCACTTTAAAATTCAATGTAATGATTTCATCTATTATAATACACAGTCTCATTGCTACCCCTGTTGTATTACTTTACAAGACTTTATGAGATATTAAGAAGTTACATTGTGCCAAAGTAATAAATTGTGTCTTTTACTGTTTTGCTAAATTGAGCTTTTATACTGAAAAGCTACTGTTTATATCCACTGCTCTAGTCCCTGTCTTGTTTGTGAGTGTATAAATGTCTGTATAGTATACAGTATATCACAGGATTTCTCAGTAATGTGAATAATCACAATGATTAGTAACAGTAAAATATGTATACTGTATATGATGCTTTTTTCCACAGTGTTTCAGTCTCGAGTAACATGTGTCTGTTGGAGCAGGTGCCTGCTCTCTGGTTGGAGAGAGTCACACTTGTAGGCTATAAACACTGAAATATATAGACATGACATTAAGACACACACAGAAAGGCCTCACCCAAACACACACAGAGACATACACACGAGCATACGCAAAGGACACACCCAGCACTCTCACACACTCTCACACACACACTCTGACCTAACACTTGTGAGCGCCCGTCTGGTACATATAACAGACAGGCATTTCATTAAATGGCTCAGTGGGGGCTCGTCCTGCCCAGCAGAAAGAGGCCCACATCCAACACATACGCCCTCACTGTACTTTCCACCTACTGTAACTCATGTGCACCTTCTGAGGAACACTACATTATGGACATAATAAAAACTTACAATGGCTTACAAAGCTTTTCAAAAGCTTCACTTCAGAATCATTCAAGTGGTGACAAACAGTACTGAGTTTAGCTAAAATAGTGCTATAAATCACACATACGTACAATACTTGTGTTTGTAGTAAAACCAAACTAAAACAATATCCTTCCTCAAATCAAGGAATTTGTTTTTTTCTTTTGATCTGTTTCTATTAGTCACACAGTGAGAGAGTGGCAGGAATATGAGTTTGGCTCCCATGCTGGATGCAGCCGAAGGAAGAAGGCACAAAAGCTCCACAGAGCTTTGTTTACAGCTGCCATGTCTCTATTTTGTTTCATTTCAGACTTTAGTCCAACGGAAAGGCCTTGACAGCAGTGGAGAATCTACAAGGCAGATCTCTTTCACAACAGAGGAAGAGGGACAGATATCCCTGGTTCTCTCTCTTTTCCACATTAAAATGTCTGGTGAGACTGAGGAAAAAGATGAAAATTTCCATTCCGACAGCATAACTTGCTTGACTGCTTTTCCATAGCCTCCTCTAACCCTTTGAGATGTTCAAGATTCCATGTTTATCTGCATTATCCAGATTGTTGGAGGTTATTATATCCAGTATTGACCAGTGGCTATAGTAGTGATTTGCATGGCACAGGTCAGGGTTATATACATTCAGTTTGCAGTCTTTCTATGCCATGATGAGATGGTTGCTTCGCTCTCTGATGTCTGCTGGAGGAACAAGATCTTTCTTCACTGGGGTTGGCAGTAGGGTAGAACGTCTACCTTTGGGCTTGAACAAGTCTGACACAAAGAATACCTGTGGATGGACAGAACAAAAATCCCTGAACATCTCAATCATCATAACCGCCCTTGCCCCCTTCTTCAGTTTTCTGTTGGTAATTTCACCCCCTTTTCCTTGCACATAAGCTATGGAGTTCCCCAAGGTCGTGCATTAGGTCCCCTTCTGTTTTCTATTTACATGCAGCCTCTCTCCATTATAATTTATAATCATTATTATGCTAACAATTGCCAATTGTATGCACCAGTTTACCTATACAATTCCCATATCTGACACAAAAATGTCAATTTAGAAACAAGACAAATCTATAGAAGCGCAACCTTCTGGATGATCTTACCTGCTTCACTGCCTCTGTCAAAAATATCAGTAACCTCTGACCTTATTTTCAGGCTTCTAGGTCAGGTATGATTAATGCTTCAGTCCTGTTTTTACAAAGTAATAACAACCTTATTCTACCTTGTACAGAAACAGAGTCTGTTATTCATGCCTTTATTTCCTCACATTACTGTAACATTTGCTTTTGGTGTACTATAAGGTTTATTCCTTTCTTAACACTGATTATACCACAATGTTTTAACATGAACAAGAAAAACTGACCATATGGGCCCCAGTTCTAAATTCCTGCACTGGTTCCCATTACATTTCATAACTGATTTTTGACAGTTAAAAATAATTTATAGGGACAATCTTATCTGATATAGTACATTACAAAAATTAAACATAATGTAACTACTCACTATGCAGTAGGCCACCAGGGCTCCCTGTACAAAACCTGCCAGGACATCAGTAGGGTGGTGCTTGTGATCAGAGACACGGGACAGGCCGGTGTAGAAAGACATCATGATGAGGGTGAACTGGGTCAGGGGGCGCAGCAGGCGGGCTCCATGCCAAGTGAAACGAGACTGCAGGTAGAACTGGTGAAGAGACAGAATTGTGTGTTTATGTATTGTGTGTTCACAGTACATGTGTGTATGCATATTAAAAACAATTCAGTAACTCACCACCAAATAAAGCATGGTGTACATTGAGAATGATGCATGTCCAGAGAAGAAAGACTTCCTGAGGAGAACAGAGGACAACCAGCATTTTACTACACCTTATAATCTGTGAACAACACATTTTACATAAAATACTTCTTAATTTGTTACAATACCTGGCCTCTTGAACTTTGCTTTCTGGCCCCTGACACTGGTAGTCAGTGATGTAGCCCAGGGAGCAGTTGATGGTGGAGAAGTCAGGTTTGCACACATCGAGGAAATGTGGGCGCATGCGGCCTACTGACACTTTGGCAATGTCAGTGAAGGACTGACTGATGGCACAACCAAAGATGAACACCCCAACCTGCTTGTAGAGAGCAGAAATGTAGGGGTTCCCTACGAAAGACTTGGATCCCTCGTTCAGAAAGTAGATCCTATAGCTTTCTCCAATGATGATCTGAACGGACGGAAGAGACAGAGATGTCGTTAAAATTAGGTTTTTGATGTTGTCCCAGTTTCAACTTCCATCCTAATTCTCAAATACTTATTCCACATCTCCTGAGTGCTCAGTGAAAATGTGTGAGTGCAGGAGGGCCAAAATACTTTATGAGGAATGGGACAGAACTTTGAAACTTGGACAGAAGATTTTCTTTCTGGTTATATATTTCACATGTAACTTAATACATAACTGACAGTTTAATGCTCACACTTTTTTTTCATTCCTTTTTACTATTAAAAGTAGTTAATGCAGGTTTTGCTTGATGTAATTCCTTCAGCATTACTGGCTTACAAAAAGTGTGTAGAAGGGTCTAAAAATGTTGACGAACAAACCCTCAAACAATTGTCAGTTTCATGGAGCAACAGCACTAAGCTCTTGCTGATTGATTAGAAATGTGCATAAAAGTCTGTGGAAATGGACTTTTGGGACCAGGCCATACTGACCTCTGATGTTCAGAGTGGAGAATATGAGTTATATATATATATGACTGAAATAGCATTTTTCATGATCAAGATGCTATAATGAACAAAAATGGAACACAGTGATTTCCTCTGAAGTGGTCTGGAAAGGGCTACTTTACAGTTAAAATGTGTTTACCTGTGCTATTCCACTTATGGGAGAAAACAGTGAGGCAATGTGGGAGGCGACTCAAACTGTCCGCCATGTATAGTTTTCTGTAAGTGTGTAAATAAACCACCGTCTAAAACCGACGACTGACGGGTAAGGCGCACTTAGGGGGAGGTGGATAGCCATAACTCACAACAGCTGTTAAAGCTCAAAAACGTCTTCCCAACCCTCCTTTTTCCCCCGTTGTCTTCCAGCCACTCGCAAATGAAAGTAGGAGAGAGGAGTGATAAAGAGAGTGTAGGAGAGTTCCAGGGAGAAAGTAGAGGGATTAAAGTACAGTGACAGGGGGGAGGATAGAAAGCAAAAAGAGTATGCAAAAAAAAAAAGGGCAAGAGGAGTGCAAATGAGGTGGAGAAAGGGGAAGAAAGAGGAAGGTGAGAGGAGGAATGAAGACTGGAGCAGGAGGAAGAGTAGGGAGAGAGTGGGGGAGGCACCGCTGGTTCTAATCAGCAGAAACGCTGAGCTAGGCGACGTGTCTGATTTTGGTGGCCAGACTCCACCAGGCGCACGTCGGGGGCACGTTTGTTTTTCACCGCTCCGGCTGTCTCTCTGAAACGGCTCCGATTTCACAAGGGATGCCTGGCTGTTTTCATGTTAGTATCTTGGTTTCATCAGACATTCTTGTGAGGGGCGCAGGAATAAGTCTCATTCTGGGAAACACTCTCTGCAGAGGGATAGCCCTTAAGGAGATTTAACAAGCTGATAGAGTATGTTGTTTCCACCATCCAGGCCTTTAGAGCCAGCTTGATACAACCCAGCTGCTTTCATGGGAGAGAGGGAAGGGGGAGAAAACACATCTGGTTCCCCTTGTGTGAAAGATTTAACTATGTGAATGAATAAATGAATTGGCATTGTAGGATATGTTGCTGTTGCACTGAAACCTCAGAGATAATCATGGGGGCAAGACGCTGATTTGCGGCTTATGTCAAACGTCTTGTATTTCTAAAATGACACCATGGTGCTTTCCTCTCCTCTAAAAGAGATCTCCATAAATTATAAAGGATGTGGCCCTCTGTGCTTTTGAGCTCTATTCAGGGGGAAATGAAGCACTAAATCACCTAAAGTTGTTGTTTTCTGGTTCAGAAAACACAAAGGTTGGCAGAACGCTCTGAGGGGGAGATGGATTGTAGAGTCACGTTTTGCCAGGGGAAAATGAGATATCTGGCAAAGTCTTCTTGTTTGGGGCCTTCACCACAATTCCACCCCACCAATTACAGTATTTAACCGAACAACCATTGCGTCAACCATAATTACACGGGGCCAGGACTCCTTCTCACCATGAAAACCCCTGCGGCCCCAAGCCCGTAGAGTAGTCTGCTCTCAAGGAGGAGGGAGAGCTGATGGAGAGACCATGCCATGAGGCAAGGCCACAGATCTGCCAGGTGACAACTGCACAGGCTGTGTGCTGAGTATCACCATAGAGCCACTGGAAAGTTTCTGAAGGATTTTCAAGTGTGGAATGGATTTGTGCTAGTCCATTGCCGACACATTACCAATTACTTGGTGGCTTAAGTGTGTTGGTACCTGATGAAAGTGAATGGTGTTTGGCTTATGGTTGCTTAATAGCTGCTACGGTTTTACAAAAGACTCCAGGGCAATAGCTGGTTAGTTGCTTAATTGCTTTTAAAGTGTTACTGGTGCTATGCTTATGGTGGCCAGGTGGTTGCTAGGTTGTTGCTAGGGTGCTTGCAGTGGCTCCCAAAGTATTTACCATGGCCATTGGGTATTGATGTCACAATGTTTTGCTATACTAATTTAGTAGAAATGTGAAGTGGACCTCTGCGGTGGATGCAGCTGACACTTTGTCTTGTGTAGACTGACCGCAGCAGCACAACAGAGGCTGCAGTTCTCCATCAGTGGGTGTATTGAGCCACAGTTCTGCTGAGTGCTCAGAGATATTCTGAGAAATCTTACAGGCCAAAACATAATCTTGTACTTTGGTCCAAAGGGGGGTGAATTCACAGTTATCTGTGTAAAATTTTGAGTGAAGTGAGAGCCGTTACGAGGCTGGAGTGGACAGATTCATAGCTCGAAATGGAACCATTTCAACGCAAGGAAGAGCAGAATGACATCTGGTGTAGAAGGGGTGTTAGGCTTCCACCTCTGAGCAGCGGCAAATGGGGAAAAATGATTTTGAATTACAGGATGTTGGGAACAGTTTAGCAAGCAGAGTTTGGACACATCCTCACCGTTTTCTCCCAGGAGCCTTGAAACAGAAAAGCAATTCAACACTTTCCCAAGTGCCTTTATCAACGGAGTCATCTTAAGCCCCCAAAGGAAAAGCCTTGAACAAATGTTGTTGACTGGTTGTTATCTAGGATGTGCTGGAGACAATCAGAGGGGCTGATAGCACAGGTATGAAGAGGTGTTGTTTCAGTAATCATGTAGGATAATCTGTCTATACCCACAGTGAGTCAACTGCTAGATAAATCCCTCTGATGGAGCGTGCACAAGTGTATTTCTCTGAACATGAGTGCAGGTAGAATGTGGTTGGAGAGAAACATGAACACATGTTGCAAGTGTAATTGATTCAACAGTTGAAAAATCTCTAAATCATTTACATTATTATAGATTAGTAGGATATCTTTTTGTTGAAAATGTTACAATCATCATAAAAAATTACAACAGCTGGAATACTACAATGCAGTGTGCACTCCGGATGAGAAGTGATGTGGTAAATGTGCTGCTAGTAATGGTGAAGGCTGCTGAAACATAAGAGGTGGTGATGGCATTAGTGATCAAAGTGAGGTGACTTACAGAGAGGATGGTGATAAGAATGCCAGCAGCGCTAAGCACACCGTCGCTAATGGTGTCTCCATTTTTGGCCGGGTACTTGATGGACTCATCATCGCAGTAAAACCCTCTACGGTAAGGCTGAACAGCACTGGTCTCAATGACCAAGAAAGGCAGACCGGCTAGTGTGAAGAAGCAGTGAGCGGCACAGAGAGAAAGAAGGGGGTGGGGATGGGTGAGGGAGAGAGAGATGGAGGTGCTGGGTTAATGATACGCAAATTACAGAGGTCGCAGGTACAAGCGAGAGGTAACCAGAGAACATCTGGGACTGGCTCAAGTCATTCTGTGGCTGTTATCTGTGACTAATCAGGAAATAATGACTCCAGCTTTGTTCAATATTTAGTATTAAGTGGGCCTTCTGAACTCATCTGTGGATGTACTTAAGGACCATACCTGTGTTTTTTATGTATGCTTTACAAACCATGTATGGTTTACTGCTGGCCATCTTACAAAGCATACCATATATTTTTATGGTAATCTCTTCAGGCTGGCTTTGGTTTCCATTAATTTAACTAGAGAACGACAATGAAGTGGTAGATATTTAGCTATATAGATATTTAGCAATATTTAGCTCACAACTTAAAGACACTTAAAGTCCTGAATGTCTTGTTCTACATGATCAAAAGTGAAACATAAATTGGAAAAAGCAAGTAAAAATCTTTTATTTGCAGCAAATCGTTTTGTGTGTTGTTTTTCAACAAAAAATCTTAACTCAAGTTCCACTTACTAGATTCCTTCTGCTTTCAATAGCATCTAATTAATGACTAGAGTTTGCTCAGTTGTCATGGACAGGATTCACTTGTCATCAAGTGTACCACCTCCATGAGGATAGAAAAAAAAAAAACATCTGCATATGAAGATCAGAGAATGCAGATGAAAACTCAGGAAGAAAGTGGATCTTGAGAATGTGTTTTTTTTTTTTTTTTTGTATTTTAACTACAAGAGCTAAAATTACTAGTGTAAAGGTGTTTAATTTGGCAGTGTTCTGGCATAAGAGCAGCAACTCTTGGCCAACTCTTATAGTTATTATATATTGCATCTCAATAACAACTGGTAAAATTTCATCTGTAGATGAAGATGACGATATTTAGGTAAAAACCATGCAAGAAATCCAACAAGTTCACCTTGAACTGCAAATTTGGAAAAAACAAACAAACAAAAACAAAATTCACTGATTTCAGCTTTTCATATTTAGGCTTTGGTCAATTGTAAGTGTACTAGTACTAAGAGTACTAGTTGCAGCTCTCCAAAAATACTGTTTCAAAGTTTGGTATTTTTACTTGATAAATTACTTTGACAGTTAATCAATATTCTGACAGTGGTAAAATAAATGGAAACCAATGGCTGTCTATAGGGTAGAAAATCTGTCTGAAAGCTTACAATGATATGCTTTGGAAAATGGTTGGCAGTAATGTACAGCATACATAATTTATAGTTAATGAGGTACAACATGCGTCCACCACTGAGTGTGAGTCAGAGCCTGTCAAACCAATCATGTCTTTTGAGGTGTCTCAAGTCAACCACTGGATGAAATGAGAGCGTCTCACCATATGCTCTCTAGCTCTCTTGCTGCACCAAACCAGGACTTACTGAGACCACGGGCACGGTGACGCCCACAGCTGTAAGCACGGTGGTGGACACCGTGCTGCTCTTATATGGAAGCCTGATGCTGTTGTCATTGCAGAAGAATCCTCTCTGGTAAGGCGGGAAGGGCGATTTGTGCAAAAAAACGGCAACAAGCAACACTGCATGGTTGGATAGATATATGAGCGCAGGTCAGAGAGCTCTTAAAAACCCAAAAAGTGTACAGCTTCATTAGTGGACATTATAAACAGGAAGACAAACAGAGACGCACACAAAGGCACAGACAGACAGAGATCTCAGACATCAGTCATACAAACAAATTAAAAACTCCCAGCAGACGTGAATTTACTGTAAGTTAGGAATCTCATCCTGTTTTCTTATCTGTCACTGATACTGCCATTAGAAAAGCTTAAATAAACAACATAAAATCAGTTGATATAAATGCTGAAATCAAAGCTACATCATTGTTTTAGACATAGTGAACCTTTTATTTTTAGAATAGCATCAACTGATCTCAAACAGGCTGAGTTAGTGCTAAAAGGGTTGGATGTGTCATGTTCTTAAGAGAGACCATTGCTGCTAACTGACACGAAGAAAACACAAACACTATCGGAGTCTTCCTTCCTTTCCTGCTGAGGCTTTCAAGTGCACTTAAAAAGGCCCAGTTTAAGATGCCTTGGGGGGGTGTCTGCGTCTGATCAATTTAGTGTGTTTCGCCACTTAAAGTGGCAAAAAGATCTTATTTATCTCCTGACAACAAACACAGAGTGGGTGTAACTCCATTGCAAGCCAAAAAGGACAGCTTATTTTCCCCATTTACTAAAGGCTTCAGAGGAGGACTTTGAAATTTGAGTGTGAACGTGGTACCCAGGAGATGCCTCAAATCTCTGACAGAATTTGGAAAACACACTCTCAAGTCACTTCAAAGTGGCATTTAACTGATGGTGGAGCTTTCAAGTCACTCTTTGAATAAATCCGCGATCTGGCGATACAAAGAAAAACAAACATCTACGCTCTTTCTCACACGCTCTCTTCCTCTGTCTCGAAAAGCTAAAAAGCACTGGGGTGCAGAGGTCAGTGCTTAGAGCTGCTGAAGGCAGGATGGCGGTGGCGGCAGCGGTGGTGGTAGGGGGGCTTGATTCCTCAAACCAAATGTCAATACGGGCTTCAGTTGCTGCTGTGCCCCTCAACCCCCTTGTATCCACACACACACACACACACACACACAGCTGACTGGTCTTTGAAGGTCCAGCTGGGTTGAGCTCAGGTTACAGACAGGGCTCTGCTGCTTGATGGGAACTCCAGAATACTGGCCTTCCCTCCACATTCAGCAGGATTCACATTATTAACTTTCTCGCTTTCATTCTCGTTCTTAAAACAAATACCTGGACGGAGCTACAGTCGGCTCTGAAGCAAGTCTGGTGGTGAAAGAAGCAGCAGAGTGATACGTCTTTGAGTTCTCTAACAGTAAAAATACACTGTATATAAATCCTCAATGTCTGATCCTTTAGTTTGCTTAGCCTGGCCATAAGCAGAACCACATAGGCCGTACACGTGCACAGGGACTTACAAAGGCTGCCCAAACTGCTGATATAAAGCATTCAATGGAAAAAAAGCATACAGGGCTGAAAATGCTGGATGTGAAACATGTTAACCCCAGAATCCTGACCTCTGCAAACACCTCTAAGAGACCCAATACAAACCACATGGCAAGAGGCAAAGGGCAGAGACTGATATAGAGAGACAGAGATGTGGCAAATGGATTGATGAAATAAAGTGTCCACAGCTTTTAAGGAACCTGCACGAGGTCAAGTTCCTCAAACAGCTGATTGGAAAGACGGAAAAAACGTCAGGTCCTGTCTTCCAGACATTCGGCTGGGTTTTTTCTTCCCTGCTCACTCCTCCGACCTCCTCTATCCGCCTAAACAGTGCAGCATCAGCACTGAACACGGCATCTTGGGATTTTCCCCTCCTACCCTCTTCCTCCCTTCCCGCTTTTAAAGGCCGGGGGTGGGGGGTGTCCTCGTCCTGCCAACAACAACACCAGTCAGCAAGCGTGCATATGTCTTTTACATTAGCTCAACATCAACCCAAAGACAACAGAAACAAACAAAGTTCTTAGTTCTTAATGTAAACATCAGGTGTCTTCTATTGGGTTTTGCCCTAAAGTAGTCTGCTTAATAATCAATTGGGGAGCCCTAACTGAAAATAAGCAAACACTGTAATGAAAAATGATGATGACTTTTTCAGCACGTAACCGAGCGCCGTCTCACATCAAAATATGGTAGAAAACTTACTATTAAGACCCACTGGTTAGAATTTCCTATGCTTGTCTGTTTTGCCTTTCTCCCAGTTCAGCTCTGGCAGTTCCATGTAGTTTGTGGAAACTAAAATCAACGTATAACCCTCACGCTGAATTAAAGCCCCAACATATTTTGGAGGCATTCACCAAAACACAGAGTGTGACTGTTAAAACAAACAGACGCACATTTTCCACTTGCAGGGATCTCTCACTGTCTGGCGTAGAAATGTATACATGTCTGAGGTAGTTGTGGTGTATACACAGATGCAGTTGTTTTTACTCGCAGCAGCCCCCCACGCACAACCTGCTCCCTGTCCGTCAGTCAGTTTGGCCTGCTGCAAAACTTAGTTCATAGTTCCACTGTGGAAGGGAGGGTTGAATAAAACTGCATTTGCATTGAATTGCCAGTGGCTATAAATAGCTATTACACAGACAAGGTGGTTTACAGTTCACATTCTAGATGTACCAATCTGTTCACAAACACGCACATAAACAAGACAATACACAATGCTGACAATACACATGCACATACAATTCACATGTACATAAATCATGCAAATACCACATATACAGTATACACAGACATTTATATGTGGCCTGCATAAACATACATACATGTCTACACAAAAATATTAGCCTCTTCTATGCAGACATTATTCAGTCCAATCTTTGTGTTAAATCACATATAAATCTCACATCCTACTTTTTATGTTTTGTTATTTTGAATAATATAACACATTTTTATGGCAATATTTATGCTTTCCTGAAATTGAAACCTTTAAGTGATAATGCTCCAGTGCCATTTTTAATTGTCTGTGATTCAACTCTTCCACATGTGACACATTACTCACAAATACACTTGATGCCCGTAATTGCTGTATAACTTGGCAGCACTTAGTTGAGCTTGGGATCAAGCTAATGTTTATTATTTTTAGAGGGTCAGTTAAACCAAATTACAAAACTTAAGATTATTTCACTTTCAGTTTTACTCGCTGGGATTTTAAGATATTTGTCACTGAGATTTCTAACTACTATTTGCCACTAAAAACCACCCACACCTGGGGACACAAGCCTAAAGAAACATAAATGACTCCCACTCCTGATATTCTTAACCTGATTTCTTGGGTCACCATGATTTGTGTTCACAAAACTGAAAAATATAAGGTTAAAGTGTGACAGATTAACTACCTTCTATCTAGTGCTGAACCAGGGCAAAAGCACATGGAAATGTTGTAAGGCGATTAACTGGAAAACATGAAAGCCACCTGCTACGGCTTAATGTAAACTGAACCTGATCACCTCAACAGGAGTTGGAGGGGAAAAAAACCTAAAGAATATACCTCTGCTTTCCTCATTATTATTCATCAGGATTTAGTTTCAACCATCTCTGAATCAGTTCTCTTCCAGTCCACTGACTAATGCTATCTTCACTGGCACTGGTGGTCACCCGGGATCACATTGACTGGAGATGCTTCATGTGCACAAAAGACCGGGGGAGTGATATCCCTGGATGCAGCGATACTAGAGCTGTAATCAGTGAATGGAGGAGTGGTGATTACCAGCACTGGCCCACCATTTCCTCCCTGTGGTCATTCCCTTTAAACCACATCTTTCACCAGAAGAACACTTCTGGTTTGTTGACAAGCTTCTCTGTGGGAAGGTATGTACATACAGAGCAAATCATGGGGATTTACCCTCCACAGAGAAAAAACTGGGCTGACACTAAATATAGCGTGTCAGAAAAGTACTATTTATGCTGTAGACCTTTCGTGGGATTATTTTAACAATAGCTGGACTGGTTTCTATTCCCATGCGGTTGCACCAGTTTTATTTCATAGTTGAATGCTGCTTTGGTGTTTGTGATCCTGACCCTACACTTATGTTCCACAGAACAAGACATTGGAAACATATGGTCATATCAGAGAAGAAAATAAACAAGGGACATTAGTGAACAGTCAAAGGTTTGAGCCTCAAGGAGAGCGGCTAACCTTGTGTGGGACTTTTGGATTCAAACTTCAAAGTGAAAAAAATGTTTCACCTGCAATAACAACCTTAACCCCATGTCTACAGCTGCTGAACATCACAGGACCTGCGCTGATGCATGCACACATGCACACACACACACACACACAGGTCTGACCTTTTCACCACTTCCCTTAATTAGTCCACACACACACACACACACACACACATACACACAAAAATATATTATGCCAGATGTTGAGATCAGAGGAATTCCTGCTGGTGTAGAATGTGAGCCATTCTGGAAAATATAATGAGGAGTCAATGTAGAGGTGTACAGTACAGGTGTGGGTGGAGACCAAAGAAATGTGTCCCTGCTGGAGCAATTTATTAATTAGTTTCCCTTTTCCCAGCTATTTATTTTTATTTTTATTTATTTTATTTATTTTGCTAAATAAACATCATCCACAGGCTAGCTATGCTGAAGTAATTTCTGGAAAATATGTATATGTAACGTGTGTAGGCTAGAGTTGCTAATGCGGCATCACTTGTTGCTTTAGTAACACTTCGTGTGGAGCTGGTGCTGCTAAAACATTTATCATTTGGCTAACAAATGATAAAAAGCTGGAACGAGTTTTCCCAGTTTCTTAATGATATTTTCAATTAATTTTAACCAATTAAAAAAAAGACACTTTTATGAGCTGTACTATTCAGAGGAAACTTAGCTAGCATGACGTTAAGCGTCTTAGTATCTTATTACTCTAGTCAGTTAAAATATTATAATCATATAATACAGTATTCAAATGTCACAAATAAATTAGAAGGAATATCACGTTATAGCCACGTGTAGGAAAACTGAAAGACAACATGAATAAAGGAGCAAAAAGTAGTTAAACTCAACTTGAACACATCTTCAGTCCTGCAAAGTTAACAATGAAACAAATGTATACATTTACTGCAAAGTGGGTCCTCGTAGTAATGTCATTGATAACTGATAACGATAAGCAGCATAACTTTATAGCGGGAGACTCACCTAAAAACAAGCAGAAGAGGTCCACTCCGACCAGTAACTTTCTCCTGCGGTGGTCTTTGCAGTTATTGTTGTTCAGTGAACTCCCGCCGTTCCTTGTTTCGGCTGCCATCGTTTTCTCATAAATCAAACAGCGTTGCATTTAAAACTTGTTATGTGTTTCAGTTGAAAGGGAACTAAAATGTTGCTACGTGCAATCGCAGTGCGGCGTTTACATTAAACTATCTACTACAAGTGGCTAGCGAGTGTACATGAATCCTAAGGAGTCGTCATGCAAGTCTGTACCGTTACTCTGCAGTCAAGAAAACAGGCTCTGTCTAGATCTGCTTCTCTAACAATCACCGCCCGCTTTCCTCTAACTTCTAACCATCCTTTGCTCCTTTCCATGGGGGTAGAGTCCTGTGACAACCCTCCAAGAAAAGCCCCTCCTCCAGAGCCTCCCCTTTCAATTAATGCCATATGCAAGCTCCCTCACGCAGGCTGATTCCCACACTCACCTCTTTAGTGATGGAGTATATTCGCTACAACACAGCAGCAATAACAAGGGAGATTCCACAAAGCAAAAAAAATAAAAGACCTCCAGATAACTATGGGGGATTTTTACAGCATCTGGAGCAGAAGCTGTTTTTTTTTTTTTTTTTTTTTTTACTTTTTTTGTGTTGTTTTTCACTCTGCATCCAGTAACACACCGTGTTTCCGTGTTTCCTTGGAAAATAACAAAAGAAAATGAGTAAAGAAAAATCCCCAGATTATTCAGACTTTCCTTGTATGAGGTACAGAGGGATAAATAGAAACCCCAAACAGTATATTGAGCTTGAGCAACAAAACAAATGAAAAACTCATACTGTACAGTGTATACAATAAGTTGTGTAGCAACTGAAGCAGTGTCTCAGGGAGAATGCAAACAATGTCAAAAAATGTCATAAATCAAAGAAGCATAAATCAAGGACAAATATTTATTAGATGTAATATACAAACCAAAGAAAATCAAAATGCAAAGAACATATTCAAAAACAACCATAAGCTACTACAAGTGAACAGCTGGCTACTTTATGTCATTGCTCTTTGGAAAAAGTGCAATGATTCAATTTGTGCACCATTTGCTCTTTTTAACTGCAACTTCAGAGAGAAGAAAAAGATCAGAACACAAAGTGGAAATGCACCAACATGCAAAACAACACAAACAAAACAAGTGAAATCTGAATTATAATACAGTCACATCAGCAGCTCCAGTCTCCATCTATGATGGTGTTTTCTCTCCTCTACTGTAGAGGGTCAGAAAAACATTTTCACCTATATGGCAAACAAGTCTCGATGGCAAGTCTTCCTCATGGTATCAAATCCCCAAAGTAAACGGTTTCCAGCTTTAGTTGATGTGGTGATCAGAAGGTGTCAGCATATAATGGTGGGGGAGGAAGGAGCTCCAGTTCTGTGAAGTCAGCCTCCTGTTCACTGTCAGAAAAAAAGAACAGGACACCACAGTTCATGAAGAAGATGCCAAGAACCTGACGTGCTGTGTGTGCCTCTATGAGTACTTTGCTAATATAAATAAAGATCAAACAGAGCCGAGCTTCAGTTGCTGACTGGAGGGAAACTCAACACTTACGGATATGGAGGCTCTTCAACAGCACATAAAAAGTCTGGATAAAGACAAGCAGATACAAAAGGTAACATTAACTTTGAACTGCTGTGTCTGCAAAATGTCTATCACCAACACCAAGTCTCCAGGTTAACTGAAACAGATAAATGTTCCTGACAAGTTATTTTCCATGACAGGCGAGACGCCAACCAGTATTTAGACTGTAGTGTCCTAAAAGTGATATGTTAGTGCTCTCCTCTTAGCTTCACCAGTATCAGTGAGAGTGACAGAAGTGGCGACAACAGTGCAGTCATGGAAAGAATTCAAATCTGTAAACTTACTTGGTGGTTCAGCACTTCACACAAGACAGCATGGACGAAATATGAAAAAGAAAAAAAGTTCTGTCATTAAGTTTTTAAATAAGAAGAAAATAAGAGAACTTTCAATTTATTATTTCATTCAGTTTCATGTTATGGAAAAGAGAATACTGTACTTTTTGGGTGTTGCTCCTTCACCATCAGCAACATCAACAAATTCATCTTTGCTGTGTTGAAAGAAGATGGCTAGTTTCTGCAGGGCTTCATGTCTGGTCCTAAAAGGTTGAAGACAAGAAACTGTTAGGACTCCTTTTACTACAACTACTACATTTCATACTCCTCAGTAGCCTACAGGGGGCGAGGAACAGCTGTACAATCCAGCACAGTGACATACTACATTTATTTATGACAATCAGTGTTTGTGTCCAAGAGGTACTGATTCAGGTTTAAATAGATTTTTGGGTGCAATTTTGTTGTATCCTCCTGCAGGTTTCTTTTAACCCTCCATACAGGATGTTCCAACAGGAATACAAAGGCCAAAGGTGTTGATATCTCCAGAGAGTCCAATGAGTTTCCTCAGCATCACTGATGTTAGCACTTAAAGCAGTGTTGTCAGATTTGGCAGTTTTCCACTCAATTGAACCCCTTTTCTGCTTAAGCAGGTAAAAATGGCAGCTTGTGATACTTTAGGCTACTTTTAGTCTCCTGAGGTAAAAAGTTACAGACAGCATTTAACTGAATCGGCTCTTCCTCCTCTCTAATGAGTACAGAGATTGACAGGGACACCATGATTGTGTCCAGTCTGTCATTACTTTAAGAAGAAATTAATGGGGCGAGTTAGGTGATCTGGACATGCAGTGACAGGAGCGGTGACGCATAAATCCAAATGTCATTTCAGCTCATTTTAAGTGGACTGAAAGTTTTGTCTATAAAAGACATTCAATACCAAAGTCACAGCTCTGGGATAAAAACCTTATAAAACTTTGATCTGCTTACACAAGTGAAGAATTTGGTTTAGACAACTGATGGAGAATAGTGTAACCCCATTGTTGGTGGATTCCCCTAAATGCATAGCCTACATTTACATCTTAGATGCACCTTCTTGAGTACATATTGAGTTACAGAACATAATCTTGGATGCTTTAAGGAGCCATATTCCCTCTTATTATCATAGGAAAAACCTAAAAACAGCCATTACTGCTAAGATGCAGCCATAGTTTAAATAAAAGCTATCCCACTTTAGACTTTTCATACATATAAAGTTAGGTGGACTATACAAACAAAAAACAAATACATAAACAAACAAAAATGTCCAACACTTTTGTACTACATTATGAGACTGGATGTGTTTGGACTGACTGGACTATTTGGTGTGAGTCAAATCTGGTAATACTGACTTAAAGTCATCAAATTCTCAGCTGTAGAGATTTTTGGCTAAGTTCATCTGCAACTTTTTCACCAACTGATTGATCATTTCAGTAATTTTTCATGGCTAAAATGCCAAACATTGGCTTGTTTAAGTTTCTTAAAAGTGCTAATTTGCTGATTTTTTTCCTTTTATGTGATGAAATGGAGTATCTTTGGCTTTTAGACTGTTGGACGGACAAAATGAGCAATCTACTGTAAATAACTCCCCCCTGGGAAATTATAATGGGTGTTTTTCACTATTTTTTGTCACTTTATAGAAGAAATAATCTGATAATAATCTGACCTACAGATTAACTCAGAATAAAAACAATTGTTAGTTGGAGCCCTAGTTTGGTGTATCCTGTACCTTCATGTCATAACATCACAAACTATTATTATTATTATTTGGTCTCTACTACAGTCATTTAGTACAGGACTGCAGACACTTTCCCTAAAATGTTACAGCCCAAATGACTTTGCTTCCTTAAAGACCTATGTATAAAATGTTAAAATGTTTAATATTTAGTTATTCATGAAGTATGCACCTACATCTCAGGTACACACTAAGAATCTTGAGAAGAACTGGATGTAGATAGATTTCTGTACATATGGGCTTACAAGAGAAACCTGCCAAGGTATCTGCTTTGACACCTGTGTGTCTGAGACTTACTGTGTGTGTAGGTCCTCCAAGTTGGCATCACTCAGTGTGTGTTGGGCGCTGACATGGCTGCAGGCTATCAAAGCGAACACATAAAGGGCAGAGGTGGGTGGGTGAGGAGGGGATGGGGGTGAGTTATGTAAGGTTAGTATAACAGAAGAGGTAGGAGTAAGGAAATGGCATGGTAAAAGTGCACATCAAAGGCACGTTACATTCTGCTACACAGTTTGTCAATGCAGAACATAAAGCAACCACAGGCAGAGCTTGCATTTCCCTTTAAACCAGAAGGCTGGGGGGTGGTGGGTGTTGGTTCTGTCCTCATGTTTTTACTTCAAAAGGACGAGATAGAAAATGTACTTACACATCTCAGACACGCAGGAAGTCTGCTGAGGAAAACTACTATACAAAATGAAGAGAAAGAAAGTAATTATATATGTACTATGTACCACATAAATTCAATCGTATCTTTCAGAGGGAATGACTTAAAACCACTTTAATGTGGTTTACGGTTTCTGTCATTCCTATAAGAAATAACACTCATCTTAAAGCAATGTTGAGCCACAGTTAAAGGACAGTAAACTTGTAAGTCTTACTGGCTTTCATTGGAGGGTGAGAGAGTCTCATCTTCACAGGCCCACTCCTCACTGTCATCTGTGACTGGAAAAACAAATTAGTTTGATTAAGCACCAGTGTGCTTGCTGATGATAGAGGTTTGGCAGAGTAGCAACAAAAAACCCTGGGCCTCCATGGAATTCTTTTACAATCATAAAATAACACATTGCTGTCAAGCAGATGACAACTAGTTAAGTTATTCAGGCCAGGCTTTTGGGCTGGTTTCCAATCTGTGTGTAAGTGTACTCTATCAGTCAGCAAAACCATGCATTATATCAACCAGTTAAGTTCTCTGTCCTGAATTTATCAAGCTGCAGTGCTTCTTGAAATGATAAAGCAGTTTATGCAAAATTTAGAGGGTTACAGGTGATGGTACAACCACTTACAGCTGCTTGTTAGTATAGGGTGGTTGGAGGATCTGCAAAACAAAGAAACAAGAGTTAGAAATAATGTATCATGACATAGGATGATGAACTAACAAGAAAAGGGTGGTTACAATTGTTTTTCTTAATTGAGAAATCAAAGAATTTTATCAGTGAGCAACCCAGTACCTGCTCCCAATGCTGATGGTATCTCCGTCCAGGTTGCCCCCTCGTCCTGCTGCTTGGGCCTTCTTACCAAGTTCCAGCATCTCCTTAATATTTAGCTCCACATTCATGACTGAAATATAACCATCTGGAAATAGCCAAGGTAGATCAGTAACTGAAAACACTGAGAAACTAATCACACTGTGGTGTAAATGTGAAAACAGGGGCCTAATCTAATTCTGGAAAATAGCCTGATATCGATGACTAATTGATTGTGTGATTTTCTTTCGCAATATAAACTGCTTTTTGCAGAGTGATCAGATAAAAATAAAACAATATCCTGTGTCTAAACTCACATTTGTGGTTGGCATCTCGGGCCAACCATTTGCCTTTGGGGCAGTTGGTGGTGCGAATGATGCTGACTGTGTCCCCTGTCTTCACAGGCAGGTCATTCTTGCGGACTTTACTGGCCACCATCACCTTGGCGTGGTACATGGGCTCCTCATCACCAGTCACCTAGACAGTAAAATCTTAAGCAATCAGAGGCTGTGGTTTACAATGATTTTAGAACAGCTCAACGGTCCATTATGAACAACAAACAAATATGTCAGTGCCTTCTGCTGAGCATCATCATGATACCATGACAAAAGCAGACTAGAGAAAACACAGCTCTACTAGAAGAAATGATCAACCTTAAGGTAACACAACTGTAAAACTTACCTTGAACTTCTTTTTCATTTCATTTTCCTTCTTCTCCCTTTCTTTTTGCTCCTTTTTCTCCTTCTCCAGTCGCTGCTTCTCCCTCTTCTTCTGCTCTTTATAGTCAGCAGTGTTGGGGCTTTGGCGTTCCTTGCTAAAAATAAATGGGACTGTTCAATGGCAAAAAAGAGCTTCTTTTCTGTTACATTTACCACCTAAAATATAAATGGAACCATATGCTAGTAAAAAATGGAAGGAGAAGTGACATAAGCAAGCTCGACCAGCTCGACTGTATCACTTCAGTGAGCGATGGGTGACATGTCTGACGTACCTGTGGACATGATTATGGACCAAATGAGCATGTTCTCCCGATACACTGCCCCTGCAGTTCGATTACCACAGTAAGAGAAAAATCAATAGCTGCCTTCCATCTGGCAAAAATCAATGTCAATGACAAAAACACAGGACTTGTATGTTTGAAAAAAGAAAAAAAAAAAAACAAGAAGACATACCATGGATTCCGTGGCCACATGTTAAGACACGCCTCCTCCTTCTTGAAATAAACACAGATGATTTCTAATTAACCACAGATGATTGTTAACAGTGAAGCACATTATTTATTCATTGCAGAGTGCATCTGACCATAAACTTAACCGTTCTTTTATTACTCACTGAGGTGACAATAAACTGAATTAGATTTAAATAAAAGTTACCATGGGGTGGTTCTCAGCATATGGATCTGTAAGAAAATTGTCAACATGGGAGTTAAATGGAAAGAGTAAATGTCTGCCAGAGGTCTTCAACTAAGGATAAAGCACTGTATTAAGAAAACATTCTTACTCTTTAGACCAGCTTTACGTTTACGAGAGTTCTGGCCCAAGATGAATTTGTTGATGTTTTCAACATCCTCGTAAACATTATCACACGTTTCATAGTAACTGTCCTGTTGATAGACACTAGAAGAAAGCAAACCAGTCAAATTTGTTACACATAAAAACATGAAGAAACATGTGATTGTGGTTACAACAAATCTCACCTCTGATGTGGCTGAATGTCATCAATCAGTTCTGCACGGTTACTAAGCTCTGTTTCCTCTGGGACAGAGAGGCACTCGGCAGCTCTGAGATCAGTCTCATTGGCTTGAGAGTTAGAAAGAGACCCTACAATGGCCTCCTCACTCTGAGACCATTGCTCTGGTGCAGCGGGCTCTGTGAACTCTGAAAGGTTTATTGGTTCAGGAAAGCTGGCTGGATCGAGGGGTATTATGTTTTGACTGCCAAGGTTCAGATCTTGGATGACAGAGCTCACACTGGACTCTGCAGGATCACATGATGAAAATTCAGGTTGGGAAACCTCAAAATCTGTGATCCCAAAGTCAACTGGTGCAGGAAGGTCAGTGCTGACAAAGTCTAAGGCCTCCAATTCTAGCACAGCAATATCAACAGCCTCTCCCTCTGCTGTTTCCATCTCTGGATTCTCAAACTCTGGAAACTCTGGAGCATCCAGCATGGGGTTAGAGATGGACGGATGCTCAGACTCTGGCTCTTCAGTCGGTGCTTGGCTAAGACCTGGTGACACCTCTATAAAAAGAGACCACAATCAGCACTTGAACAGATGTTCATCGTTACCACAAAGAAGAATAATGTAAACTGCAGCATGGCTAAAACACAGTCACTGATGTCCAAGTAAAATATCACTTTTTGCCCTTATATCCCTCAGTCTGTGGTCATGAAAGAAGGAAAGCAAAAGTGAAATAAAGCAAAGCTAGTGGAATGGAAAAAAAGGAATAACAAAAAAGCAAGTTCACATACAGTACCGTGGACTGTGGGTAAATGGTAACGGCTGAGATCTACTGATGGAGGTCTGGGGGGTTTTGCTGGCAGTGGCCCCAATGACTTCAGGTCAGTTAAAGGTTTCTTCAGAGGAACAGGGGGTGAATGAGGTTCACCAGTCCTCCCAGGGGGAAGTTCAGCTTGATCTCTGACAAACTGCTTAGGCAATGCAGACTCTAGTCATCATTAAGAAAAGAACAATGCAAATGCTTAAGAAAACTTGTCTGAATAAACAGTGTAAGATGATAAAGGTTTCAGTCATGGACAAAAAAATATGAATCCTTGAATTTAACTTACTACGTGCAGAGTTGTTAGCTTTGAAGAAGGGCCTGGCTGAAATACAAGCCAGGTGTGGAAGGCAGACTGGTGGGGGTATGGGGAGGTCAGGCTCAACATGTTCAGTGCTCTTTGGTGGCGAAGGGAACACCTTGTCTTTTGAGGTGTGGTCAGGGGAACGCAAGCTCTTGGTTTTTGTGGATATCAACATCTGCCGACACGAGAATTTCTTCTTGGCCCTCTCCAAGGTGCTAATGATCCTGCTGTCAGAGTCAACACTTGTCTCTGTAGAAGGAGGGGTGATTGGTATATCTGGGCTTGAGAGGGGGCACTCAGCAGTCGACTGGTCACTTTGGAGTGAAACCCCATCTTCTGTGGTTTGTTTTTCCACTGAGGGCAACTCGCCGGGAGCACTAGAAGGTCTCGTGGTCAAATCAGCATAAGTGGGCTCCTCTCCATTTTCTGCTCTGACTTTTGATGCTTTGGCTGACTTGAAAGGAAGCAGCAAACCCTTCTTCTTGATTTTAGTTTGTGGCTGGACTTCTTTTCCTGGCTCTGGTTCCAGTTTGTGCTCCTTTCTGACTGGCAGTTCTGTCATCTGCTCTTTTACTGGCAGGACAGGAAGCACCAGAGGCATGTGTCGCTCTTTGAGGGACTGCCTTGTTGTGGTGTCTCCGTTGGCAACCTTAGATGAGGGGGAAGTCTGTTGAAGTTGTGGTGGGAAGGAAATGGGTCGCTTGCCCCCAGATGCCCGCAGCCCATCTCTGAAGATGACCCGGGGAACCACTGGTGTCTTGTTTTCTACAGCAATACTAACACTACTAACCACAGAGCTGCAGTGACCTCCAGGAGGTGGGAGGTGTTTGGGTTTCTCTGCAACAGTTGGTCGTCTGGATTTGGATTGAGCCAGAAGGGCCTCTTCCTGAAACTTGGCCCTCAGAGCTTTGAAGTTGATTGGCGCCTCCTTAAAATCAAGAGTCATTATCTTAACAGCTTTGGCTATAACTTTCACATACAATTTAGTTAAGATCATTAATTTTTTCAAAACCAAATTCATTTAAGGGTTGAGTTACAGATATTAACAAAAAACATTTCATCATTTACTCCCTAGAGGTATCTACTTAAGTTTTGGTTTCACATCCCAATACAATCGAGGTGAATGGAATTTGTCTTGGAACATTTGTAACTGGCACAGCTGTAATGATTCACTGTTTCATTGATAGGTTAAAGGTGAAAAATAACAAAACCCTGTCATTCTGGGTTTTAAATGTGAACATTTAATGGCGTATGTTTTCTGCTACAGCTGTAAACTGAATGTCATTTGGGTCCTGGACTGTTTAGAAGGCAAAACAAGGCTGAACATGGGCTTAAGGAAATTGTGAAAGGCATTTTTTCTACAGTTTTCTGACAACATTGAATAGATTAATCAACAATTAAAATAACTACTGGGCCACAGAACATGTTATGACCTGCTGGCAGTTATGTCTGTGTGAGTAATGTAATTTATCATTGTGTGAGCACCACAAACAAAACCATCAAAAAATATATATATCCATTGCGCTGAGGCAGATACAACTAAAATAATCTGCGTGGTCAGGTATTAGTGAGAAAAAAATATTAACCGAGTAGACAGAGCCTTTAATATGCTACAGTATTAAGAACGGGATAACTAACATGAAGTCATACTCTGTACCGGCTCAGAACAAGTAAGACAAATCAATAGCAATATGTATTAATGGGGTGCCCTAGTTAGCACAGGGCTTGGCAACGAGGCTAAATTAAGCTATCCACTAGCAGCGCCTCAGCTGAAAAGTTACTCAGAAAACTTTTAAAACTGTACCTCTTCCATTGTAGCTCGTTTTGTTCATCACCGTTCAGGGCTGTGTATTTGGAAAGCGTTCTAAATTTGGGTGACACGACGCTATGGGCGACTGTGACAGTTTTAGCGAAAACTGCTAACTGTTCAAGCCAGGCAGTGATGGACGGTGCAACAAACAATTTGAAAACGCCGCTGTCCGAGGCGCACCCGCGTGCCACACGTAACCTACGTGCGCGGTCCTGTTTATTTGATTGACCAATCAGACACGTCGGTGGCCCATGCACAAAGTTGGGTAGGCGTTAATAATTATAATACAACTGATAAAAACGACAACTGCCACCACAACTATGAATCTGATAATAAAATGTGATCAGTGGATCAATTCCCTCAAGGTAATGTCGGAATAAAACGTTCGTAATAAAAGAAAAAAAGATTAGTGTTTCAGTTTGAGGTGTTGCAGGTGTTTGTGTACTGAGACATCATGCTCCGGTTGGACTGGAGTGTCTGCGGGGGTGATGATGAGAAGTGGGGGTCAAAGATCATCAAAAATAAACAAACAAACAAAAACTTTCCCAACTGTTGTAAGAGCAAGTGTTTACTCTAGATTAATCATTCACTGTGGTTGGTCAAGAGTGCAGTGGTAGAACTCCCCAGAGGATCACAGAAGCTGTTTTGTGATGTTCCATTTGAATTTCAAGGAATAGCCACTAACTTTTAGCATGGGGGTATTTCTTAATTTACTCCTGGGTTTATGCACACTACATCTGTTCATCCATTTTAGTGCAACTGTGGATGCATCCAGAAGGCCATGGACAACTGCTGATAACAGGTGCAGTATTCTTAGCTTCTCCACCTTTTATATCCTCTGGAAAGCATCTCAATAACTACATCCCACATGCCATCGGTATTAGAACTTGAACTGAGATGATAATGGGTGTTTGTGGGGGGTCAGAGGGGCTGGAACGAGGACCGCCAGAGCTGTAAACAGACCAATACCCATCAACTGTCGGCTGGGGAGCTGGTCGTCTTGGACTCCGTGTAACTCTTGCACAGACAAAAAGGTAACAGTGTTTTTTGCAATAAATTACACGTACCATTTATTAAAAGAAAATTCTGAGTACAACTTCTAATGTGGGTGGCTTGTGCAATACATGGCTGGCATTAATACAACTAGTACTCTCTCCAAAAACCTTGGATTTGAAACTAGACAGTTTTTGTTATGGAGCTCAGATCAATACGTTATAGATGAGATGTTCAATAGGTCCAAAGGGGACTATGATTATCCTAAATCAGCACTCCTGCTCCAATAAAGTCAATAAAAGTGGGCCTTGGTTACACTGTGTAACTGACATCTTGGATTTTCCCCAAAATGTCCAAAAATCATCACTCATTTAGGATCTTTGGAGCCACCTGTAGAAAATAACATTTTTTGACATGGTAAGATATAGATTTGAACACATGGATTGCACCACGGCATCATACAATAATATGTGATCTACTGTAATTTTGGAGTGTTTATGTATGAATGTATATCTCAATGATGGTATAAGGGAGTGGACGTGGTGAGTGATTTTACATGCTAACTCAGTTTTAATTCTGTCTTAGTTCCGTTTCCGATACATGGAAAAACCCTCACAGTTTGGAGGCACAGAGTGCATTGAGACATTGTGGGAGAGACTGGCATGTCCAACAGCAACCACACAGTGTGTGGTACCAGATCACTGTGGCGAGAGCTTTACCTGCAACGAAACAGGCAAGTCCCATCAGCATCTGCCCAGACAGCACATTCTTATTAGGGTGAGGGTGTTTTTTTTCTGACAGTGTGTGTACATGGAGGTCATATAGTATGTTTGTGTGAGTGAGAATGTGTCTTTCCAGGGCGCTGTATCAGCCCGTCACTTCGCTGTAATGGAGAGTCAGACTGTGAAGATTTTTCTGATGAGGATGACTGTGAAAATTTCAACTACAGAGACGACAAGTGTTCCACGCTCCTGCCAATCCCTGGTGCTGAGCGTGGCACTCAGGGGTAAATGCTGCATAGCTATTACTGCTGTTATTGTTATCATTAATTTAGTTTATATTACATAAAAGAAAGAGATAGGATAAATAAGGGACAAATTGGAATTCTAATTACATATGCATATCATTTCAGCATTTTTTATTTGTTGTTGATTTCATTTAATCTTTATGTGTTTACTTAAAGGAAATACACATATTGTTTTCTCACAGAGTGTTACATGAGAAGCTTTATACCACTCTCGTGTCTGTAAGTTAAATACGAAGCCGCAGCCAGCAGCTGGTCAGTCTAGATTAGCATGAAGACTGGAAACAAGGAGGACTGTTAGCCTGGCTCTCTTCTTTCCAAAGGTAAAAATCCACGTACCACCACCTCTAAAGCTCACTAATTATCATGGTGCATTATTCTTGTTGGTTTTATTTTTGGGCAAATGAAGTTTCCTGCAACCTAACAATGCACCTGCCACCTGCTAGTGACTCTTGTTATCACCAGTGGAGATTTCAGGATGTCACTGCTCTCTGCCAAAAATATAAACAAGACACAATGCCATGCAATAATATGTTGCCAAGATATAGAATATTAATTTGAGAGCTTTAGAGGCATCCATAGGTGGATTTTGCTAGTACTGGGCAGAACCAGGCTAGCTGTTTCCCCCGGTTTCAAATCTTTGCACTGGGCTAAGCTAACCAGCTGTTAGCTGTATCTTACTATAGCAACATGAGAGTGGACTCAATCTTCCCATCTTGCTCTCTGTAAGAAAAAGAATAAGAGCATATTCTAAAATGTCTACCTATTTCTTTAATGACTAATTGGAATTATTCTACTTTGTCTAGCTACAATGTCTTGACTGGAGACTTTGTGGATCATGTACTTGACCCGAATTATTTTGGAGGAAAGTGTGAATATGTGTATAATGGTGATTGGAGGAAATTCAGCTATGACTCATTCTGTGAGAACCTGCACTACAGTGAAGATAATAAAAACTACCGGAAACCTTACAACTACCATGCCTACCGTTTTGTGGTACTGTAATGTGGAAATTCATTTCTTTATGTATCTTAATAATTGGACTGTTTAAAGTGAGACATTTTGACATAACATATAATCTGTTACAGGCTGAAGCTACATCAGAGGGCTCTCATGAGTACTATGAGGACATGGCGAGCCTCCTGAAAGCAAGGAAAACTATGAGTTCTTTCAATGCTGGAGTCACAGTCGGGATCAGTTATGTGGAAATGGGACTGAAAGGAAGTAAAGAGTCTGATTTCCTCAGGAACTTAACCCAGCATAAAAGCCAGGTATAATCCACTGACCCTCAGATTTAAAGTTTTAAATGCTAACAAGGCCCGCCAATCTCTTGTCTCTCCATTAAATGTGAAGCTACCATCAGCAGCTGGTTAGCTCAGCTTAGCGTAAAGACTGGAAATATTATGTACAAAAACCAAGGTGTAAAAATGAAGGAAGTCATTGCTCCTAGCCAAGAAATAGTCTGACACATGACACCCTATGCTTTTGGTTTTCGTATAAATCAAACAAGCTAAGTATAATGTCTTATTAGTGAGTTTTATGAGTGGTAATCACAGGATTTTGTTACTTTTGGCCAGGGCCATGGTTAGTTGTTTCTGTTTTCAGTCTTTATGCTAAACTAAGCTAACAGTCCTGTAGCTTAATATTTAATGCTTAAATATGAAAACTGTGTTGATCTTCTCATCTAACTGTTAGAAAATAAGTATATGCATTACCCAAAATTGCAAACTCCTTTGAATAGTGAGTGTTTGTGGCAAAAAGAATGATCATTGTTTGGGGTATAAAAAACTTGCCTTTTTGTCCTCAGGACCTAGGGTTCGTTAGGCTTTGGTCCAAAGTCCAAACAGCCCACTTCAAGATGAGAACCAATCAGTTGATGCTTCATGACGATTTGTATGTTTCGCTCATGGACCTCCCTGAGGAGTATGATTTTGGGATGTACTCCAGCTTCTTCAACACATTTGGCACCCACTACGTCACAGAGGGAACTATGGGAGGAACCCTTGAATATGTTCTGGTTATTAACAAAACCTCCATGGCAAAATTAAGTACTGTGGGCTTTCCAGTTTGTAAATTGATATAATCTAATCGGAATTGTAATATGATGTAAACTTTGTTTAATTCTCTTCCCTAACTCTTACAGATATTGAGGGTGAACAAGCTGGTAAATGTTTTGGTGGCACTATCGGTATAAACAATCCACTTGATGTCTATGTAAGCGTAGCTCTCAAAGTGGGTGGGAGTCAGTGCAAAAAAAAGGGAACATTTAGTCAAGGTAAGACATCAAAATTCTGTTGGT
Source organism: Lates calcarifer (assembly GCF_001640805.2). NCBI lineage: Eukaryota > Metazoa > Chordata > Actinopteri > Centropomidae > Lates > Lates calcarifer. The sequence continues at coordinate 18,538,270 of NC_066836.1, read as the reverse complement.
AGCTAATCCTGATCCTTCAGATAAGGACAACAGATGAAAAATAGAATTATTAATAATATTCACACTGAGCTCTGATGATGAGGCCATCCCAATTTAAGGTCCTCATAAAACCTCAGAAGCTTGAATATTATTTTATTAGATTTATTTCTGACTATGTTTCATTTTCTTTGCTGTAGTAATCTGATGTGATGTTTTTTGTGGTTGTTTTTTGTTTTGTTTTTGAAACTTAGAAAAGGACTCTAGTTCAGTTCAGATTGAGGACATTGTTACTCTGGTGAAGGGAGGAATAACGTACACCAGTGGTGGCTTGTTGGTTATCAGGAACCCAGACACCTACAGAAAATGGGGAGCAAGTCTCAAATACAACCCAACACTCATCGAATATGAGGTTACATATAATTTCACATAAAAGGACAACGTATTATTCTTCTGTAAATGGTGCCATGTAATTTCACAGGATGAATCATACTGACTTTAGTGATCCATAATGTCAACCATAATGACCTCAAAGCACTTATTTGCCTTTGCTGATGTGGTCATCTGATTTTCACGAACTTTCTTCTCTGTCTTCTTACTGTCTCTATCCTTTCCCCACTTGTCACCCAGACTATGCCAATCTATGAGCTAGTGCGCCTCAGCACAGCCGCTGACCATGTCGGTGCAAGACTAGCCAACCTGCGAAGGGGCTGGGATGAGTATATGCAGCAGTTTGATGCCTGTCGCTGCGCCCCATGCAGGCATGATGGGATCCCTGTCCTCATGGGTACCTCCTGTAGCTGCATCTGTAGGTCTGGCTATGAGGGAGACGCCTGTGAAGAGAATCGCAGAAGTGGTGAGGTGTCATGATTAAAAAGAGTTGAGGTTAACACATTCAAAACATGCTGACATGCTCACAGTGACAATGCTAACATGCTGTTGTGTAACAGAAAAAAATTACCAGGTTCACCATCTTAGTTTAACATGTTAGCATGCTAACATTTGCTAATTAGTGTGAAACAGAAAGTATAGCTTAGTCTAATGGGAATATCTTAAGGTTTGCAGGTATTTTGTCAAAATGAAAATACTGGGCAATTTTAAAAAACTGAGTTGATAACGGATGGAAAGTCAGGGGATCTTCACTGTCATTAGTCATTAGTCCTGTAGGGATTCATCCTCTGAGGACCATGAAAATCGGCACCAAATTTCATAGCAGTGCAATGGTTGTTGTGATATTTTTGTTGGGGCCAAAGTAGTGGGCTGACCAACAGACTGATACTGTCATCCTTAGTAACACCTAGTTAGCATGGCTAAAATTACTGTATTAGCAATTAAAATCTTAAAGTACCAAAGGTTAGAGTACTCATGATCAAAAATAGTCCCTCTCTTTGTGTTTATTTTCCATGTTTATTACTGATTCATAGCTAGTAAGACATATCAAAAAATTAGAGCTGTTGTTTATTGTATGTTTTGCATGCAAGACCTTGTTCTGTGAAGTAATTGTGTAATTACAGCTGTCAGCTAAATGTTGCGCTGTAAAAGTACAAAATTGTACTTCAGGTGCCCTTTTAGGTCAGAGGATGTGATGGAGTAACAACAGTGTGCAGCCATTTCCTCTTACCAAATCTATATTCTTTGGTTAAGCATAGTATTACACTCTCTCAACATTACAGATGGCAAGACAGATGGGTCATGGTCGTGCTGGGGGGCCTGGTCATCCTGCACATCAGGGAGGAAGACTCGGACAAGAACCTGTGATAATCCCCCACCAGATAGGGGCGGAGCAGCCTGCCTGGGCTCTTCCTCTCAGACTCAGCGCTGTTAAAAGTGAAATTCCTCCCAGATTCCAGGATAAAGATGCTGTTGAGTGCTCAATAAACACTGCTCTTTAACTACTGCTTTGTAAATGTCAGAGCCCACAAAGTTAAAATGACATCTGCCTTTGACGTACTGGGTGACAAACTGTTTATCAAAGTAAAAATAAATGTGTGTTGTGCAGACATTGTGTGGCTGTGTGTCTGTATTTTTTGTTTAAGCATTTTTGTAAGTACAAGAGGGAAAATTTATAATATGTGCAACATTTTGTAAATTGCCTCCAATATGAAGGTTAAATTTGGATTACAGAAGCTGCATCCAAGTCAGTAATAATAATAAACACTATAAAATATTCATTCAAGATATCCCATGTAGTGTTTTTCTTTTATTTTATTTGAATATGAATCATTATGTCACACTAGGCAGCCCAAAGACAAAACACATTACAGACTAATAATTTCTTTAAAACAAGGTTTTCATAAATCTTTGTGTGAATGTTGACATCAGAGCTGTAGAGCAGATATTTAAAAGCATTCAGTAGACTCTTCCTGCAGTCCTGCACATGCTAGGCCTCCATTGCTGGGCGTTGGGTTGTTACACTGTCGACTCCTTGACATTCTTCTTCCCCTGCAGGACGACCATGCACCCCAGCAGCTCCAGCGACCGTCAATGGCTATTTCTGTCAGAGAGGGTCATATCAAGTCTTATTACATCAGTGTCTCAGTCGGTTTAAAGCAAAGGAAGAAAAATAATGTTAGGTTGCGGGCAAGTGTGGATTTGGAGAGCTAACCTTTTTGCCTCTGAGTGATCTCACAGGCCCGTCCAGTGTAGCCGACAGGACACACGCAGTCACACCTTGTGCCTGTTGAGGAAGACAACAATATTTTTCCCACCATCATCATGATCTCAGCTGCATCCCTTTATTATCCATCATCTGTCAGTGACTGATAAAAGACACCAAAGCTAAATATCAAACTGAAGCTGAGGAATAAAATGAGAGTCAAAACAAAACATACCAGTATCATAAATGCAAAAAACTTATACTGGTTTAGGAAAGAGAGCAAGATTAATGCAGTGTGCTTTCTGTGAATAAATGATGCAGTAATATCCTCTGGGTTTTACCTCTCAAAACAGCCACTCCATTGTTTTGGCAGGGAGCACAACGGCATGAGCTAGCCTCTGCCAGGTACTCTGACAGGGCTCTCTTTAGGTTTCTCTTCAGGGTGGCATCATGCGAGAAGTCTCTGGAGGTCACCAGCTCATACAGCGGTTGGGTCTAATGAGAAACAAGTTTCATAATCAAATCAGGATCTTGTTACTGTTCAAATTCAATTCTCTTGGATTGAGTGTTTTTTTTAATAGAGCCAATTGGAAAGCCCCACAAGTGCTGAAACTTGACCGTGTTCTAGCGAGGCAGCCTAGTTGTACTTGGCACAGTTGGAATTTGGCATCATTTCCTGTTTGTTCTCCAACCTGCTATTGATTAGCTTAGCTGTACTTTGCCGCTCTGTAATTCTGCCAATCCTGGTACCACTGCTGACCAACTCTTTTGTAAATGTCTCTGCATCAATTAGTCAGGTCAAATCCTTTAAAGACAATTTTATTATAGCAGCAAATTGAGATGGATGGCATTACAAGTGGGACTACAGCATGTAACATGAGATTCAGAGAAAGAAACTCACTGTTGAGCGGATGAAGTCAGGGTTGAAACGCACTGATTCACCCCAAAGCTGCATCAGCTGTGGGGTGGGAAGCTTTTTAGACACCAAAGCAGTGATGGATTCACTGCTGCCACCCCGTACGACGGCAACAAAGTCCTCCACCACGCTGCCGAGCGTCGTGTCCTCTGGAGAGAGGTGCAATGACTTCAGTGTGTTAGCATCAGTTAATGAATCTGACTGGACGTTTTGCAGACTGCAGGACTTTTGATAAAACATGGAACCTCACCTCCCATCTCATTCAACAGGCCATCGCAGGATCCACCTTGAAACCCCACTGACACATATGTGCCATATATGTTGGCCCCAATCTTAAGGCCTGCCTGTGTGCAGGACTTGAAGTCTTCCAAAGAATAATCTAGAACAAAACAAAACTCACTGTCACAGAGTAGTTGTTGCCTTTCTAAACTACTATTCTACTATTGCATTTCAGGGCAACGGTGTTTAAATTTACCACACTAACCAGTAAGTGTTAATAATAACAAGATATTGATGATACTGCTGATCCCAAGTTTGTGATTATAGTAATTAATTTTATGCATTCGTGCAACATGTGGTAAATGGAGAAACTGTGCAATTGAAACAAACTTGATTTGACTGATGACTCCAGTTTGAGAACCAGTATTAATTATTACCTGTCTTTGCGAGGTTCTCTTTATTTAAAATGATGGTGTGCTCATAGTCTCCTCCGAGGGTAGCCTCTGTGATGTAGTGGGTGCCATAGTCTCTGTATATCTGTCTGTATTCCCCATACAAATAGGACTGTGGCAAAGAGCGCAGGCGCTGCAGGAACTCAGGGTGAAGCATCAAATCGTCTGACTTCAGCATGTACTGGGCCAACTCCAGCTCTGCCTTGGCCCTCACAAAGCTGTTAAGCTGAGGAGAAAATCAGTGGGAGGCAGGTGAAGGACACCTAACTGCTTTCAGGTTAAGAATGGCATGTGAATTTCCATATATGTAAAAAGGATTCATGGAAAACAAAAATGACATAGCAAACTTTGATTTGGTTTGTTTTCCAGAAAAGTGGGTGCAGCGAATTGTAAAGAGGTCAGGAGACAAGAAAAAACCAACATCACCTCACCTTGCCAGCAGCACGGCGAGTCTTCTGAACTGATTTGGTGTACTTGGCGTTATTGAAGTTGTAGCCAAATTCAAATATACCAGGAATGGCAAAGCCAAAGGAAACAGTGACTTTAGTCCTACGTTCCATGATGGAGTGGTGCATGTACTCAGAGTATGAGTTAAAAGACTGCATGTTGAAATCATATGTGCCTTTTGTCTGTGGGTAGAGAACAAAAATGATCTTTTAGGATGATGATGAATAATAAAACAATTATATACTGTAAACTATGTTTAGAACATAGAATAACACATGGAAGAATGAGACGAAAGATGAAGGAATTAAGAAAATTTTCCCAGGTTTTAGGTTAATCCTAACTGAAGAAATCAACAAAAGATAAAGTACCCTTTATAAAGGGACTACAAGTTGTAACTAATGGCTTTATTGTTGTTGATAAATCATTTTATTATGCTTTATTAAATTATAAAACCCCAATAAGAACAATCTGTGGGTTACCAGGTTGTGAAAAATCCATTTGGTTTGTATTTTTTTGTACTGTTTCGTAATAACACAGTTCTACATGCTGGTAATCCATTAATAAATGCCTATTAAGTTGTCAATTAATGAATTTTGGTCCAAATCCTCAGCAGCTTGTTTATGGAAGGATTAGTGATCAAATTTTCCACAATTTGGCAACCAAAGGGCTGTTGTTATTGATGGTGTATAACTTTTTTTTATGAAGCATTAATCTATAATGTCCTATATCAACTCTAACACAGTACTCATTGGACAGTACTGTGATTTGTCCACCTGAAGAGTGTACTGCTGCAAGTTGTGAGGTTTCCTGAATCTGACATCCTGGATGTAGTGGGGCAAGCAGCTGCCCGCATAGTATCTGTTATCAAGCACCACTCCCTCCAGGTTACTGTTCAAGATGTTGATTCTGAAAGAGGAATAACAGCAACTGCATTAACGATGAGCTGACTGAAAAGCTACATGTTTACACATGAAAGTGCTCTAAAAGTCTCACACTGCAGACTAATGAGAATGTGACTCACCCTTTGGCAAGGTTTTCGATTCCCCAGTACTCTTCAGTCTCCTGCCTGCAGGGCTTGGGAACCTTCTTACAGCCGGCTTCATCTGACATGTCCCCACAGTCATCCTCCCCATTACACTGCAGAGTTCTGTGAATACAGCGACCTGAAGGAGAGGGCATTTACTAATAGTTTATCTTAAAGGAACAGTTAGGCATTTTTAGAAATACACATTCACTTTCTTTAAAAGACTGACACAACTGTTATGTCTCGATGCTAAATATGAAGCGGGATCTTTAGCATTGGCTTAGTTTTGCATAAAGACTGGAAGCAGAGGGAAACAGAGCGCCAGGTTCTGTCCAAAGGTAAAGAAAGTCATTTCACTTCACCAAAAACTAGTTCACTACTTTGCTATTAATTTCTGAACAGTTTTAAAAAAATTAGCTACAATATGTCAGTTGGTTAGCTTTAGAGGTGACAAGTTTGTGTGTTAAGTTTACACACAGAATATTAATGTTCTTCTTGTGTGACTTGAATTCTTAAACATTATCCAAGTGTTACTGTTGCATGGCGATTCAACCCAAAACCTAATAATTCCACATGGTTTCTAAATGTTTAGACAGGTGTAAGTGGATAAAGGAGATACCTGTTTGGGTGCAGAGGAATCCCTCACATAAAGGAACATTGTCACAGGTGTATCGGGCTGGAACATTACAGGCCTCTTCCTCCCTGTCATGAAAATTGCACAGCTCTCCTCCAAACTGAGATGGCTGCTGAAGCTTAGCGTAGCGATACTGGTTGAGAGAAACAAACACATAAACGGTCAGAGAAGCACAGAGGACGGCTCGCCAATACCTAATAAAGGTGGTGGAAGAGCTTGGAAACTGCTCTGGGGAACTGTAACAGCCAAAATCAGATTAGAGGGCTGTTTTCACTTTGTCATGTCAAGGTTATTAATCCCCCTGCTTGTAAAGTGGATGAGTTAGAACACTGAAGTACATCAACTGAGACCTTTGCCAGCAGCGAAGGTCTCTTCCTAACAGAAAAACAGAACGGTCAAAATACTGAATGCAGAATTTTAATTATTTCTCAGTCCCAGTACTGTAAGGATGATTTATTTATCCAAATCTAATCTGACTGTATCCAAATCTAATCTCCTTCATGGTAACTGTTACAGTTACAGCTGATTAGATCAATTTACCTGGCCTGTAGTTGATTTGGTTAGTGACCCTATATTTAGTTCACTGCAGTCCATAAAACCAGCATTTTGTTTTCCACATTCATTTGCTTGATTGTTAAATTAAAGTAATAGCCTTTAGTTAAAGGAAAAGTGTAACCAAGCTGGTTCCAGTCTCCATGCTAAGCTAGGTTAGCAAGATGCTGGCTCCAACTTTTCGGGACAGATATGAGTGCGGTATCCATCTTCTAAGTCTTGCTAAGAAAGCATTAAATGTACAGTGGTCCGCCCAAATGTTTTCTGATTTTTTTACTTTAAGGTTAGGAGTCTAAGTGTTTCCTCTGCCGCTGAAAAGAACACTGAAGTAGATTGGGGAGCACGTAAAGAGGCTGCTTTCCTCAGATTATATCATTATCACTAGTGAATATTGGTGTCACATGATGGTCTATAGGTTTTTCCACATTGTGGTGAAACAATAAATTTTGTGTTTCTTTTTGTAAAAATGAAGCATAGTCTTAGCTCAAGCAGAACACTACATTAGGTAGATGATCAACAGTTTCAGTCATGCTTCACAATCATTGGTTCATTCACAGCTGTGTAGCTATCAGCTGACTCCTAATGTCAAATCTTATTCATGCAAGTGTACAGCACATTTATTATTAACAGGCATGCTTTATGCTATTGTTGATTTAATTAAGATGTAAGTTTCATGTATAAGTTCACTAAGTAATTCTCATTTCTGCTTGAATTCACTGAGAGCTCCCTCAAAGAGCTTAGCCCTCGCTGCCAATTCATATAATTTCAAACATGTCAAACACCAGCACAAACCACCAGCTACAGGCTTTTCATTCTTTGCTCAAAACAGATTGTCAGGCCAGCTCAGCATGGGGCATGTATTGTAGCTGTAATGTCCCCCATGTCCACTATCACCTGTCTAGTATAATCATACTTACTCTTTTTTTCTGACAGGTGTCGCAGCGTGACCATGCACTCCACTCTGATAAAACGCAGTCCACGGGTTGAACTACCACCTGAGCACCTACTGACCGAGCTTCACGAACACTGGGCTCTTCATTGCTCGCTGTTGTGATGGCGACTTCACTGTGACATGTAGATGAAAATCAAATCGCAACAGATGGACATTTTTACCACCTTGGAAACAAAGTCAAGTCATTAAGTTAATTGAGTGGTAGTTAACCTTAGTGGAAATCAAGCTATGATATGGACAAGAAACATGACTGTCCACTATATCAAACAAACTTGCTTACCTTATAAGCACCAAGCTCAAAATAACATGGAGTAGACAGTGTTGCACATTGAGTGCACTCCTCTGTACCACTACAGAAAACATGGTTGTGTGTCATGACTGACTGTGAATGAGGAGACAATACTGCTCTGCTCTCTATGTAAACACAAAGTGATCAATACTGGCCTGGATATGAACTCATTGGTGCCATTAGACTCAGAGGTGGAGCTGAATACACAGAACTGCAGGCCTTCAGTGCCCCAACAATAAACATACTTTAGACATTACTAGACATTTAGTACATGATCTAGTTTTATGTGGTACATGATTATAAGTTAATTATAAGCAGATATGTGGTGAACCTGGAATGGTAACAAATTATACTTAAATCACATAACAGTGGTGGAAAATCAAGACATTGTCATAAAGTGAATTCCTGTCACAAGGCTTGTGTGGTAAAATCATCTTAGTCATGTCTGTATATTTATGACCTTTAAACTTTGTTCACCTTTGATTTGGATTTTACAGCATGACACAATTACATGACTCAGCTATAGTTTACTGACTCAGCAACTGCTACCAGTGATTAGTAAAATATAAACACTATGTTAAGATCTGCCTGTCTCAGTCAGTGAACTGGGATAAGGCTGATGGTTGATCCATGTTTATAAAGAAGTGATTTTTCACATATCCTACTTAAGTGCAGTGTTGAAGTACTCACACTTAATTATTTCCTTTACAATAAAACCCTTGCCCATTTTCAGCTACATGTCAGACATATTGTAATATTGTGCCTTTCTTTGACAGCTGGAGTCACTTAAGGTTAAGATCTGTACAAAAAAAACAAAACAAAAAAAAAAAACACAGGATACACTTATGAAATAAAGTACTTTGTCAAAGGTTAAACAGTGGTTTGCAAAACTTTTTGGCTTGTGATCCCTTACAAAAAACAGATGTCTATGAGCTGTTCACTGTTTCACCAAAAGTGATTTCCCCCTCTTAAGTTCTCAAATGATTTCATTTAAAAAAAGCTGTTTCAGAGTATTTCACCAGAAAATCAAAGACAAGAAAAAAAAAGTCTTAAAAGAGAATATGGATGAGTGCAGAACTTAGTTTTTTCTTACTTTCAGATTCATCATTGCTGTAGGCGATAAAATAGTTCAAACTAGACGCACCTCATTCACTGTTGCATCAGTAGCAGTTTAACAATATGCTGGTTAAAGTGATCACATAATGAATACTTTTACTTTTGATACTTCAAGTACATTTTGCCAGTAATATGTGACTTGTGTAAGATTTATAATTCTACTAATATTTCTACTTATAAATTCATTTCCTGCATTTTTGCACTGGTACCTTTACTTAAGTAAAAGTTCACCTTTCACCACTGGAAGAGAGTAAAAAAAATTCTGGGCCCTGACTTCTGGTGGATGCTGTATTTGAAAGACACTGTGCAACTCTGCGTGTGATTGAGAAATATATCCAGCACAAAAACAAGTAATGAGTAAGCTGATATAGCACATAAGTGGTCTCATTACAGTGGCTGACTGCACACAGGATTTCAGAAGTATTTGTGTGAGGAGAGCAACCTCTGTTGGCTACTTTTGTGGCCTCTACATGGTGTCATTAGAAAGTTGCTGCCAGGTCAAAGAAAGAAACCAAGCAGGAAAAGTGGGAATCACATGATATTTTATTTGTGACTGAACAGTGGCATGGGTACAGTGTATGGGGAAGTCATAGACGTACAAAAGTCCTTTTTTTCTCTTTTTCATGACAATTCTTAATTCCATAAATAAAATTTACAAAATATTTTGGACTATTTCTCATTTTTCTTACACAAGCAGGGGTACAGTTACCATTTGTTATTGTAAGTCTAGCAGTTAATAGTGATATCTCTATTGTTCATATGATATAAAGTTACCTTTCTTTTTGATCATTTTTGATTCAGTGGAGCAGACCTACAATATGCCCAAGTGCTTTGTTACAACAATGACCTGTTTACTGTATACAATGACCTGACAAGAAGAACAGTGACTGGACAACAAAAATAAACCTGATAAGGCATAGAAATGCACTCTACGGTCTCTGCGCTTGTGGTTTTTAAGCCATGTCACATCAGAATGAGTTTAATCTGCTCAGTTAATCAAGAAACCAAACAGAGATATGATTTTGAGAGGCAAATTGTAAACAGTGCGACCCTAGTTGGAAATGCAGAATATCTAAAAACAAAGAGATGCAGGAAAATCTGCCTCCTATCACTAAAAAGTCTGTGACCTCTTAGAAGCAGTAGGATTTTTGTTTCCACTCCTTCATTTCTTTCATCTCTCAAGTCCTTAATGAGTGAGACAGGCTCAGCAGGCTTTATTTTGAATGACCATGTAACACAGATTCACAGTTCATATCTCACCAATCCAACAGAAACAAAGACATTTTCAGAAAGAAAAAAAAAAGGCTGCAGCCAAAGCAAAACAAACATCCAGACGTCAAAAATGGAGGTGCTGGTAGGGCATTGCTTGAGAGGACACAGGTAGATGGCATCCAAGAGGCAGAGAGCTATCTTATGGCACAGAGGCTCAGGTATGGGGGGCTGGAAAGTTTCTTATTTACAAAATAGATGTTTGGCAAATTTAGATTTTTGACGTTGATGCCTCCAAGTCATTTTGATATCCGTAATGACTCAGTGTCATCAACTAAGAATTCACAGCTTATAAAATAAAACAAAAGAAAAATCATATTTTAAAAATTTGTTTCAGACCTAAGAGGAAGCTGCAGAGAACGCTTTTGCTCACAGCTGAGTCAGCTGAATCCACACTGAGTCTGTTCATGCAAATGGACGAGTCGGTGGAGCAACACTATGAGAACATTTGGCAAATCCATCTGCTGTGCAGTCTTTGCTGGTGGCAGTTGACAAACTGAAGGTCAACCACATACGGCAGGACGCTGCTCCTCTCGAACATTTCCAAAAAAATAATTTGCATCATCAGTGTCACCATGGCCTTTTAACGTATCCTCATAGATATAAATCCATTACAGGAGGATGCAATCACCCCCGGTTGTAGGTTTATCAAAGGTCACTTCCTGGTTGAAAGGTTATTTGATTGGACGATAAAGCCAAAGTCTGGTTGTCATGCTGAGGAGTACAGTACAGTATGTGGCCTCTGGAGGAAAGCACATCCTGCGATAGCCAGCTTATTACAGAACTGCCAAAATATCCTTTAAAGGTTGAAATAACAGAACAAGTCTGTGTAATCCAGCTGTGAGAGATGCTGCTTTTCACTGTCACTCATCTCTCTCTTTTTCTCTTTCTCATGAGCTTCTGTCTTGGCCTTGAGAGCTTCCATCCCCTAAAAAACAAACAGCAATAACTTAAAGAGCAGGAAGCCCCAGAGGTGCAGTTTTAAATCTGACCACTAGGCAGCAACATTGTGCCTTCCTTATCTTTCATTTCGGTGACGCAGAGGGGAATAATGAGTGAAACACTGAACTAAACCAAGGCCCTTTTCCAATTGGCAGTAAACCAGTCATCCACAAGCAAAAGGAGACACATCAAGGGGACGAATGAAAATATAGAGCAGGTAAAGAAACACAGGGATGTGGAGCAATAAGAGAGAAAGAGTACACAGGAGATAAAAAAAAGACATGAAATGCCACAATATGACAGACAAAGGGGCAAATAAGAGAAGAGGGAATAATGAAATACCCACTCAGTTTTTGTTGATCTCTAGCTGTCCTCCTGTGGACAGATCTGATCCTGCGGAGGATCAGGAGCTCCACTGGGTACCGGAGAGACGGACCTGGCAACAACAGAGCCCTAAGACACACACAGAGAGAGAAAGCTGTAAAATTTCTATTTTGAAGGTTATATATATATATTGATTGAAATCATCTCAGTGTGAACCTTTTTCCTCCTACATTTTCCAGACCAAACATCTAGCAAAATGGCAGCAACTATAATTACCCTGAAAGATAATTTTACCTTATTATATATGATCTAATCAAGACACTTAAATCATCTTTGACCTTTCATGCTTAATTGACTTGACATTTTTCTGAAAAAAAAGGTAAAAATCAATCCTACTGCGTCATATTAATCACATGACATTCTACTCTGTGTAATTACATGTGATGTAGTCGAAAGCAGATCATCCATATGACAGTAATAGATTATAGCATCAGTTGTTAAATCAAATTCATGAAATTTATTGACTGGGATGTGACTCATGGCGCTCACCGATTGTTCCTCCTTAGAATTGCTGGCGTTGCCCTCTGGGTCTACAGGGGAGTGATCTGTGGGGGGGTCACTGGCCTGGGATGGGGGGCAGTCAGAAGAGGAGCTCTGCTGAGGGGCTGGAGTGGATGCTGTGAAGATGATGAGCAACATTCAGTAAATGCATTAATGAAAATACACATGAGATACAGTGGGACTCAAATGTAGAATATTGACTGTTAAATACTAATGTGTCCTGTGAATATATTTTAGCATTGCACTAGTAACATCCATAATATGTATACTGAAAAGTAGTGAATATAAATTTAAATCATGACCTTTATTGTATGTCATCCCTTCTACTTTTTTTCTATTATAGCTGACATTCTGCATTCTGTGTATTATCAAAGTAAAACACAAGTCTGTCTTGCTAAAGGTCAGTAGAGTTTTTGGTCACACACAGTTTTCTTTTTTGTGAAGCACAATGCTGAGGGAATTTCAGTTTTGCAGGAATTTAGTCATAAACTGGACAAATTAAACCTTTAACCTGATGATGAAACATCAGGGGATCACCAAAGTTATTACAATTCATCCTGTGCAGAATTTGAATGTGTGTGCCAGATTTCATGGCAAGCCATCAAACAGTTGTTGAGATATTTTTCTCAAAACTACAAATGTCAACCTGCTGGCAGCACTAGAAGATAAGTCACACAGTCACTTGTATAAATCATCTGGGAATCATAATTGTGGACAAGATTGTGGGCCAGTCCATGTCGTAAATGCTGAATTATTTCATGGAATGAGTGAAGCTTCTGATCATCTGTTGTCACTAAATGAAAAGTCAGAGGATCGCCAAAGTCACTGCGATTCATCCTCTGGGGACCATGCATATCTGTACTAATTTTAATGCCAGTCCATCCGGTGGTTTTACAATAGTCAAGGTATTTCACTAAAAACCAAAAACATCATCCTCATACTGGCGCTAAAAGAGAACTTGGATGATCAAGTTAGTGGGCTTTATCCTCTGGGGATTATGGGCATATTAAGACTATTTTAAAATGCTTTATGCTTTTATTTAAAATGACACAGATGTTGATTTAGTCAACAGTGTTTATGTAGGAAGACAATAAGTAAGAACACTTACGAGATTCAGTTGACGGTGACGTGGATGTACCTGGGCTCAAGGTCATCCTAGAAAGATCAAGGTCACTACAGCTTCCTTCCTCTTCCTGGGTCGTAGCAGATGAAGGTGGCAACAGCTGAGTGCAGGCCAGTGTGTCCGGTACACTCATGAGGCCTGGGGTCCCACACCTGCTCACTGCCGCTGACGCAACACCAGGTCCTACACCTGCTGCTCCGACTCCTGATGTAGAAGGGCCCTCGCCTGCGTCTGAGTCCATGCCGAGGCCCTCTTTACCCAGGCTCAGCTGCCTCTGGAGCAGGGCGGGGTCAGCCGTGTGCTGGGGGCTGGTGATGGCCGAGGATGGGGCTGATAGGTCGCAGGCTTGGGGGCACATGGTGGTAATGGGAACCAGGCCTTGGAGCATGGCAGCTGGGATGGCATGGCCCCCCACGCCCACGGTCTGAGCCGGCATGTAGGCCGCCATGGCCGCCCACTGCTGCTGAGTGGCTGGGAAAATGTTGGCCTGGCTCCAGATGACCGGCTGACCACCGGGGAGGACCTGAGCCACCTGGAGGGGCCCCTGCACGGGGAAGGCCAGAGTCTGAGCCTGGGTGGGAAATGGCTGCTGCGCCCACTGGGCCGCCTGCACCGGACCCATGGTCATATAGCCTGAAAAAAAAAGAAGAGAAGTAAGGAAATGATTAAAGGATATTAAGGAAGGAAAAGGAGGTAAGATAATTATGAGCACAGAACACATTTTGCTTCCTGTGATTAAAAGTTCAATAGATTGATTTTCAAAATTACAGCATGTTCCTCAATATTACAATCTTTGTCTAACAATAAGAGCAATTTAGTGCCTAATTAATGCTTAATAGCAAAAAGGTGCATTTAAGGACAGCATTTTAAAGCCATTAGACACAGCTAATAGATGTGGTGTATTTCTTTGTGGGTGTCAAACAGGCCTGAGACCCTATTTGGACCCTGTTTCTGAAATTAAAAGCACACACTGGTGGTACTGAATGATGTAGCCCATTAGCTACAAATCGCATACACTTTTCATTCCTGCTTAACAACTTCCAAAGCAGATCATAAGTTTTTGCATTGTTTTCCTGTCTTCCAAAGGGCCACAGGCTTCCATTGATTTTAACTTCAAGTAATTACCCACACACTGATTACCTTTTTTTTGTCCACTTTATGTCACTGTTGTATGGTAATGCAGCTGCAAGTAGGTGACTGTTTTGAAAGACTTCCTACTTGGAGCCTTTCAAGACAACAGCTGAGATTTGAGGGTCAGCTGCTAGAAAGCACTGACTTCATAGATTTTATTATGACAGACAGGCGCACTGGGAAAAGGATGATGAGAGTTTGGCTGATATTGCAATAAAAAAGTCACTGTTTGCTTAGGCTGCTGTTATGAAATGATGCTGGTGTGTTGTTGAATGCATAAACCATGCCCGCTTGCAAATGCGATACCATGATGAAGATGATAGCACCACTGACTTTATGTCCCAAGGAAATGTCACCTCTGCAAGTTAAGTTTAGTTTTGCATTGGAATGAATAGAAAACAATAGAAGGGCAGGAAATCAATCTGCTCAATCTACACTGCAACTGTTGAGTAAATGAGAAAACCACAACGTTAAGGGTTTTATTAAAATATGCAAAACCACTGCAATGATCCTTTAAGAAACATAACCACAGCTTAACCACATGCTGCTTGATGTGTGGTCCTCATGAAAACTCTGACAAATCTGCATCCTGCCAAATTCTGGTGTGTTTTTTTTTTTTTTTTTTTTTTTTTTTTTACAAACTAAACATCAAATATACACATCCCCACCAGCTTTTTTCTTTTTTTCTTTATATTTTTGCATCTGGGTAGTTACCTGACGGCACAGAGGTGGGGCTGAACGGGGCATACATCTCAGCAGGAGTGTGTTGCTGCTGGCGGCTGCTCCTGCTAGGGTCCAGTGTGTTGGCAGGTGATGGAGGCATCTGGGAGGCAAAGCACACACACACACACACAGATGTCACCACTATCAAAGTCACCTAAAAGTCACTGTGCTGCACATTTATCTTTAATCTGCAGCAGTGTCAGGCATTTGGGTAATTTACATCTCTGCCACTGTTCTGATGAAATGGCTGAATAACAGGTAAAACAAGATTGTAATATCTCTAACTTGTATCGAATCTGCAACCTTAAAAGAGAGTTTGATTTGTGCAGTAGTACTCACCGAGGGAGGAGTGGACATGTCGCCGAAAAGATCAAAGTGGTTGATATTCTGTACGTCAAATCAAGGGATGAGGGAGAGAGAGAGAGAGACAAAGTCCAGTGATACATCACAACAATGAGATTTGCAAAGTCATGAAACCTTGAATTTGTCTCCAAATAGGGTATGGTGGTTGCATGGGTGGGTAGGTGCGGGGAGTGAAATCTATTCACAAAGGCAGCCTGTGCTGTGGATGGCAAGAAACAACTATCCCCTCGACTCATTATCAGAAAATGGATCTAAAATGAATCTTTCATGGCTTGCTATAATTGAGTGGGTAAAAGGCTATTCAGTCCTATAAAACAGGCTCTGATTAGATATTCTTATGTCTGCCAATCAAGAGCGGGGGCCCCATGAGAGCCCGGTCGGCTTTATCATGGTGATTCTACTCTTTGAGGAGATATATACACAGAGGAGTGTGTTTATTTCATTGAATGAGTGAAAGAAGAAGCTCCTAGAACCACCCAACCGAGACAATGAGGCCACCTCACCCTATAGGCAGACGTGACCCCTGCTCTCGTCCCCTCTGTGATCCATTCGCGCTACTTAAAGGAGAGGGGACGCGGCTATGAAAGAGACTATGGGATGACTAAGTTGCATGAAATGTCTTTGGGGCCATGCACAAGCAGACAATGAATCACTGTAAAAGCACAGAAACACACGGGACACACAGGATTTGCATGCTATAAATAAACACGAAATACAAACAGAAAACAGACACAAACAAAAGAAAGAAAAGGGAAGAATCACAGCAATCAGTGTTGCACATAAACAGGGTGTTTATGTCTTCCTTGAATAAGCCGGGACATAACGGATCGCACAGTTTGCACAGCACTTTGGAACCATTGAGGGGCACAGAATGAGTCAGAATTTGGAAAAAGGTAAGCTTTGTACACAGAGGTCTCTCCCTGCAGGCACTGACACACATCAGGGGAGTTCGAGGCTCTCAAAAAGCTCCAACTGAATGAACAGACAAGCAATAACACTTAGAGATATGGAAGCGCTGCTACTTATACTGGCATGGGCTGTTCGGGCGAGATAGCGAGGGGACCGGGACAGTTTATCTGTTTGATATGCTGAGCAACAAGCACACAAACAGTGAAGGGTGGTGGAGCACTTTGCCAGGGCTGTTTTCAAAAGTTGTGTGGAAATTCTCTCTGGGTGAATGTTTGGCGAAATAGGCTTGAATAAATGTTTTTTATAAGCGATTTGAAAGATGTAATAGCGTGGTCGCGGCATGGTGGTGAAGAACTCATAAAAACCTACCGAGATGAGATGAAATACATTTGCAGTTTGATGACAGGAAGGAAATCAAAAAATGCTTTTTTGTGCTGTTTTCTTATCAAACCGATTCACAGGAGGAAAATATAGTGCTATTCATTAAGGTACAGCTTTTATGTGTTTATTTGGTGGCCTTGGTTGTATGTAACCGTGACTTGCATGCAGCTCAACCCAACACCCACCCCACCTACAAACCTCTCGTCCTCATCCTCTGAGGAAGATTGAGCAGCCACCCCTTTATTCATCTAGTCGTACCAGTCGAATGAGACCAGCAAACGAACTCCAAACTGATTATGTCTCAACCATCAGGTCATGACATGCAACAGATTCTGCACGGGATTGGATTTTGGATGCAAAGCCTGCCTCTCTAGTGTTCTGTGAAATCGCTGACATGTCTGATTTTGGTCGACCAATCAGTTAGTCTTATCTCTTAAAGCAGGCTCAGCATGACCAATGTAGCTTTGTTTTATCATCATCACAGGAGGCGGATGCAGACATAGACCTCTGTCTGACTTGTCCTTGGCTTGGGGAACGTGTTTTAAAGCCTGTTGCCTGTAATATACGTTTACTATTTAATACAGTGGTGCAAAAAGGGGGCTTAGGCCACTTCCTTCCAGAGGATCTTCAAGAGAGGTTTGCAAGTAGAAGAGTAAAGAAACAAATAATAGAAAATAAAAACACCTACAGTCATGAAATGGCGTTTTGGGACATCATAGATCCCTTCCTTCTGCTGACTGGTTGGGACCTGCATTGGATCGGAGGTCGATTCAAACGTAAGTAACAGAGCAACACCCTTTTTTCCCTTAATAGGCTGGGTATTTAAAACAAGAGCTTACAAGAACTGAAACATGTCTATTGAAATAGAAAAAGGGTACTAAATCAGTTCTGCAACATCAATTTTGATTTAGTCCATTTTTTAGATGTAATTTCATATTTTAGAGCAGTGGGATTATGCAAATTCTACAGTTGTTCTGTTGAATCAATTCTACTTAAATCAATATTGATTGCAAACAATGCTGGTTCTAAAAAAAGCCCATTGTTATTCTGCAACAGTATGTCTCAACTGGTTCATCTGCCAACAGGAAGATGCTTCCTTGGCCTACTTTGTATATTTCTCTCACATGTGAACTATCTGTTGCTCTTAACCTCGCTGCCTGTTTCTCCTGTCGCTCCCTCGACTGGTTAACTTTCAGTTACATTTTCCCCAAGTCTATTGATCTTGTTTCATTCTGAGATCAAATGGCATGGCAAGTGATTAATCTCTCTCTCTGCATCTTTCATCTTCAGAGGAATGCAAGATACAGAGAGGCAAAAAGAGCAGGAGGAGGAGGAGAGAGAGAGAAAGGGTAGGGTGGGGGGTAGGATTAAATCATACGACAGGTCCCTAGAGTTCTAGCTGGTCCTTCAAATGGTCGAAAATCAAAAGGTCAAAGTGTTGGATGTATAAAAGGAGCCTGGTATACAGGCTTTGGGTGAACTACCCAGACTAAACAACTGACCTTGACCCTGATACAGCCATTTCAGACTCAAAGGCATCATACATTTTAAACATAGAGATGCTGCCTTTTTATTTTGAGCATCTTCACATTTATAATTCCTCATATCTGAATAAAATCAAATCCCATTTTTTAATGCTAATCATGGTCAGCGATTGTTTAGTAATAACCATTCAGTGTATGTACATTCAGTAATTACCTCTCTCTCTATATATATAGGTTTTATTTTGTTAGTGGCGGAGTCTGCCATTCCTGTGTTGGATTCAAATTGCCTTCAAATGCAGGAAGGATCCACAGAAAATAATAACTGGATATAATCCAGCGATGTTTATAATCTTATTTCACTGATATCGGCAACTCTGTTTACTGTTCACTCCTAACCCCACACCAGAGCTGTATTAAATTATTGCTAACTACTGCTATTGCTTACTACAACTACTGCTGCACATTAGAAGTATTCCACTGGCAAAAAAAATGGGGTGGCTTTTACTGTAAAGAAGCTACAGGACACAGCCACATCAAAACAGAAAGCTTAGTTTGATCTTCCTCTGAATCCCCAAGAATAATCTGCACTTTGTAACTTCTTTTAAAAGGGTGCTATAAAATTGTTAGTAATACTATTATCATCTATCACAGGGTATCAAGAGGGAGGAAAAAAAGGGGGCAATGCTTGTCTTTGTACCTGATAAACGCTCTCCTCTGACTGGGGGCCACGGAGGGGTTCGTGTCCAGCCTCAAACACTATGTACTACAGAACAGAAGTAGTGGGCAAGGCGTGGAGGTGCAGAGAATAATGAGATGAGAAGACAGAGAGAGAGGGAGAGAGGTTGGCATATAAAACAGTGAGATACAACAAGGGAGTGATACATGATGAGAATAATTGAAAGCACAGGGGAGTGAGGTTGGTGTCAAGTGAGGAGTGAAATGGGATCAGGAATATAAGGGGTGTAAAAAAATGGGGCATGGGAAAGAGGAATGGGGCGATGAGGAGAGAAAGAAAAAGAGTGAGGTGGGAAGAGGAAAGAGCACAAGTATAATAGGTCAGGCAGTAGTTCAAGGCAATGTGGAGGTCTTAGCTCATGGTCTCCCTTCAACATCAGCAACGTGATGCTCCATGACAGAAGTCTCATAAGTCCTCGAATCTGTCAGTAACTCATCTGAGGTTGATATAAATAAATGTCTTTATGGATCTCAAAAAAAAAAAAGAATACTTCAGTATTTTGAGACATGTGCTTATTCACTATCTCACTGAGGATAAGATGAGATGATCTGTACAGTAACTAGACAGTTATCTTAGCTTCACATGAAGACAGAAAAGTGGGAAATAGGTAGCCTGGCTCTGTCAAATTCTGACAAGAATAACAGAATATCTTATATCCATACAAAAACTGAAGTGTAAAAATGACAATTTGCTGTTTTATGGGGGTTAATGTGCTGGACAATTTTTTGGTAACCTCCAGGAAGGTCCCACCCAAAAAACTGTCCTGCACATAATCCCCCATAAAACAACAACTTGTCATTTTTATCTTTTGCTTTTTGTAAGAACTAAACATGTGAGAGAACATATTATCTGACTTTAGATGAATTTTGTTGCCTCTGAAAAGAGCCAGGCTAGCTGTTCCCCCCATTTCCAGTCTTTAAGCTAGGCTAAGCTAACTGGCTTCTGGGTCTGTCTACAAGACAAAAGAATGGTATTGATCCCCTCATCTAACTTTAGGAAAGCAAGTGAATAAACCCATTTCCCAAAATGTCATATTATTGCTTTTAAGACTCTGGCCACAGTCTGGAGTTTTGTCAACCAACATCAACATAAATTGAAAGCTGCAAATGGAATGACTTAATGCAAAACACACTTTAAGAGCAAAGAACAGAGGTGATCTGGGAGGTGGTTGGACGTACTACTGAACATAGCATTCAGAGTAAGAGTTAGCGTTGTCTGTATTCAGTGTGAGCAAACACAGAGGAAACAAAAAATCATGTTCAGCCAAATAAATGCACAGGGCAAAAAAGAGGGGGGTAACAACCAGTCCAAGACGGGGGCATATCTTTGGAAGAAACCAGAACATTGACACAGATCAACTTAAAAAATATGGTTTTACAACACTGCACTGGCAAATGGGAGTTGAATGGTTGAACAAAACTGTCCACTAGGATGATCTACTGTGTATTACTGGAATGGTGGAATATCATGAATCATTAATTCAAGCAGATCAGTGACTGGTGAGGATATTTAAATTAAGGATTAATTGATTTTTTATTCCAAGCTTTAAGAGTGAAAACAGCACCAGTGAGGCTAGAAAAGCATCAAAGTCAGCAGTGTTTTGCTTCTGCTCTGTGTGCCTATGGACCTACCTGGTAAACTGGATCGTCCACTTCATCCTCCAGGATGGTCTGTATGGGTTTGGGACAGAAGGCAGATGACACATTTTGTTTTTCATCAGTAATTTTGAGAATTCACAGTCTCATTAGAAAATAAATGGATGAAGAACAGAAAACAGCAGCAAAATACATTAATCTTAGTCTGTCTTTTCCTGCAACCAAGCATAATTACAGCTTGACAGCGCATTAAGTTTTAATGAAGCAGCGATTCACTGCATCACAAACACACCAACACATACCTCTCCTGTTACACATATCCGACTCTCATGAAAAAAAGCATCCAAACCTGTTGCATCTCCATTATATTTAGACATTCAAAACAGAAATCAATGGTGCGGACAAACAAAGTCTGTGATGCACTTCAGAGGAAGCTTGGAAGTGTTAAGATATCTGTTGTGTGAATGTATTGCTGGCTGAGTTGTAATGTGTGATCTCGCCTCCAAATGGGAAATGAAACTGAGAAAAAAGCAAAAAATGGCCTCAGACTGTCCTACCTGGTAAACCGCCTGCTCACACTGTTTGTCCTTCTGCGCCTTCTTCTCCATCTCCTCCCGCTGTTTAATGTCGTAGATGAGCGTGAAGAGGTCGCGCAGGTCAATGATAAGAGGCTCCGCCTGGATGGGAGAAGTGGAGAAACAAGGAAGAGGAAGAAGAGAATGTGGAAAATTAAGAAATGGAATCGAGAAAGAGGGAAGAAAGGAATGGGGGAGAAATGGACAAAGGAAAAAAGAGAAGCAGGGAAAGATGGGAGGCGTAAAGCGAGGAGATCCAGCAGAGCAAAGAGCAATGAAGAGCAGTGTTGAGGAAAACGGGTCAAAAAAATGCAAAAAGGAGGTTTCTTAACAGTTTTGAAAAATAAGCTGAAAGCTTTTAGGAATAACCTTTAAAAACAAATAAACCCTTAAACGGAATTCTGAGGTGAGTAAACGGAAAACTGTGACTGGTATATTTTTAAATGTATTAGCCCATATTTATTATTTTTAACCACCCACTTGAGTCCTTGGAATTCAGTTTATTATACAACATCCCACTCATGAATGAAAGCATATTTCCTCCTCTCCTCCTAAATTATATCTTCTCTCCTCCAAGAGCACCAGTGATTGTGAGGAATACCAAAAGCATTAATTTTCTTTAAACTTAATGAATATGTTTTTGTGATGGGGAGTGACCTTTATGTATTTTATCTTTTTTATCCATGTGTTTTTGTTTTATTTATGTAGTTATTGACATATTTTATGTTATTTTAGTCAGTCAATTTACACGGAATAGATGTGAATGTATGTATAGTCTGAATGTTTGGTGTGTGGCTCCAACATAGTCTCTCCCAAAAGTAAACTCCAAGCTCAGCGCAGCAGGGAGTGGGGAGTGATGATAATAATTCTATCTATCAGGTAAATACATGGTAAATACATCTGACTTGAATACTAGCAAAGTGGATAAGTAGAAACTAGCATTAATGGTGACACGCTCCATGTTAATATTGGCACTGGTCTATTTCTTAGAGCAGAACAGCAAAATGGTGTTAAAACTCAAAGCACAGTTTCCTGCGTCACTGTCATTTAGAAATAAATCAACAGCCAGTTCATTTTTACATGGAACTGAAATGGCCTCCAATTCATAATTCACTGCACATTCACACCACAGCAATCTTTTGGGATTTTTTTTCTTCACTTCCTACACTGTTTAAACCAGATTCCACACTTTTCCACTGGGGGTTCCCCAGCCAAGTTTGAAGATCTATAGACTTCACATATGAGACTTGAACTTGAGTGACTCTTAGGTCAGAAAATGAGGATTTGCCTCCCTCCAGACTTGACTTCAGGCTTGAAAGAAAGATCAGTGAAGTCTCAAATTCTAACCATAAGAGTTTTTTTTCTGACGGTACGAGACAGGCCTTGCATAGCCACATAGCCTGAATATTTAATCATTAAGCCTATGCACTAAAAGGACTTAGTCTCAGCTATATAAAAACACTACTACCTTAACATAGCTTTAAAAGGACAATGTTAAAATCTTGTACAATTGTACAAACAGCATTTAGAGATTTAAAAAGACTTGCATCTTGACATGCAATCTGCTGATGGAATCTTGTGACCTGATTTGTCATTGTCATCAAGGACTTGAGACTTTCCTCCAAAGATTTAAAATCAGCTCTAGCAGAATGGAAAAGTACTCACCGACTGTGCAGTCTTGATGGCCACAAACCTGTGGTGGCCCTCTTTCCCACAGACATAGCCAAAGGCCCGGTGGTCCCTGGTGTCCTTGGCGATGTAGCTGATCTCGTGGACTGAGTGGTGATGCAGGAGCACCTAGACGACAGAAATCCAAAGTGTTTGTACAGGAAATACCATGTGGGCCAGATGAAATATGGTAATCAAACATCTACTGTATGTCTTTTTATTCTTGAAGATGCAAAAAACATGTCTTGTTTAATTTGAAAATCTGCCTTTTGATATAATGTCTTACAATAAGTGCCGTACACTGTGTTGGCAGAAAAAGTAGGTCAAACCTACATTAAACATCTTTGCATATTGTTAAGCCAAATGCAACCAACCAACACAGAGTGAGCTTAAAAGTCTCTGACAGGAAATTTCAAATTTGTTACACAGTATGTTATAGATAACATAGTGACTACAGAACTGGCTGTCTGCCATCAAGAATAAGAAACTAATAGCATGATATTGTTTTAGATTTGGTGACTTTTTTATTTTCAGCTTTGATATGAACAAGATTTGAGATGCTGTGATCATTCATAGAGAAACAGCATACCAGTAAGCAAGAGACAAACCCATTTTCTATATTTACTGAATGATTTATTCACAACATCGGTGACACGAACCAAAAAGCTCACAAAACATAACCACACATACATATATACACACAGAGTAATTCAGCTGTCACTCAGGCACACCTACCTGCTGCTCCTCTATTAGCAGAGATAAGCTTAAGCACTGGGGAGGAGCTTTTATTTGAATATTAGCCGATACTCAGTCCCCAGTAACGCCTCAGATTAATGTTAAATACAAAACTAATATGACTAGTCTACTTGATTCAGCAGAGAATCATGTCAGCTTTACATAAAGTATTTCCATCTAAATGCTTGCTGACGCTGCCTGCACTGGAGTGATCCCCATTTCCACCATAATCACTCAAGAGGGATATTAAGTGTGGAGTGTTATTTACTGCCAGTAATCAGTAAATAAAATGAAGAGCATTAGGGGGCATGATTTCCAAAACAACAAATGAGCTTGTCAAAAGCTGGTGAGCTGGTTGGTGGCGGCGGGAGGCTTAATGTTCTTTTTCATTACAGGCGAAAGACACGCCGCTATCACCACTGGTCATATTGAAAAGAGATATTATCAAAGATGGGTATTTTTTGGGAATAAACGATTGGTAGTAGGGTGGGGGTCGGCAGCCATGGGACAAACGCCGTTGCATAATTATCAGTTTAGCACTAACGACAGCTGAGGTGGAGCCACGGTGTAATTAGCATTAGCGGCAATGATCATTAAGGGGTGGAACTGAGTGCTAATTATCGGTTAGCGCTGATGAGCAGAGTGGGCCTATCTAGCCAACACTGCGCCCCAGGACGGGGGAGTGCTGAGCCCCTCTATCATCCTGTAATGGAACAGCAGGCCTATGAGTCCGCCAGGGGGATGGAAGCCAGGATGGAGGCGGAAACAGCCCGTCTCATAACATCACCATAACATTGCTCACTGCGCGATCATTAGCAGGCAGACAGGGCCTGGGTGATCTTAAGTAGGTCCCGCAGCATACCCCTAGTCATACTAGGGTATATGTTAAACTACTTTACTCAGGGTCAAATATCAAATGCAAGATCTGCAATTTAATGCTGTCAAGTTCAATTTTTAGGAGCTAAAGGGCAAACTGTCCTGTGGAAAGCGTGTTATTGCTTATTTTTGCATTAGTTTGGAGAAGAATTTAGATTTTTGCAAATGCAGCGATGAAAATGGCACATTCTATTTCAGCACAACCTTGTGAGTCATCTTACTTCTGTGCAGGTATTGCCGCTGTACTAATATGTCAACCGTGCCAGCAAGGCTTACAAGATGGCGGCCCTGGCAGCCGTTGTGAACTGAACCGTGCAAGCGTCTGCCCTCTGGATGTCCTATACCGTAGGTTCACAGAATAGCAGCTGGCAGAGGCCTCACAGTGAAGCTCTGCCACAGCGGAGCCCACTCGCTGACATGCTACTCACCCCTGATCTTTCACAGTAAATCTTGATCCCGCCGAAAGACACCGTCAAGAAGACTCTCTGCTTGTGCTCCCCTTTGGAACGTGCTGAGGAAGCCATTCCCTGCAGGAGATTAAAGGAAATGACATGAGGAGATGAAGGGATATGAGCTTAGCGTGAAAGACTGCGAGTCTTCTTCTCTACCGACTCAGGTGAGTGTAACAGTGGGAGATGGAGGGGGAGAGATTGAGGGGGAGATTCGGGAGGAAGATTCAGGGGTAGGGTGACAGGAGTTACATAAGGTGTGATAGGACAGAATGTTCTTTCATGTGCCTTTTCTTGAAGCTTCACTCTCACAGGAATTCACACGTTACCTTGTGCAGTGAGTCTTATTATTATTTTCCAAGCACCTTTCTTCTCTCCCTTTTCTTAAAGTAGGTCTACTGCACTTCAACTTGACACACACAAGTGCTAGCTAACAACAATAAGGTGAGATTTGCTGACAGAAAGGAACGCGCTGCTGACCGACCAGCTCGTTCTGGCAACTTCACATAGTGCTGACTGAACAAGCAATCCAGCCTTTGAAGTATGTTTTTCCCATGGTTCTCAGCAGATCCTTTTTCTTATAATCTCTATAACTCTAATAAAGAAAACAATTAACATTTCCACCGTGTTCCATTTGACGCGACCTGTGTGTTTGACATGTCTTTCATAGAACAAAGCCTGTGTGAGAAGAGAGGAGAAGAGAGAAGAGGGAAAAACAGAGGAGATAAGAGGAGAAGAAAGACCTGCCTGCTGTGCTGAATATGTCTGACAAAACTGTAGACCCAGTTACACTGATGAGAGGTTGACCTCTTCTGTGCATCAGCTACAGTCCACCCCAGACTTTTTCTTTTAAAGCTGAGCTAATATTTAAAACCATGGCCATCACATCTCTGCAGGGAGACCGTGAAGAAAAAAATATCCATCCATCGTCATATACATACAGTATATTAATGAGAAAATGGGATAAAAGGAATATAAAGAGAGGAAGAGTAAAGAGAGGATAAAGAGCAGAACAAGCAACAGGGATAAGAAAGAGATGAAGTGAGTGAGAAAGAGGCAGGCGGGTGGGAGAGTCGATGGATGTTGTCAATCAGCCATCGGCTTCTCCATTTGGTGGATTAGTCCTCAAGGCAGTAAGAGGAAGCTCGATAGAGACCCCGTCCCTTCCTCTATCCCCTCTCCAGATAATAGCAGGTCTGTATCGACTGCTCCATTGACTGCAACTGGCTGGTGGCTGGTGACTACTGGAGTCATGTGGAGGGCACTGCTGAAATGTCAGATCAAGGCAGCGAAAAAGTTGTTTTATTGGACATATCACTTTGAATGGATATGGGTGATGAAAGGCTTTGCTTTCTGGCTATATTGCTCTTCTTGTAGGGCTTCCCACACATTTAAGCTCCAGCAAAATCTGTGAGAAGATACTCAAAAAGCCATACATATATATCCTCTTTTGGAGAAGGATTTATCCCGCAGCCACCTACTGCACAGACGCTTATATCCTGCATTTTCCCCAACAAAGAGTAAAACTCAAGAGGATACAGAGTAAACTTCTGAGAAGAGGAAGCATGTTATTTCTGAATAATATATTGTTAATTGCCCATTTGCTAAACCCCTCCCCTGAACAGCAATTGTCTATTCATAGTATAGCAACTGTAACTAAACACATTGTTTGTCTTTCGTAATATTAGCTGCAGTTATTAGCATGTCCAGCTGACTGGTACAGTACCTACAGTAGTACCTAAGTGGTAACAATTACTTGCAAGGCCAGGCTATATTATTTCTGTGGTTAGAGGTTATGTTCATTAGCACATCCGCTGTATAGTATTTCCTCACTGTGAGGAAGCTGGTCATGGAGGCTAACGTTGAGTAAGGCTAACTCTGTCTTACTCAGCTGGAGTAAGGTTTGGTTTACTCTCCAGCAAACTCAGCTAAACATGTTATCTGAGCTAGCTTTGCATTTACAAAACACATTTGTTTTCATTTAAAAAGCCTTAACCAATGCTTTGTTACAAGTGAAAGATACTGTTTGAAAATACAAACAAAATACAATTATAAATCCCCTGCTTATCCATGTATGTAAATTAAACAGCTAAACAGCATTATGTGATTTTACATACTACTGGGATTAACTAACTGTTTCTTCATTTCCATGTCTTCTACAGGGATTATTGACTGTTGATGATGCTGCATGATGATGCATCTTTTACCTGAAACATGTCACTTTAACCTCAGTGTTTTGGCACAATATCATATGTATCCATGTTGTGTATATTTAAGACCCCTTTTACTCATTTTGAGTCAGATCTTCTGGAGACATTAAAAAAGTCAAATGAAGCCAGTGGAGCCAATGTTAGCTAGTTAATTAGCTCGCTAACTACAACTGATAACATCTGCTAGCACCAGCACTGGCAACAAATGAGAAGCCTGCTTTTGTCCATCTCCCTTAATATCAGGATCCCATTGTGTTGAGTTAAGAATAAGAATAGAACTAAAAATTTCAGGTAGTATCTACCCCATTACCACTGTAAGATACATGTGAGAGAATGCAAAGCTTAACAGTAAGGGTGGTGGGCCTTACAGATGAGTGAATTTACAGACATTTTAGTATACATACTTCAAAATAAGTTCAAGAATCCTTAACCATTTCATCCACAATCACCAGTGTTCAGACCTTTTCCCCAGCTTTGTCACTTACTGTGGGGCTGAATATGACCTAATTTACTTGCAACATTCTGTTAATATTATCTGGGTCACATTATCGCAGTTTGCATATGTGTGCAAGTATGGACTTTGTTGTAAAAATAGAAGACTGTTACTGACATGAGAAGACATACAAGAGTCAGACAAATTGGGGGGGTAGTGTTCTGGCAGTCACAGGCTAAAAAGTGAAAATTTTCTACTTAAGTGAAATACTACTTTGAGTCTCAGAATAGGAAACCGGTTTGCCTCCAAGGTCAAAAAAGCTGTATGAATAAATGTGGAGAGCTTTGAGGAGCATTACTAAAAATACAGCAGCCTATTAGAGGGAAAATAAAGTAAAGTTGCTACAATTTTGCACAAGAAATAAAACCAACCTTACAGTAGCTTGCTACATGACAAAGAGCTACAGAATAATATGGCCGGACTTATATTTGTTCCGTCTGGTCAGTTCTTTACAGAGCTCCAGTGAGTCATAGACAGGACAAGACAGCTCCCATGACTCATTCAACAGACAATACAGTCATGCCCGAGCATGCTTTTTCAAAATCTGTCTGAGATGAATGAAGAGGCTCAATGATGTCCCCGCAGATACACACACACACACACACACACACACACACATACACAAGTCTGCACCTTCAGCTTCATCATGGAGTCCTGGCACAGCTTGTCCCCGCGCGCTGCTGTCACCTCATCAATCCCGATCAGCTTGGCCTTGTACCGCACACCATCTCCACGGAAACGCTTAATAAGCCCCGCCTCACTGCGGTCCTGACCTGCGGCGGGAGAGGAAGACAGAAGAAGAGAGAGGACAAAAATAAGAGGGAGAAAATGAAAGAAAGAGTGATTATAGGAAACAAGGATGTGTGAGCTCAACTGAATTCTGCAACTTAAGTATCATGCCCTGCTTATGCAGTATAGGAGCCACTGAATGTGGGTGTGTGTGCAAGTGTGTGTGAGCGTGTGTGTGTGTGTGTGTGTGTGTGTGTGTGTGTGTGTGTGTGTGTGTGTGTGCACCGGTATAAATATTTATGGAATAGGAAATTCAGAATGAATAGCAAATTAGCAGCAGCAAGCAAAGATTGAAAGAAAATTGAACCTGAAATTGAAAATGAAGTTGGACTAAATGAGAAAACAACTGGAACACTACAGGCCACTTTACCATCATCTATTGCAGGGAACTGTGGGGCATTCACACACAAAGCAAGGGTGGAAGGTCATAGGGTGGTAGTGTGGGGGTTCTTACTCCTACACCTCACCCACACCCACAGTTCCCATGGGGGCTATTGGTGGTGTCAAACCAGCTTGAATGGCTGCTATTGAGAGGAATCATCTCGGTCCAGCGCTCACCCACAATCCACCAGTCCCTGCCTGGGTGATGGATGTTGGGTGGTGGCAGGAAGGTGGTGTGAGATCGCGGGGCGTTTGCAAGTGTGTGTCTGGAAGGCCTTGGGCATTGTACTGTCATCCCCTCCCTTCTCCCTCCCATCCCTGTTGCTGATTATTCTGTCTGTCTATCTCTATAGCTGCCCTGACACCACCTTGACACTGACACCTTTCTCATTTTGTCTCCGTGCTGTCTGCCGTTGTACCGTTTTGATTATGTGGGTGCGAGCCTCGAGCGCTGTCTCGTGCGTCTACAATGTACAAACCATCCACTCGTAACCTGTGCAGGGTTTGTCAGCTTCAACGCCAGCTCCCACAGCATTTACAAGAAGAGATAGCAGGATTTCAAATCAAGGTCACCAGCACCTTGGAGAATTTAAGAGTTTTCAGGCCCCGTGGTCGCTCAATTCTAGGTCACGAGCTCATACAGTACATCAGTTAACGGCAAATTTAAGTGGCTGGCTAAGCTGTGCGCAAGAAGAGAGCAAGCTTTAATATCCCTAACAGAGACTGTCAGGTTGCACTCAAAGGCAGTATTACACCAAAATGAGCTTATTCCACCCAGAAACACACGGTATTACCATCCATACTACATCTCCCCTGACACAAATGGAATTTCTCTTTCCATCTCTGCAATTTCCAAGGCAAAAATAAAAAATAAAAATTAGAAATTTAGAAAAAGAAATTAGGGGGTTTGTGCAAATGGAGAAAAAAATTGTCTTAGTTCTAACGCAAGTGCTTGTCTTGGCTATGCACACCCTCTTACTAATTCATGAGGGCACAATTCTCTAAAGGGGGGGAGGGCTTGACGATGCTAAAGTCATTAAAGTCTCTAAGCAAGTGAATGTCAAATCTGGGTCTAATTCAGGCTTGTTTCTCTGCCAGGGGATAATGAGTCTTATATACAGCCACTGTGTACCTCCAAACATTAACCAGACGAAGCCTGGCACGCATGCAGCAACCGTGTGGAGAAATGAACATCCAGACGTTGATGACAGACTCACTGAAAGGACTAACTGCAGACACTGCTCTCACATACAGTACATGATTGCAGCAGTGCCGTTGCTTAAACCCTACATGACAGATGGAAGAGAGGGTGGACCCCTGCGATAATTATTGCTGTACCTGATTCAAACCATTCCTCACACAGTGACTGTAGCCTACTCATACAGTATTATGCGTTCCATCCTGATTTTACTGACTCATACACTCTGTAACGTAATGTAAAATGCATGCTGCTCCAGTTGCATTTTAAACACGATCGGTCGAATTCAGTGCAGCTCTCTCAGATGAGCTTTAACCAGATGTTCTGTGCCATTTGTTTCTTTACATACAGCGTGCCATTTCCCCTAATAACACTTCAGGAGAGATTTAGAGGTTTATGCACAGA
This sequence comes from Lates calcarifer, assembly GCF_001640805.2. NCBI lineage: Eukaryota > Metazoa > Chordata > Actinopteri > Centropomidae > Lates > Lates calcarifer. The sequence goes on along the minus strand of NC_066836.1, from coordinate 18,507,777 downwards.
TCCTCAAAAAAAGTAGGCCTTGCATACCGAATGAGAGTCTTGACACAGTGGCATAACTCGTACACTACGTGCTCTGGGTTCAGATCAAGACGAGCGAATGTGCTGTATTTGAAAACTAAAGAGCTGCGGGGCATGCTGTTTCATGTTGTTACACACTGTAAGAAAGGAGAGGAGAGAGGGAGAAGGTGTGTGTGTATATGTGTGTGTGTGTGTGTGTGTGTGTCTCTGTGTGTGTGAAGGGGGTGACACATACTCCCCTTGCTTTCTGGATTCACAATTACCCAAGGTTGAACGCTCCTCACAATATTTCTGGCCTATAAGCCTGATGCTCATAATTTGTATGACAGAGGGTTGCCTAAAGTATTGTCTACTGTTAGTCTGCATCTAAGGTTATCCTACACATTGCACAACATGCCTGCCATTTGAGAGCCCTGCTCGGGTGCATGCGTCCTGTGTTAGAATCTCTGTTACATCTCTTTTCTTGTTGCCCTCATTTTCCAATAATCTAATAAAAACACTTAAATGCCATAAAATAGCAAATTCTTCAGAAATGGAGCAGAAAATTAACAGCTAGGAAGTCAGAAGGTTCCAAATCAAACACTATAATCCCCCCACCTGACACATAGGCCTTGCACCAGGACCATGGAGAGAACAATTACTGTTAGCCCTGCTCCATACTGTTTCAGGGTTTGTCTCTGATCACAGTGTTGCATCCTCCTCCTTGCCACACTAGAATGGGGACAGTGAAGGGACAGATGGCAACAGATGGAGAGTCAGAAGTGCCCCTCCAGATATAAGGACTTGGCAACAAGAAACTTTTTGTTGGGGATCCGGGCATCGAGGCAGCTTAACCTTTGAACCCTCTCTGAGTGTGTATCTGTGTCTGCTCGTCTCCCTCCATCGACGTCCCTGTCTGCCAGTAGGACACACACGCCATCCCTTTAGCAGTAATGAGAGTATATCGTGATGCTTACTGAGCCATACTTTCACCTACATGCAGTGTGTAATATTAACAATTATTTTATGCGTCTCTGCACAGGACATTTGACGTCCTTAAAATGAAAATGCTAGGTAACGTGCTCTCAGTGCAGGGGGCTGATGACTTTAAGCAGTAGTAAAGAGAATGGCCATCTGAGGAGGGCAAATCTGTCCCCACCATCTGCCTCCCTCATGTGCACAAAATACTTTTCATAAGCCTCAGCAAACACACAGACATTTATAAACATTAAAAGCAGCACGTGTTCCTTTGTCCAACCCACACTTATATCAAAATTCCTCTACCCAACTCTGGCACTAAACACAAAATCAAGGTTTTGGTTAAATGACTGATCGTTAAAGCAGTTACAGAGTTAATGAGGGGTATTGTGTGCATCACCAATGCAGTGGACAGACCATTGACTCACTGCAGAGTTACATGCAGGTATTGATGTGTGCTGGGTGTTGATGGGGGAGATCGTTCGCTGGTAGGGGCTACACTATGTTATTATCACATTGATGGTGAAGCAGCGTAATGAAACAGTTGGATAAGCATACCAACAAATGATTCTGTCAAATGGAAACAGTGTTTGAACATGGTGAAATGGTTAGTATTTGTACTGCCTGTTACAATATTTCCAATGTCATACACTGGGTACAAGAGGTGACTGGTGATTTAATCTGCTGTTTGCCTCTCTCTGTCTCTTTCTGTGTCTGTTTGCTGTGTCTCTGTCCTTCTGCCCCTCTCTTTCTCTCAATGTCTCGCTGTCCTCTATTCCTTGTCTCTCTTTTTGAAATGAATCATTTTTTGTGCACAGATTATAGTGGGAGAGCAACAGTTGCTATGGAGATGGAGTAAAGTCACGCATGTAAAGCAATTCTCTTGATGGGTAGAGGGGAGCTTTGGCTTTACAACAGGAGTCAGAGTTTGCTGCAGTGAGATTTGATATTTCCAGATGGTTTTGAAAGGAGTGACAATTGGAGGTACTACGACATTAGTGAAACAAAGCACAAAGCAGTATGTCCACTGTGTCCTGTTACTGTAATATTGGGTTTTATGTCTTTTTTTACTACCATAAATGTTCTGTTTTCCTCTGAAATGCACTAGAAGAGAATACATTAAAAGACTGTCAATAGTCTATATTTTTCTTATTGTTGACAAATCTCATAAAAGGATCAACACAACAACAACAACGAATTGATTTATTTAACAAGTGTTGCCTGTGTAGCCAACAAAAACCATAACTGTGCAATTGCATGAATGAGTAACACATTACAGTGACGTGATATTTTTTCAGTAACAAGTAGTGTAAGGAATTATAGTGAAGAATAACTGCTTTGCTGAGTAGTGGATGAAGGCATGATATATCAATTTTGTCTGTTTACATCAAGTCTTATTCAGTAAGCCTTAACCTGGTTCAGGAGCTGGAGGTTTTAAGAGGTGGCTAGCCTGAGCCGAAAGTAGAGAAAAGTGGCTTCAAATATTCCCAAACTTGTCTTATTTAGTGACTGTCTTCCCATAAAAAAAAGACCCTCTAGGTTGTTTCTACAAGTGGTCTTTCACAGCCTATAGTTTTATTGTTAAGTGACATCTGATGGTCATGTGAGACAGGCAAATGTCTCCAAAACAACATGTTTACATTAAGGTCCTCTAGTGGCTGATGTAATTATTACAGCAGTAAAGGAGGAAGCCACAAGACATTATTAGCGACAGTGTAGGTAGTAGGTCGGGGTGGATGGACAGGTCGATAAAACACTGGGTATTAATCAGGAAAACACTGTTTCCCGTAACCATGACCACGATCAGTCTTAACTATGTGTTTATTATTGGAAACATGATGATTAACTCTAACCATAACAAAGTACTTAGAACCCGAACAATGATTTTTACTTAAACTTAACCAAGTTGTTTGTATGCCTAAACCAAATTAAACCAACCTTTACAATAACATTGTCACAGGGTTTAGTTATTTATTTCTTAACTGTGATTATCCTGTTGCTGTAATGCTGCTGGGTAGGGAAAAATTACCTGTATGGTTGGTAAAGTTGGAAGACTTTTTTCCATGTTTTTTCTTTATCTTAGCTGCTAGCTAACCAGTGTTAACTTTGGAGTGTGTGTGAACTCTTCAGCTTCACAGTGAATATGTGATTTCTAGATCAATGTGTGCAGTTACTGTGGGTAATCTAGCTGTTGATAGTTGGCAATTACCTCAAACCATTAAGTCAGTAAGTTTGTTGCTTGTCGAACGGCAGTGTGTCATTTTTAATGTCTACACATGTTAAATGAATACTTAAAGATTTAGGAAATAGCTCATTAGCTTTTTTGCTAGAACTAGAGCTAGAGCCAGGAGACCAGTTAGCTTTGTTCCAACACGTAACTCCCTGTGAAACCACAACGTGTCATTTTTATCCTGTAGTTTTGAAGGGATTAAACAAACAAAAAAATAAATGTCAAGCGATTCATTTAAAAACAGAAAATGTGATACGTTGGTGTGTTGAGTTGGGAGTAGCTGGTGACATGTTTCTTCATAACAATGAATATGGCCACAGAAGTCTATTTCAGTCAATATATAAGCAGCAGTGGTGCTGGAATAGTCACTAAACCAATAAATGTGTATTAATCTGCAGCTGAAAATAGTCACCCCAAAATTTATTATTTACTAAACTATAGTAGCTGTGTTGTGAAACATTTTGAAGACTGAAACAATATATTTGCGACCAGATTTGAATGATTTATATCTTCAAGTAGAGGTGGATGGAGAAGTCATTAAGCATTAAGAGGCAGATTTACACATAATTGGTTTTGATCTTTTCATGGGTTTTGTTGACAAAAAGAAAAATATAAAATATGAGCAGCCTTATCCTTTAAATCATACCAATTTATTCTGCTGTTTCCCATCCATATGATTATAATCAGAACTTTGTCTTAATATCTGTCATCAGCCTGATCCTCCTTGACGTCCTTCACCTGGTCCCAGCCTGCCCCCAACCATCCCTAGCTGTGCTGCCTGACAGTCTGCATGCATTTATGCTGCTCCATTTCCATTTATATGGATCTAAATAGCATCTTTGCTGATTGTGACAATGGTCCCTGCAGCACATGTGATTAACATAGTAAAGTCAGGGGCTGATAGCCTGTGCTGATAGCCCCGTCCGATGAGCCGCATGGCCACGTGTGTAATAACCCCCTCGGTCTGCTCTCCCCCCTCCACTTAACTCAAATCGATGGGCCCTCCTCCAGCCCAGCCATTTATCTGAGCAAGCCGACAGAGCCAGTGAAACAGCCACAGAGGACCTGGCCCCGCGGCCTCGTTACAGCCAGCCCACAGAAGCCAGATTTACTGGACTAGCTGGAGTGGCTTTATTCATGGATGGAGAAATGAGGAAAAAAAGGACGAGGAAAGGGAGGGCAAACGAAAAATCGCCCACTTCTTACACACTGTCTTTCCTCTCCCTGTGATTTTCACTCTTTCTGCCACTCTATCTCCTCTTCTTGCCTCCTCTCAGCCAATTCAATCCCATTTCAATCTCCCAGCGAACGTTCGGAGAATGCCTCGTCCTATTACATCACTTATGTTGTTCATCAAAGCGACAGGGTGTGAATTACCCTGTCCATGACACCTAAATCATGGAACTACCAAACCCTCGGGCTACATGGAATAGCTGTTACTACATCTGGATCCCTAGGATGAGACAGGGAGCCTCTCGGCAGACTCTATGTAGTCCAGCATTATTTAGCTCCATCCAAACATGGCTTTAAGTTATGCCTGCCAAACATGAGAAAGCTGCCATTTCCCCATTTTGTCTCCCTTTTCTTCATGTTTCTGGTTCTCTCTGAAGTACTTTTCCCTCAACATTATATACATACTGTATATATATATGTATTTATTTATCAGGCTCATTTCTCAATCCACCAAATTATGCATACATGTACCAATTGAGTCTAATACTTTATGTACATATACATTGCAGACTTATTGTTGCAAAGAGATTTGGAGTAGAGTCTCACATACCTTTGATCCTCCTGGACTCCTTTCGCTGGCTGGTTTTGACACCCGGCTGAAGCTCGGCCTCCGCTGACATTCTCCACTACTGAGTCCCTTGTCCTGCTCACAGCAGATCCACCATGGGCTAGCAGCACACTAGCTAATCCTCCAAACTCCCAGTGTCCACACTGCCGTCTTTCTCACAGTCGCTCTTTGGTGGAGAAAATCTCCTTCAAATCCATGGTGAGATGTCTGGTACTCCTCAGTAAATGAAGATCCAGCATTGATAACTGCGCTCCTTCACTGCTGGCCCATGGTGACTGAGTATTGCTAAACTACACATGAAAAGACGATTGAATTATGAGCTGAACGGACCCTCTCGAGAGAAGTTTCAGATCAGATTTGACATCTTCTGGAGTGTGTCTGAGTTCTCTCCGTGAAGGTCAAGTATCACATGGTCCACCGTTGCTCTTTTGTGAGGGCCCACCTACTTCTCAGGTGTAATTCCCCGCGAGGGAGACTGCAACATTGATTGAATCAAATATCGTTCTTCAGAGTAGGTCAGGAATGGATATTATTCTTTGGTAGAGTCCTTCAGATGCAGTCCAACAGCCCATCACAATCACTTGCTCCGAGGACTGCAAGGCGAGGAGACAGGGATGACAGTTAATGTTAACCCAGAGGTGGTTAAAAATTAATATGACAACCCAACCCCCCCTTGATCACTCATTACAACATTAATTTAACATACAAAATGGCAGGCACCAATTTAACAAATCAACAAAGATGTTATTATCTCTTCTAGATCATCAATCCTTAATGAGAGAGCAGAAATCGCTTGCTGTTCAGCACCCACCCTTGAAGGAGACCTGTGGCGAAATATTTGATACTCTTGTTTTATGTGCCGCTTGCAAGTAAATATAGAACATTAAAGCATGACCGATGCTTCTGTGCATGCAAAGCAAATTTTCAGAAGATGGATTGTTAATGCTCCCAGCTCAGGCCAACAGCACGAGAGGAGGGGAAGTAGCAGAGAGCGATGAATGACAGGCTGCTTCAGAGCAAACTGTGGTGGGAATCCTGGCACAGCCGTCTATAAACTAGAACCCCCCACATTGTGCTTTAATGCCCTTGAATCATCTACTGCTAACACGGGGGGCATGCCAAGCTGGCACAGTGGCTGGCACTGCTTCTGTTGGCATGGTGACGGCCCATTGTTAGAGAAAGAGGCCTTCAGCCTTCCCTGGCCTGAAAAGAGCTGCTGCACATGGAGCGCTGGGCACACATTATCCTGTGTGACATTGTATGACATTGTGAGTGTCTATAATGAGAGTGAGTAGGAACCTGAGTGTGAGCTGAGTGTCATTTTAACACGTACTTTAAGAGTCTTTTCAAGTCCCCTTATTTTGAGACAGTACCAATGGAGGGTTCTGCATCATTCCAGTGATTTGCCTATGACAAAAAAATAAAAATAGAATTTCACTTTTTTCCCACAGGTTGAGATATCACTCTCTGATGGAGCAGACAAGCTGAATGCAAAGCAAATGTTCAGTTTGTATCATTTATACAAATTTAACTGTTAGACCATTTCTGCACTCCCTATTAAAATGCTTGTAACTGCTAAAAGTACAGATAGCAGAAATGTAGCTACAGCATACACACCACCAGTGTGTGTGTGTGTGTGTGTGTGTGTGTGTGTGAAGCGTGCTTGTGCGCGTTAGTGTGAAAGTTCAGCCTTTGTCTGATGTCAGACCTCACCACCAACTCCTGTTCTTTCTGTTAGTTTCTTCCAGTTTCTTCCTGTTTAGCATATCTGTGAAATTTTTGCTTTTGACATAAGCATCTTCGCCTCAGTTTATGTCATCCAGGGTCATTGTGCGTACACTCGCATATTTGCACCCACTTTAGATATAATTGTGCCGCCTCTAAAATGCACTTCACATTCAGTCTGAATACACTTTCAAACTTCTGCCTGGTGGTCAGAGGTGAATTAAAACTCAGTAGTGGTTTTCACATAATTAAACAATGTAATTTAAAAAAAAATCAGTGACATTTCTTTGCCGAATCGGTCAGTCTGAATTATCTGCAGACTTTCCTGTGGACGTTTTCCATTGGAACTGTCAACCCTGGATGGATAATTCACAGAACATGCAGAAGTTTAAAATTACAATACTTTCAACACCCAATATGGAATTCCATCCACGTCCACTGTATTGTTAAGATTATTTTTTTAAACATTAATATGAGTGAAACAAACCTTTCAGATAGACGTTTCTCAGGATGCACATGCAAAGCTTTGTGCATTCACATACTGTATGTATGCATAAAACAAATGGATCTCTACAGCTACATCTGCCTCCTCCTCCTCCTGCAGAAAAGGCCTTTCAACCTTCCCATTATTCCAAAATGAGCTGTGATGTTAAGACGTATTTCATTTCCTTGAACAACGGGCCATTGCAGTTACTTCATTGCCACCGGTTCTACTTGTGCATGCCTGTCTAGACCACGTGTCACCCTTCATGTGTGCTTATGAGGCAGATAATGTCACCCAGGTCCAGGCAAAGGGGCAATCTCCCCATAAGTATGTCTCAGACAGAACTCTGGAGTGTCAGCCATGGTAGAGGTATTTTCCATGTCACAAAGAACCTTATCAGAATGTAATTTTCATTACCAACGAGGGAGATATGCCTCATTGTATTAGACGGAAGAGCGATTTAATGTGATGTACGGCTGCTTTTCAAAACCAATGCTATCTAGGTCACCCAGACTCCCCAATCTGCTTCGTGTTTTAACAGCTCCCAGTGTCTCTTATGATTTGGGTCAGAGTTAAAGAGCGTCACTCGTTACTCCAGCTACCCTCAGCTGTTGGAGGATGTCAAAAGCCCTTGACAAAAACCACCCTTTATTTATTAATTTGTTCATTTTAGTACTACCTCTCTCAAGTGCAAAGGAAAAGTTCCTGGAGGGAAGTCAATTTCACTCCTGCTTGCATTTCTTTATTTCCCTCCATCAGCCCGCTGCTCTCTTTGTCTCTGTCTGCCTGTCTGCCTGAATTTCACAAATCATCTCTGGAGATGTTTGTTTCCTGCTTGTGTCAGAATCTTTACCCTGTAACTGCATTATTGAACAAAAACAGTCATGCTGTGAGAAAACCTGATGTATGGCAACTCTCTCATCCTTAACATTAAGTACATCAATCATGCAAGCCATTGATTTTTTCGAGGGGGAGGGGGCTTTGAATGCATACCTTTACAAGGTGAACTAGGTGTATATATCTTGTGATACAGCTTCAGTACAATGAGATGTGATCTGAATCTTTCTCATGAAGGTAAACCATTCTTTCTATGTTGTTTTGATCAGTTTGTCATAAAGCTGCCTATATCCTTTACTGATTTGAAGCCAGGTCAATCTAAACACTCTACCAGTCACATTATAAATTGGTATCATTGTCAAAAATAACATTTACAGTGTTTTTAGTGCTCTCAGTTCTTCATAATTATATGATTGATGCAGACACAATACAATAAGGAATTTGTTTGTTATGATAATTTGTTTGTAATAAAATAAAACTATAATTTAGATCTTTGATTTATGTTGCAGAGAGACAAAAGATTGTAATTTCTGATAATTACACTGAGTTCTAGTTCTCTGTGGATGAAAATGATTCATTAAGTGTGATCAGATTTTCAATCATGTTTAGTGTCTCACAGATATAATGGGCAATCACTGAACAGGCATTTAAATCAGATCATTCTTGAGATTCTTTTAAGCTCCAGCATTCCAGTAAGTAACATTTCCCCCTGAGACTGGTGTTTAATAGACTGCACAATCAACCTCATATTGTGAGACAAGCCTCCTGCATCCTGCCGCCGATGAGCAACAAAGGTTGAACAGCCATCTATCACTGGATATGGCCAATTACACCTCCATTCACTCCGGTCCCAACGGAAGGTGCAGTCTGTGCTCTCCAGCTTGCGATGTGACTGCTGAGGAGCGGGGAGGCCCCGTCCCCGGACCATCTCCGTCTCTTCCCAGCCAAGGCTGGCATGGCCCGGGGGCTGGTGGAACGTTTGTTCAACAGACTGACTTTGGCACCTCGCGCTGGTCATCTTTGTTACAAAATGCCCCCCAGCTTATGGAGTGGGACACAACTGTCACAACCTGGCCTAGCAAAGCTCCTCTAAATAGCCCTGCTGTGTTACCCTGTGTCACCTATGGCAGCGAGGGCCGACCAACTACTGCTATATCCTCTCTATACCTAAAGCCCTTAATCTGTGTTGTTGTGAAATATTATATTCTTTCTGGGTTGGACTTCTTATTCTATTCTCCATCAGCTCTTATCACAGCCTCACAATCAACACTAAGGTCGTCTCATGTGGCCTTACAAGTGGCTGATAGCCCTTAAATCTGAGATAAGGTTAATTTGCTTTTGTTGGACTAATTAGATTCTTGACTAGCGAACGGTTGACTGGCGTATGGGTCTTGAGGGTAACGCTGCAATCTATTAACACTTCTAACACTTCTGACCATATGATTCAGCGGGTTAATCATGTTACACACAATCATGGCAAGCTGTAAGGCCACAGAGACATAGAAAATATGCAAATGAAGTAACAAGACTGTATTTAGGCACAGTGCTGCTTTGAGCTAAATGTTGACATGAACATGCTAATGTGAGCTGGGTTGACGATGCTAACATGCTGGTATTATGCAGGTATTATATTTACTATGTTTGTCATCTCATTTAAACACGAAGTGCAGCTGATAAGGATGTCAATAATTTTCAGGTATTTAGTCAGAAATTAATGTATAAGACAAATTGAAATTTTGACCCTAGAGCGCTAGATGAACACTTAACTGATCACCAAAGTGATTATTCATCCTGAAGGGAATATGACTGTGACAAATTTCACGGCAATCCATCCAATAGCTTTTGAGATATTTCAGGGAAAGAGCGAATATGTGAGACCCACAGTGGTACTAAAGGAAGTCTGGTGATCATCAGTAGAATACTGGAGACCAGGAGGACTCATCCTTTGATAAACAAAAATGTTAACATAAAATTTCACAGCAATCCATTTAATAGCTGTTGCGATATTACAATCTGGACCAAAGTGGTGGACCAACCAGCCAGCTAAGATTGCCACAGACTGACATGCCATCTGTAGCTGCAACGCTGGTAGCGTGGCTAAAAACCAAAGGATTTTAGGAGCATTAAAGCTAAAGAGGACACTCTAATGACAGTCTGTGATGAAACTGAGCAAATTACCAGGCTTTCTTTTAGCAAGTGCAAATGTGAATAACATTAACATTAAACAGAAGCAGAAGAAATGGGGACAACTGCACTATATTAACATAGTGCTATAGACTAAACCATTCCCTTTGATTTGTGCGAGGATTTATCCGAGGCAGAACTGAAATATGGTAGCCAAAGGAGAGAGGAACCTCTCCTTTCTTCTTCTCCATTCCTCTGCCTTCCTGGCCTTCCAGGGGGAACTGATAGCCTCTGAGCTCAGGCTGTTCAGCCACGGCCCATTAGTTCACCTCATTCTGACAAGATGGAGGACCTCTGACAATGGAACAGTCAAGTGTGCAAGCAGTGAGGAGGAGGGGAGCAAGAAAATACATATTAAAAAAAATTCAGTTCAGGCATTTGAAGCACTCTCATTTACTTTCTGAGGGAAATAGAAGCCTCATTGCTTCAGGTTCAGCAGCTACAGCTGGTAAACTAAATAAGCGTTGCCACACAGTTGCTTTGCTGTGCAGATTTATGTCAGCAAAGGCCTCGGGGCTGTGCACTCAGTTAGGCGTGGCTCCGGCATGGCCAGGCATGGCAAGTAAGAGGGCAGTGAGGAGCTGCCCTCTGAAGTGCTCCTACATTATCCTTTTTACCAGCTCAGCTGCAGGATAACTGGGCCCAATTTAGATGGAGGGGGGAGAGGGATGAGGGTGTGTGTGTGAGGAGAGTGTGGGGTGGTCTCCTCAAGTCTGAGATACATGACATAAATGAACAAATACACTCACACTCGCACAGCAGAGGTCTCAAGATGCAAATATTAATGGGGTTTATTTTGAAAGTTTGCATTTCTTAGGCTGCTTCTGCCGCTCTAACAGACATATTCAGGCTAATAAAGTGTCACTAGCTCCCTATGGTGGCAGTAAACAATAGCATGAAAACAAGATAGGCTCCCTTTCCTCTTTTATTCTTCTAATTCCACCCACCACATATAGCAAGTCTGGAAACCAGCGCGAAACTCCTGGACCACTCTCAGAACAGTTAATTGGTGGATCTGGCTCTCTAAAGCACCTCCTCTGATGTTTCTCTGTGGCTTCCCTGACGAGTCTTTAATTCACTGTTGATTTGGTTTGTTGTTGTGCTGTGTCTCAGTGTCTGAACAGTGTGTTAAAACAGGCTATTTACCACGTTCGGTGGGAGAGAGAACTGGGCAGGCTCCAGAAGGCCTGGACAAACACCATGTTACCTCACAGCCAATCTTTTCTTCCTTCTGTCTTTTTTCCCTCTCTTTTTGATTTACTATGGATTTATCATTTTTAATCTTGCCAGCCTTTTTTTTTTTTAACTCTTTCAATTCTATCTTCATTTCTCTATCTTTTTTCTCTCTCCCTCCCACCCCTGTTCTCCCCTGCCCTCTTTTTCTTTGTTTCCCTCTCTTCCAACATAATGCCTATTTGTGAAAAGAGGTTGAAGCATGTTTTATTTTGCTGGCACCCCCGCCCCTGCCTGCTTTTGTGAGTTACAAAGGAACAGTGGATACCTTAGTTTGGTCATTATTTCATGCAGAGAGTAATTAATGAGACAATTAGTTTTTTTTTTCTTCCCTTTGTGTTCTCTTTGAACTAAATAAATAGCCAAAAGGTGTCCTCTTTAATTGCACATGGGTCATGGATATAATTAAGATTCGCAAGCAGCCTCTTTATGAAACTTGACTGTGAATAACTGTTTTACAGTTTGTTGTTCTGACTGTATCTATGTCTTAAAAGACACAAATTTGATTCAGCAGCATTGTGGACTAGCAACATGGCTTTCAGACACAACAAAGATCCAGTGTAGCTGAGATAAAAGTTGCCCATGATCAAAACCACTCAGCACAAAAACATTACCTGCAGTCTGCGAGAGACAGCATTAATGAAGCTGAAGGGAAGCAGCTAACAGGCGTCTCAAAACAGGAACCTTTTTGTTTTTCCACTTACTGTTACGCTGTCTTATAGATGTTGTCATGTTGTAACACACCACACACGCATGGTGTTGGGGACTAGTTTCACTTAAAGAAAATGAAAACAATGTGACATATTTTGGAACAACTAAAGTCACATTATACTTTAGTTGGGGGGGGCGGGGGGCTGTGAAACAAATTGCCCCTTGGGGATAATAAAGATTTCCTTGATCCTTGATCCTTGAAATTTTAAGTTAATACTGTAAACTTGTTTGTGAACAGTTGCTTCTTTACCCATCTAGCAGTTAAACAGCAATATTAGGCACATGCAAATTTTAATATTGGTGGGCTTGCTCTTTTAAAGCATTAACCATAATAATTTTCATACAGTTCCTAAGGATCATCCTTATTTGTATTTTGTGTAAAAATTATTATCCTCTTCTTTGCTCATTTATTTGATTTAATTCAGATTTCACAGTTCCCCATCTATGAAACTTTTTTCCCGCTATGAAAACTCCCACATTTGGTTTGCGTTTCCTTTCAGACTGTAGCATCTGACAGAAAGACACCTGAGAGAAAATATAGGGGAGTCTGACATTACATACAAAGGAATGATAGCATGTCTGGTATTTTCTGCTGTGATAACTCAGACCAGTTATTTGGTCTGCGTTTCACTACTCTTTCTTCTTCTGTAGGAGCTATTCAAAGAAAAGAGAGATAAAAAAAAATTACACTACAACTTTTGTTAACATCCCAATTAGTGGCATTTTGCAATGATTTGTTTTGTTTTTGCAGCTGCACTGTAGATACCATTCTTTCCACAAAGTACTTTTAACTATTTCTTCTTTTCTCTTAAGGGCACCTTTGTTGTAGCTCCGCTTCTCCCACTGAGAAGTAACAAGTATCTTGTAAAACTGTAGTTGAAAAGAGGCTTGTACAACCACACACACAAACTGTCTATTCCCTGAGTACAATACAGTATGTGCGGGTGTAATTAGTGAATCTCCCACCACACCTCAACGTCTCTCATTAATCTCACATGAGTGATTAGGCTGCTGCGACGTATGGAACCACGGGAGGTGTGAAACTGGGTGTGAAACTGTTGTCATCTCATATGTTATCGCACTCTGGAGACTGGGAGGATTAAACCATGCCGGGCACAGCCCATTGGCAGCTAATCATGCCGCTAATGATAAGTGAAATATTCGACTGACTCTCATTACAATGGCATCGCAAGGTCAAGATCTCACACAGATCCCGAACATGCACAAGCAGTGCCACTGTTGTCTCTCTGAGGAGCTGCCTCTTCATTTGTTTGTCTTGTTTTGTATAAACCCAAAGCGCAGGGCCGGATACAAGCCTGAGTGAAGTCTTCTGAATATGACACTTGATGGCTGATTAGAGCAAAACATCAGGGTAGTCTCCAACTGTGATGCTCTGATGAGAAGTGATCTAAAGGGTCTCATCAGAAGACGTCATGCTGACCGCTGGTGCTGTGCCAGATGCTTGTCGCTCAGCGCAGCTCCACATCAAAAATATACAATCTGTTACCTGCAGGCACTTTTTAATTAAAAAAGTTACTCACTCAGCCTGGGCAGACGATTAGGAAAATCAAATGTCATCAGCCATTGAGAGTGAAATATTCATCCTACATTTTACTTAAATGCCAGATGTGTTATTAGCTTAGTTAATAGTCATAAGGAGATAAATATAGGCTTCCCTCACCATTTTCCACTGACATTAATAAATCAGGGATAATAATGATGCATTAACAAGCCAGATCAAGAAATGTATGGTTTCTCCCACAGAGGTAAATGGAAGGGTCAGCTCCCTTTAGAGCTGCTTATGACTCAGAGACAAGGCTGAGCCCCATCTTTAGAGGACCTGATGGCTACAGGTTCACGGTTTGACAATATAAACTAAAATATTAAGGCTGTTAAGGTCACTTCTGATTAATTACTTAATCTAAAAGGCCCCATTTTGTTGAGGAGTTACAGTCTAGTTGTAATGTGGGATTATTTCAGTCTATGTTGTGCACACATGCTGCTTATTCTTTAATATTCTTCCTTTGTGTCCTCAAATTACCACAAGCTAATTACTCACTCCACAGGGTTTTACAACTTATTTCTGCCTCAGGGTCTCATGGCAGGTTTCTATGTAAGTGACTGCTATAAAACAAAAACAGTATTTTTCTTTTTTCTTTTCTTTTTTTTTCTTTTTTTTTTTTACCACAGTTTCTTCCATCTGTGTCTGAGACACTGAAGATGCAAGTTAGCAACCAAATTTCCAAGAAATTATGCATACTAATTTGTTTTGCCAAATACATTATGAGTTTTTTCAAAGGAAGAATTTATTTTGTACCACACACCAGTTGTATGTTGTCTGAAGCACTTTGGTCAGGGAAAGACTGTGATTTGGGCTAAATGTTACAAATACTTTGTGTCTGGTGCTTCAGCTGACCTTTGACCTTTCCAGTATCTAACTAACCTCATGATCCTTTCTTTCCTCCTTCCTCAACTTAGCCAGACTTACACTTGGCTAAGTTGAGGATGTGTTTAAACGTTAACATAAAGAACTATGGAGCTTTACAAGAGAATGTAGGAGAACAAATGAGGTGCCTTGCCACAAAATATTTTGATACAGTCTGTGTGAACATTTTGTGATTTGGCAGATAAGTTCATTAAAGCATGTATAATAGTAATCCAAAGTGTAACTCGGGTGTCATAGCAGCAGGATAAGAATGCAGTTTTTCTGAGACATGTTTAAGGTGAGATGACTTTGGTGTTTGAGGTAAGAAGTTTTTGGATCTCAGCAGAGGCCACAGTACTCTACTTTTTTCATACTATTTATGTCTTCGTACATCTGTACAGAGTTGTAACTGAAAGATAAATTCAACAGTCAGAGACAATGGACTGTCCTGTGTCCTTCTCCTCGTCTTCCACATAAATAGATCTAACATTGACAACCTACTGGCTTAATTCAATTCAAAGTAATGCTGTCTAATACAACAGTCCTGTTATAAATCAGGAAGGTTACAATGTCATAACTTTACAGTCATTTTTTAGGATGTACTTTGTGGTGCAGGTAAACTGTATTGTGTTACTCTGACAAGGGCTAATTTTGTATCAGCAAGGGTTGACTAAAAGTAACTATTACAAACACAGCAAACTACAGCTTCCATAAAGTTAAATTGACACAGAGTTTTTAGTTGCACTTGAGTGAATAAACTTTTGCTGTCATTTGACATTTGATTACTCAAAACTGTAAATAATGCGCTGTGCTCAATAGGGAAAAACATGAATCAGGGGATAAGAAATCACATGAGAATTGAGCCTGATAGCTCCTCTAGGCTGAACTAAACATCTAAATTACCTCCAGGGGATTGAAAAAGTACTGCAGTAAGGAGATGTGGCAGATACAATATTTAAATTGACTGTCAGTGGAAGAAAACCCTTGCTAAGCTTATATTTGATTACATATTTTATAGACCACAAACACAAATGCATGCACAAATGCATCTCAGCTACTGTAGTGCCTGCTGCTGCCAGCCTGCCACTGCTATAATCATCAGCCACATATGGAGCTGCGGTCCTGCCTGTGGGGAATAGGGTTGTAGAACGGCCCAACGGGATGAAACCGAAGGACCTCACCACTCAGAGGTGATGAATGCTCTGCTGCTTATGGAGCCTCCTGTAGTGCATCTGTGAGAGCAGATGAATGGGGAGGAGAGGCTGATAAATTGGGTCACACGAACGTAGCGTTTCTGGGTAATGCGGTGAAAATGCTGGAGGAGTGCAGTTGGGTGGCTGCACGTGCCTACAACTGGGGCAGAGCTGCTCTGAACTGACTTGATTTCCTTTCTCCGGCTTCTCTCGCGCTCCTGGCATTATTGAAAAGTTACGCTTTTTAATTCACAGAAACACACTTTGATTCTTCATTTCTTGAAGTCACTTACTCAAAACAAGCCACTGTAAACAAAATCTATTTGTTTGAACCATTTGAACAGAAAGTTTTTGGGGTTTTTTTTAGAATTTGCTTTATGATTTTTGTCCTGTTTGCCTTGATAAAAACTGTACTGATGAGTAGTAGATAGGCACAAATTCTAGACAAAGTGAGCCATTTATGGAAACACAAATCATTGATATCAGGCCGTTATACAATGAACACTATAGTGGGTTGCTAATGAATAATGAATTTCAATTTTTGACTTCATCATTAGTTTGGCATACAAGATACAAGATTCTTCCCTGGACATTATTACATTATAAAGGGCACAGACCAAAAAACTAATTTAAACAAATTTAAATATGATGTAACATGTTTAAAAGTTTAATTCTTGTCCAAAATGTACACGCTGCTAACCCTCTGTTACACAAGACAGAAAAAGGCCCAATGAAAATCTATATTTTTTAAAGTTTTGTCATGTGACTCTGCACCACTTGTCTCCTGGTATATGTCAGATATATATGGAAAATAATACATTTTTGCATCATTTTGGATGGTTTTCTATCAAAATCTCTTTCCATTAGCTTCTTGTTAAACATTGTTGACTCATCTTGCACTTGGGGTCGTACATATAAATATATCCAATCAAGTGGAATGAGGGATGACCAGATAAGCTGTCTCATCACACACTGTAAAACCAAATTTGACTTGTTAGGTTGTGATTCTTAGTAGCTGGTTATAACTCGTATCAGTATAAATGATATCAAGGTGTGTGGTTGAGGTCTGATTTATTCATTTCTCTCTCATCCTCCAAGTCTTGATCTAACAATGCAGCAGAGGGATGTGTGGAGGGAACAGTCTTCTGTAGCTCTTTATAGGTGAATGTTCTCTAGAGAGACCATGATCTCGAAGCCACAGCCACTTTTTAGTGATTCAATAATGATTGAATGATTTTATCAAATCCATCTCAAAATGGTGCACGCATATTCCATTTCATTTGAAAATACACAAGCTAAAGATACCCTAACTGCTGTTTCTCTGGTCCTTTAAAGATACCTGAGCTGAAATATTTGAATGTCTGTGTAACATATAGCCCTGGCTGGCACTGGCATCTTTGATATCAAATTAGGAGTGTCAATTATTAATGCACACATACAGTATTATATGCCAACTGACATGCATGGACAGCAGTGTATGGGTGGCAAGTACATACGCCACGCCACATCACATCACATCACATCACATAACTGGAGTTCAGTGTATTCATTACCCTCATTCTCTGTTAAGGACTGTTCAATGCTGAAATCTAATTTCATTAATTTCAGGTTGTGGAATAACGAGGTGGGGTGGTGGGGGCAGAGAGGATGGGGTGAGGGGGTCCTTTACCTTGGCACAGATAAGAAGACAAACTAGATTTGAGGGTGGATAGATCTTGTCGGCAGCACACGCCGCCTCTTGGCAAGCAAAGTGAAGTCGATATTGAGCGGGGGCCTTTCTTACCTCCTAAGATTTACAGTATCTGGAGCTCCACAGCCTCATACTTCAGTAGATGGATGAGGATTTCATACGGTGCCAACTGGCGCAACATGAGTTGAGCTGAAGGTCATTGTGACTCATTTCCAGCTCAGAAGCTGGGTGGCTGGACACAAGGTTGCTAAATCTCCACTACTGACTTGTTTTAATAGAACAAAGAAGACAGCTCTGTGAAAAGGAGCAGACTGTGGCCCTGTGCTGGTACTGTACAGCACTGATGCAACACACATGTACAGACTGTACAGTGCCAAAGACAGTTGAGAGTACAGTAGTATGGAGTGGGTGCAGATTGCCGTGGAACCTCGAGGCATATGGCAGGGCGCCCCATGCCTCCCAGCTAATTGAGTCCTAATGAATCACTGGTTTGGCATGCTACATGTCCCTTGTGATGGCTGGTGTCATTGATGCATTGAAGATGCCCAGTCCTCTGGAAGTGAAGTGGGCAGTGACGGCTGCTCCGGCTCGACATGGGAGGCAGACCGACACTGCTGGCTTCACACTGAACACTTCACTCACTCACCAGATGTTACAGGCCAAGGCACAAGGATTACTGGCCACCAAGCTCCACACAATGGAAATAATTGTGTGATGGGCTGGCAATTCACTGCCCCATTTGATTCCAGTAATACTCTCTACAGTGGTGAGGTCGCTGCCTCATTGTCAACTCAACAGGGTCAGTGCGATTAGGGACTGACATGACTGTGGGAAAACAAGTCAATGATGCTTGACTGCTGTTTTTGCAGAATCCATACACATATCCACAATTAACTAAACTACATATGAGTTGATGGAAACATTAAATAAGCCTTGCTTAACATAATTATTCTGCTTTTCAGGTAATTTTTTTACACTTTTCTCATTGTTTTCTCTCATTTCTCCATGTAATTAAATAATAGTAATTAAAACTGCACTGTAATAAGGTTTGACAGTTTAGTAAACAGAATGGTTCCATTTTTGTGCATAATAGCTAAATGGATATTAGAATTTAATGAATCCATATGTAACAAAATATGGACAGCAACAGAGTTGCAATTTACAGCCTCATCATAAAGTGAAAAACTTTATTTTAATGGGCAAGATAATATCCCCTATTATGTGGGGGCTGGTAATTTTAAAAGTGTTTCCAATTTTATTACTGAAACAGGTCCAGCCAAAATATATTGGCGAGGAAATGTTCATTTAAACATTTTCCAATTTCAGGTTCTGCACTTTGCATAGCTGTTGATGTTGTTGATTCCCATGAGAGACTGAGTAATAAGTGAGGATCGTTTCCACTATATTGCTTTGTCTGAGGTCTGCCCGGCTAAATATTGTGTTTCTGTGCAGGATCATTTTACTAGAGGATGTTAAAGCAATAGTTCGAAATTATGGGGAATGCACCTATTTGCTTCCTTGCTGAGAGTTTGATGAGAAAATCGACACCACAGTCACAATATTGTGCTGAATATGAAGCTGGAGCCATCAGCGGGTCAGCTTCACATAGGATAAAGACGAGACAGTAGGAAAAAGCTAGCCTGGATCTGTCCAAAGATTTTTGTTTTTTTAACCATTTAACCATCAGCACTTCTAAAGCTAATTAATTAACACTTTGCATCTTGTTTGTTTAATCTATACAAAAACCAAAGTGTTGTGGTTTTATGTGGGTCATGCTCCTAGCTGGAACCAGCTGCAAGACAACTAGCAAAGACTACAGGAAGTGATTGCAAAGAACTGGCACATACACCCTGTTAGACAGCAAATGGTTGTTTTTACACTTAAGATCTTCTCATGTAAAACTGAGCAAGAAAGCAAACATTTCCCAACATGTCAACTATTCCTTTAAAATCCCCATGAGGGAGATCTGAGTTCCTTCTCTTCAGCTACTATCATGACTTGTACTTTGAGTCTTTGCTGCTGACACATTTAGTTGCAACAACCCTCCCACTGCACTCTCAATTTCAGATGCACCTGTCATGCTGATTACACCCCCATTGGAGTGTGTGCATCATTCAGTATCCCACAATGCACCACTATCTGAGCAAACTCCCCCTTTTGTTCAACTGAGGCAGCCAAAATCACCTCTGACCTGCCTCCGCCAGGGGCCACATCTTCATTAAT
Source organism: Lates calcarifer (assembly GCF_001640805.2). NCBI lineage: Eukaryota > Metazoa > Chordata > Actinopteri > Centropomidae > Lates > Lates calcarifer. The sequence continues at coordinate 18,488,066 of NC_066836.1, read as the reverse complement.
GAATAGACTAGATGTGATAAGGCCACCGGCAAAATGAGAACTCAGACACAATCTTGCAAACTCATTAAAACTACTCTTATAAAAGATTTAGGCCACTCCAGAAATCATGTGTCTAATGTGGGAACACTACATTAATGTCAGTGTAACTCCTGTTCGTTAGATGCATTATCTCAGAGCACTTGGGAAATCTTAGGGGAGTTCACATTGAGGTAATGCCACTGTGATATGTGGAGAAACAACAAATGTGGTAATACACCAGGCTTTCAGCAAGACAAAAGGCAAGAAGCAACACTACAGCAAATGAGCAAGACAACCCCAAGGAATTTAAAGGAATGCAGAACAACTACTAGCTGAAATGTTGTCCCAGCACTGTTGTAATTGTTCTGAGGTAGCATGAAAAGGAAATGTTCAATCAATGTTCAATATTTTATAATAATTGCAAAAGGGAAAAAAGGCATTATGGCCTTAATCGGATAAAATATAGCTCCCATATCCACTCGCTGTTTTCGCTGTCAGGAGCTAAATTAAGTGTCTTGATTCCACTGGGAGAACTAACAAAGAGGCCCTTACTGGAGAAGTTAATGCTCTCTAGTGTTTTGTTCAGCTCCATCTTAAGCCCCACAACTCACACTGGGCTGCAGGGAACTGTCTCGGGATGACTACTGGAAACTGTACTGTATGCGTGCGTGTGTGTGTATGTGAGTGTGTGTGTATGCAACACATGTGGCCTACAATTGAGTCAGTGAGTGAAGCTTAGGATCTGTTGCAGAACATCCTCTGTAAGGAGATTACTAAAGGCAGTTTGGCCGACTGGCAGAAGTCGCCAATGAACTTTGGCACCAATGTCACAAAGCTGACGCTAACCACTGCTTACATCCCCAGCAAGACATAACATAAACATGACTCGTTTTGAGCCATCAGGATGTAGGTGAGCCACATTATTTCACCAGCAGCCTCTTTTTATAGCTGCTAGCTGTTGGTTGCCGCTTTTTCACAGCAATAGTCAAGACCATTTCCCATGTAGGCCTGCTCTCACATGAGCACTCAAGCAGAAAACATGGGGCATCATGATAGACATATGGTCGAATACTGAATTGTGCATTTGAACTGGTAATATTGGCTCAAAGCAGTTTCACCCGAGGGGGATTTGGGTTTTGAGAGGTTAAAACCATGGAAATGCAGGGAAGAAAGACCACTAGTAGCCTATCATGAAAGTTATGTAAGATTTTAATTGTTTTGGATTAGTCCTTTGCAAAGCATAACTCTTTTGTTTTAGTTTTATCAAGAAAATAAGACTAAAATAAGATTAAATTACACTGACTGTGCTGATTGGCTCTTGGTAGTTTTTAATTGAGTCATTACAGTTACATATAGAATCAAGTCAGAGACTAAAAAAGTTTCATCTAAGTGTATTTCATGCAGAAAAGGGGCTCACTGCTCCCTCCGATGTGACAATTTCTAATCAGGAAAATCCAAAGATCGGCGCAACTGCACATCATGACGCAGTTTCTACGACCCCCCCACCCCCACCCCGCTTCCACAATTAACAGGATTGCTTTATCAACCACAATGACCCGTGAACTTGAACCAAGACCAGAGGACTCATGTTACAGGCCTATTCACAGGTTTGAGGCAGACTTTGGCTCAGCGCTGCCGGTGCCGCTGCGCTGCGCTGCGCGCTCCCATCCAAAGCGTTCATCCACAGGTACTCAGCCCTCCGTGCAGCCCCGCTGAACATTTTCTATCCGTTTCTGCACGGAAATCAATACATTTATCAACATATGCGTCATCATTCACCCATTCACTTGGCATCAGAGCGGGTTGACGCGCAGCCGTTGGAAGATGATTTACTGCTGTTGCAGCAGGGCATCTCTTCATTTGAATATTTGGGGAGGGAGGGGGCGCAGACGTGGTGGAAAAAGCTTTTAGTCTTTTCTTATTATTTGAATCTTTAGATGGCACCTTGTAAAGCGGCTTAACCTATACGTGTAGTTTAGGCATCGAAACCATTTCAAAACGAAATCTCCATCCCCAATTTGTGCGCAATTCAATATGGGACAGCAGGTTATTTGACAGGCGACCGGCGTTTGCTCTTTAAGGACTCCACATTCAAATCCACCTAAGCACCATCGATGACCTGACTCACAGGCTCCTCTCTGATCCTACTTGCTTCATTTTTTATCTCATATGAGACTGTCTCCGTCTCAGTCATCCATAGCGGACTGTTCCGCAACCCATTTTCATTCAGCGGCCAACGCACCCTATCCATAAATCTTGACATGTCGCTGGGCTGCCTCGCATCCTCAAACAGCTCTATAGTTCCACTGTTTTTTTTTTTTCTTTAAAAAAACAACAACAAAAAAAAACTCCCGTTAATAGTGAAGCTCAGAACTGAGATGTCACTCACCTTTTCTCAGCGGATGCTTTTCTGGAGTGTCCCATTTATGCGTTTTAATCCACATCTGTGTCCCCTTCATTTGAGCGCTCTATTTTCCCCCCAGTGAGAGAGAGGAGAGAGAGAGAGGGAGAGGGAGAGAGAGAGAGCGTGTTTAAGAAAATCCATTCGTTAATTCCATTTGCCGGACACACAAGGTGAAATCATACTGCCTTTGCTTGTTACATGTTCAAAATTCTTCCATAATTCTAAGATCCCGTAAAGCTCTATCTTCTTTTTTTTTTCTCCCCCTCTTCTCTCCAGCACTGAAGTTGCCTGGTTACCCCTGTTTCTCATTCAAGGAGGCTGAAGCGCTGCATACAGCGGCCAATCATAGCAGCAGCCGGAGAGATTAACTATTTCTTGGCTCCACTATTCTAGTTTCAGGCTAAAATGAGGAGAGTGGGCGGGGAAACTGGGCCCCCGGTGACAGAAAAAAAAAAAAAATTAAAATGCACAGAGAATAATGTAGAGAGAGGGGATCCGTTAGAGGGAGAATGTGTGGAGGGGGGGAGGGGACGGAGGGGATTAAACATTTTTCGAAAAATAAAGGATTGGGGGGGGGGAGGAGGAGGGACCAGTTGCCACTTCTCGCAACAACAAAGATGTAAGTGGATGATATTCCAGCCTTTGCAGGGGATGTTATGCAAACTGCAGTGGAGCAGCCTGTCTCCCTTTCTCCTTCAGCGGACGATCGCTCTTTAAGGAGCAAGAGATCCGTCTCATTTCTGAAACCCCCCCCTCCAAAAAAGCAATCCATCAAGGTAATTGATCGTCCCCCTTTAACCAGCCACCCATCACGCCAAGGCTCTCTCCTCCTCCTCCTCCTCCTCCTCCCTCACCCCCCTGTCCCACTCCAGTCGCCTCATCATAGGCTGTATTGATTTCAATTTCCCCCTGCAGCCGGGGTGAAAGGTGTAGGGGAGAGAGTGAGCCAACTTCAATCACTCCTACACGGCACGTGGGGGCATAATGACCCCCCACCTTCACGCTCTGCTACTGAAGGGGCTACTACATCCAGGTCAAGCCCCCTCAACACACACGCAAACACACACACACCTTTATGACAGACTTGGCCTTTGTGACTGGCTGCAGCCAACACACACACACCCTGGTGGCTTCAGACAGGCCCCCACGGGGTGCCATGCAGAAGTGCTGGTGCATTATGGGGGAACAGTTGGGGGTCCTGACAGCGCGACAACAAGCTTCTCAAACAGACAGTGCCCAGTCGAAGGGGTGGGGAGGGGGTTGACTGGTGGTTGGGGGACTATGTGTGGGACCGTGGACAAGAAGGTCGGGGCCTCATTCCAGCAGATGATGGTGAGCGTGAAGTATTTTTTTTGTGTCAAGCATTTTCTACATTCAGCATTACAGTGGCAAAAAGATGCCAGTCGTGTCTGATTCATGCTTGGGTGCAGAAGGAATTCGCAAGCTACATAAAAGTTTTTTTTCTTTCTCCCCCCCTTTTTTTTTGTTGTGTTGCAGCCTCTGAGTGTGATTGATGTATCGCTGGCTTCTCTCCATCCCACAGATTATAAATGAAAACAACAGTGTTGGGGTCCTCCCTCCCCCACTGCTGGACAAGAGTTGTGTGTTTATGTGGGTGTAAACTTGTGTATGTGACACACACACAGACACAAACACACGCTTGCACGTACACTTAGCGGCTGATTGACGTGTAGCTCTTGGCTTGAGCACAGCTTAATCCCGCTGCTTTCACAGATGGACTCAGTCTTTCTCTTTTTGTCTGGTGTCACCAGCAGTGGCAGTGGCATGTTATACATTTTACACACACACACACACACACACACTGTACAGTAGCATGTACTTTTGTTTACTGGGGAGGGAGGCTGCTGTGTGGGTTCTAATCCCCTCTGTAACCCGCCCTCCCTTCAGCAGCCACCTCTGCTACCCTACGCACACACTCACATAAACACACACACACACGCACACACAAATGCACACAGGCATCTACTCTTTGGTCATTAAAAAAAACAAAGGAGGTCAGTGTCAGCAGTGGAAGCAGGCAGCTGGGTCCTGTGAGGCGAGAGTTAATCCTCGTTTTCAAGGCCCACAGACAAAAAGAAGCCTTGCAGATGAAATGTTTCATGAGTTACACATGAACACATCGCTCTTGTGCCACCTTGTTCGTCCATCCACCCACCTTCACAACAACAGGGAGCGTTTGTTGTTGTTCAGTCTCTCAGCTCTCCGTAGGGTTGCCGCGGTGTATTATTAGCATGAATCAAGAGGGGAAAGAGTCGACTTTTCTTCCCCACCTCCCCTAATCGTATTCCGCTTCTGCAAAGGCTTTGATTTCCATGTAGATGGAGCCGGGTTGATAACGATGGGGAACTGCCCCGGAGAAATGAGGCAGAGTGATAAGATAAGGCGAGCAGATCCCCATCCAGACAAAAAAGACAAAGAGGGGAGTCATCACCCCACATGGCGACTAATCTCCATTCAATCCAGAGATTAGCGCGGTCAAAATTCGCATTGCTGCAACACGGCAAATGATTAGTCATCTCCCAGAGGAGAGATGGTTAACTGGTGGCCCCCCAGCGAAACCCTGGAGTGAAACCTGATCAATAGCTAGTTCCTGGTTACAATGACAGAATAGCTGCTTCGGGATCACAACTTAACATGTACTCAAATGGCAGAAAACATGCCTACTAAACAGCATGCTTCCTGTCCCTCAACAGGGCTTGCTAAAGACTTGACCACTGATCAAGCCATTCAGCTGTATTCTCGACAGAAGAAAACAGTCGCAGAATGAGCATGTTATAGAGAGAGGACTGTTTGCTCAGCCTACTCTGGGTTCTATGCTAATGGACTGTTTTAATCAAGTCAGATCGTATTGTCGTAGCAGTGTTTAGAGTGATTAGTATTCAGAGAGGCATGGCAGGGAGAAGCCTGACATCAATATATGTGATGTGACCCTTGACCCTGACTGCTGAAAAGTTCCTCTCCTTTTATCAGTCTCACCCCAGGCCACTGCATTTCCTGTAGCATGGCTAATCATAATGTACTCAGACACCAGGAGGTCTGGAGGCCGTACTCAGAGGACAGAGCACCTGTACACCCATTATTTTTATCAAGGGAAATAAGCAGGATATTCACCACAAGCCCCCGTCATTAGTTGTTCTGGAGCTTTTGATCATATCACACAATCTTTCCACAGCAGATGGAGCTGCCCAGTTGTCATGGACTTACAGATATGTCACAATCAAAGGTTCTAGAACAGTTCATGAATGGACCTTGTTTTGCTAACTGTATTAAAGCTCCAACTGTCAGGACTTTTATATAAACACATATGTCACAGTGGTCACTTGTACTGACAGACCTACTACAAAATCACCAAACTCCACAGTTTCTCTCAATTTTACAAAGCCTTTTAGTGTCTTTCACCTCATTGTTTTGTGTTTTTGTCCAATTTTACTGTTTTGGTTCATTCTTGCTGTGCTCATCATTCTTGTGTCCAGTTCCCTCTTGATTTGGTGAAGAACAAAAAAAGAGCTAATGGGAGAGTAATTGGGTCCGCCATTGGAGTTTTAAAATGTGTCACACATTAAGCCTTGTTTTGCTTTTGCATCTTGACGCTCTCTGCCATTGTTGTGACTTGTCTGAGGTTGAGAACCACAACAGCAGCTCATTAATCTCATGTAGCCAGACCAGCTGTCTTGTCAAGGTCACAGAGTTCTAGAGAAAATCTTGCTCATAAAACTTGAGATAATCAGACCATGGAAATCCTGAAGCAACCACTCCACTGATTTTGAAAACACTAATTTGTGAGAATGTTATGCTTACTTAGTTTTCTATTCGAGTTGAAACAAGTCCTATGTGCAGTAGTTTTGTTGGTTTAAAGTGTGACAAGTCTGTTGTGTCATCTAAGTAACCTTGGATTTCTTGAATATGCCTGAATGTCATACAGTAGTTGAATATAAAAACATCAACAGTGAACTGGGAGGAAATTTGAGTGTGTTGATGTGCTATTAGAGACAACAAAATCCAGGCTGGTTAACAGGTTAAATCCATAGTGCAGCATGGAATCACTCACTCTAATAACATGGTGGATACACATGATTGAAGCTTAAGCTCAAGGTGTGAGGGCTTATTAGCTGCTGATATTAAATCACAAGAACAGGAAATAAAGCAGATGGACAATGACAGGTGCCAATTTGCATTTTGGGAGGGAGAATGCAATGGATTTAAACCCATCTGCTGAACTTGCATTCTTAATTAGAAGCACAAACATAATGTGGTTACAATACACTATTCTGTAAATAGTGTACAGATATCTTAAGCCAGTTATTTGGGGTCTGAACATCTTGATTATTGTCTGTTATAGAAATCTGGCAAAGCCCTAACTCCGTGGGACATTTGCATCTTTTTTGTTCCTGCATATTCTCACGATTTGATGAGCAGGCAAATATCCCAATGATGTGGGTCTCTACAACTCATGGGAAAAGGTGAGAACAGTGAGATGTCACTTTCTTTGCCCAATCAGCAACTCTGAGCACACAGCAGCTTCTTTGGGGTACCATGGAAACACGCGCCACCTCGTTCATGTCCGGTATGTCAAAGAGGCCCTTTATTTTAGCGAGCGCTCAAAGTATTTAAAAATCCCATCACACACGCGCGTGCATGCACACACACACACACACACACGTTTGTGCATCTATCCTTGCTAAGACATTGTACTGACATACATACACACATGGCTGAAGCTTATGCTCAGTGTGTGAGGATGTATTATCTGTTCAAAGTCTCCATGAGGACCACTGGTGCTGATAAGGTTGGTGTTCATACCTGCACAGTCCCAGACAGTAACAGAAATGTAAACACACACAAGTTTGCACAGCTATCCTTGTTAAGACATTGCATTGACTTCTATTCACTGTGGACCTAACCTTAGTTCACACCATCTTACTAACCTAATCCAGGACCTTTGAAATTTTGTTTTGCCTAATTAGGACTTGGTTTTGGTCTCCGTGGAGACTACTGGTCCCAACAAAAATGTGTACAAACAACTACAAACACGCATACACACATACACACATGCATACAAGGACATATTGTACACGATCTTTCCACCCACACACGACTGTGATCAGATTGTCACAGGGGCCTGATGACAAAGACAATGTGACAGTATGTGATTTATTGTGTCAGAAGACAAAGTAAAAGAGGGTAATTGAGGGGTAAGTGCAGGAAACAAAGTTTGCAGGTGTCAGCGTAACTTTGTCTGCCATCACAAGACTATGATGAATTTATTCATGGGTGGGTGATGCTGCCAAGTCAAGGACAAACACCATATAATTACCCCATAAATTTAGGAAGTGATTAATTCCAAATTCCTGCTATTTAATTAAAATATGCAAATAGACAGCCATTGCCGCAACATGCGACACATTTAGCAGAGTAACAAAGTTTGACGGGGGTTCAGTCACTTCTGGATGTTAGCTGCCTACAAAAGAAGCATCAGACCACACACACACACACACACACAGAGACACATGCACTTACACACTACATCTGTCTCCACTGCACATTTGCGCCATTGCGCATCACTGATTTACTGAACACATTTGGGTCCAACAGTGGTGACTCAAGCAAGCTGACTCCTTCAAAGCAGAAGAAGAGTTGGAGCGCCATTACAGATATAATTGGATTTCATTTCAACCATGTGAGAGGAAAAAAGACTTGTCACCACCCTGGAGAAAATGGAGCTAAAATACAATCACTGTATTTACTGCACTGCATAGAGGGGGTGTGTTTGTGTATGTGTACGAATGTGTGTTTCACCCCATGTGCCTCTGCGCGTGTGACTGTGTTTTTCAGTGTGTCCGTGTGGGTGTGCATGGCACATTTCAGTGCATAAAATCCCAAGACACATACAGAAGCATCAAATGTATCTAGAGAGAGAGAAACGGGTTTCCCTGCTGCTCCTTATAGCAATCCATCAGGGAAGGACAAACTGAAGACAGTAAATGCAGGACAGAGGAGAACCACAGCTTCAGCTGTGCCCTTCCACTTTTAGAAATAAACCTTCCAAATTGTGTGTCGTATCTGTCACTGCTGCATAGCAAAACTGTCCATCTTGAGAAGACCTTTAGTCTTTGAAGCCCTGACTAGATAAAAAACACTATCAGAAATGCACTTAAGGATGGAGGATAGTGGTAAAAAGATAGGTGCATGGTGTCTGTAAGCTCCAGGTAGTGCTAGCTAGCTACCTTGGTAAGCATATCCTTGCTGACTAAATCTGCTGTCAGAAGAATTATACAATGATGCTGCATTCATGCAATACCAGCAAAACAGGAAGAGCTGGAAAAGTTCCCCTTAATCTGAGTATTCACACAGCATTCTCAGATGTTGCCCACTGCTAGTCTTGTAGACGCATCCATTACAACCAAACTGAGCTACCTATACTATTCTACTTATTTGTAGCTGTTCATTAATGCATAAAACCAGATATCAACTAGACAGTATGTAGCTCCTTTGAAAACAGCTGAATGAATGACTGAAGAGAGTTAGCTGTAGCCAGGCTGCCAGCTGCAATAGAATGCCCTTTATTGTCATTATACTAAAAGTACAATGAGATTGCAAAGACTGGTGCTCAGTGTGTTTAACTACCAGCAGTTTTGGGTGAGCCAGCTACTCACACAATCCTCTGATTTGCTTCAATGACTGGACATACACATAGACTAGGACCAATCATCATCACAGACATTCATGGACACTATCATCATAGAAGCATGAAGATAACTGGAAATTTTGTGAGTGGAGAATAGGGATATAGATTTTCAAGTTTACAATAAAATGCAATAGTGTTAGCTAAATGTAAATGCACGCACATGTATCCTGCATGCATTTATTTTAAATAAACTAATATTTATTATTTAATTGGTAATAATGTATTTTAAACAATGAATACATTTAAATTAGCGGTAAAGGAAAACTATAAACTGATGTTAAAAAAACTACTTTTCTCAAAGCAAGTGAAAAACAACATTGTCTATTAGGTGGAGATTATTTTACTGGTTTCCAGTGCAAATACCCACAGTTTAAGAATATTTGTGGCTATTTTCACATTAATGCTGTAGTCTCCTGCCATATTTCAAGACATAAACATTTTTGAAACAGGTGAACAAGCTTTGTAAACAAGTCAGATTTTCTCATTTCTTGGCATATGCGTTCATTTTTTTTAAGGAAGAACAAGATGTTAAGGCTCAATCCCAGATAAATGATGAGCTGAGATGGGTATATTTTGCAGTGTGGCACCCAGATGGAGCGCGTCTTTAAGGAGTGCGTCAGAAAAGTGGAGCTCTGCACAGGGAGGCGAGGCGAGGGAGCGGGGGGAGCCGGGGAGCATTTGATTTTCCATCAAGAGCATCCAAATGCCTTCAGACCTCCCCTTCACAGCCCTGACAGGCACACCAACATACACATCTTCACATCATCACACTCCTGTGCACATGCAGACAGATGGGTGCAGCTGCTGCACACCTTTCTGTGTCAAACTGACATATATATTTAACCACCCACTCGTACTTTACATGACACACACACGCACGCCAGATGCAAATCGAGGCACACTGACACACAGGCAGGCTTTCCACTCACAGTTCCACGTGTGGAGGGGCTGCCCCGAGATATTCACTAGAGATTTTGGGAGTTTAACTGGTGCGGAGCCCAGATTAGAGGCTTTGATCGTCATGCAGGAGTCATTTCACCAAGATGTTGACTGTGGGTTATTTAGAAGCTGGAGGCTGCTCTGGACGAACACACACACCACCACAGAGGCTGCTTCACTGACATCTGGAGTCTGAGTTTCCCTCTCCTCCCAACATATCCTCATCTCCATCCTTAATGTGCCAACCTATTGTTTAGAGAGTTTTTATCTGGCAGAATATGAATCCTGACAATACACAGAAATGATAATAAGGCTCCTCTTCTGATATTTTGAGGCTCTGACCCAGTTTTGATTTGTTCCACGGGGGGCGTTGAGATACATCGCTTCAGAACACGACTCTAAATCCTAATGAAGACTGAATCTGCTGTATAATTACACCAGAAACTTTCTCAGCGCAAACAAGTGATGTTTGATGATGGCTAACTGAATTTCATTTAAGCTGCCCAGCCAAGTATGATACTCGCAACCTACTTGGAATAGAAACACAGAGAGAAAGATGCTGCATGTGTGTGTTTGAAGGAGGAGGAGAGAAACAGGATCTGAGGGAAGCAGTGAGTGACAGAAGGAGAGACAAAGGTGGGAGACAATGAGAGTAAAATGAGAAATAGACACAGAAAGAGCCAGATGGAGGTTTGAATATTCTGCTAACTGCCACTAAACCACATGTACTGTAGCGTGACGTGCGGCTGTCGCCATGACTTGTCTGATGAAGAATGAAGCAGAAGCATAATGGTGTAGGAGAAGCTCAAATGTCAGTCGGTAACAGCAGCCTGTTATATTAATCACAGTCAGGGGCCTCCTTAAGACCCCAACATCCTTGGGGAGAAGTGTCATAAAAAATAACGCAGTAAAGAGAACTGTGTAGCAATGCAGCATGAAAAATGCCCTCCATCTGCAGTGACTCAGCCAGTGAATCCAAGGTAAAGAGGAATATGTTTGCCCTCTTTCTCCACTCATCTCTGTGCTCTCTCTCTTTCTCTCTCTCTCTGTCTGTCTCTCTCCATCTCACCCTCCACACAGGCTTCAGTTCATAGACTCCTCTCCACACACACACAAACACACATTTAGTATGTAGACTGAAAAAAAGGGAGGAACGAAAGACAAGGAAGGAGCTTGCTTTAGCACATTATCAGGGCCTGCTTGCATTCATCAGGTCCTGTGTGCATACTATTTCAGTCATTATCCTCAAATAGACATATGAAATCATACATGCTTGCTCAAACAATCACCGCTGTCTTTCCTTTTCTAAATCAAACAGCAGATGCAGGCGTTTTCTTCTTCCCTCCCCTCTGGTTGGCTAATCTGTTAATTCTACATTCCCTGGGTGAGACAGACAATAAGGACGATGGGTTTCAACGCTAAAAACCCCCGGCTATGGGATCTACATGTTGAGACTGTCTATTGTTACAAGGCTTTCTAATGTAAATAGGCTGTGTAAACAACAATCACTACATGCTACTGTCCTAGATAGATACTACTGTGGACTACAACACCATTAAGCACAAAGACATATTTATGCATGACTGAATACACTCACATTCATACTTAGCAGTAGACCGTAGTGAGGCCGAGGACAGTGCACGCATAAACAAGCATGAACACTCATTTAGACAAATAACAAGAACCAAATGAGGATAACAGCCACTGAGTGTCATTCAGTCTTTTGACACTGTAAGACACACTACTGGACAATATTTCCACAATAAGAGCCACCGCTTCTTGAGTTGACGCAGAACTTTGTAAAAAATGCTCAGCAAAGGTGTGTGACTAAATCCTGGTATTTATAAAACCACTCAAAGGTGAGTGGGAGCAGTGAATGGAATCATATTACCACTTCCTCCTCTTTGCTGAGGCAGTTTGCAGGTTTATTCCCAGAATTTATTGCCTTCGCATGACTGCACCCCTTACCGTGATAAGTTTGCTGATTTTGTTTTCCTAACAGATGCACTTGTAATTCGAGCACTGACTCCTTGTTTGTTGCACTGAAAATCCAAGCAGGAAAGTAGGGATTTCAGTAGTCTTTTGAAGATTATCAATATGGTTTTGAATCTTAATCTGGTAATAGCCATATTTGGGATAAGATTTTTATTAGTATCAAAAAAAGGGAAATCACCTGAAGAATCACCCCTTTAAGAGGCTATATTAGTATTTAAATTACATGTGTATTATTGGATTTAAATTATATTTTTCAAAAGATAAGAGACAAGCAAGACATGCAACACAAGACAGCATATTACAACAATCCAGTTAAGAACAGGTAACAAAACAAGCCTGGGCACAGAGTTACACATATGCATTATTCATTATCACTAAAATCAAAGCATGCAAAGTATCCAGTAACTGAAGCTGTCAGATTAACATTAGTGATAAAAATCTTGTGCAGTAGCAGTAGACAGTAAAGTAACTCAAAACTATTCTTATGTAAAATATTTGAATAAATATACTTAGTTACTTTCTACCACTGAGAGTAGCTCAAATTTAAATTTATCATAAGTGCATTTACAGGTTTCTGATCTAGCACAGAAATCTTTTCACATGGGCACTAGAGTGCATTTAAACATACTCACATAACTGCTTCATTCTTTTGTCACTTGTGGTTTTGATAAGTCAAAATTTCTTTTTTAGAAACAGAATCAAAATCTTGAGGTGTCTTCATAATGTGTTTTGCTACTTTTGGCCACTGTCTACATGAGCAATCAGACACGTTCCAGTAAGCATCACTTTGCAGATTATGAGATGTGTAAGACGTACAGTTTAAAACTAGGCTAAATGGATGAAATCATAACAGCTACTGAAATCCACTGATGCATACCATGTGATGTGGTTGCAAAATATCAAAAAAGCTAGCAAATGGACCTGGAGGTGGGATTCTTTTGTCAGACTATCTCTGAGGTCAAGAATTTTCTTTCATGCTTAGCTTACAGTCCAGAAAGTGCTATGGATAAGCTACTGAGCTCACAAGTCAAAAGATCCAGCTCCATGTCAACTGAGCAAGCACCATTTCTCGATGAAGACCATGTTATATGGCTGACAGCTCTGGAAAGGAATAGTAAGTGGTAAGTGTTTAGAAGATCTTGGTTATTCGCAATTCATTTCCCCAAACAGCGTCTAACTATAGGCAGCGACAGGGCTTACTCTGACAGTGTATATGTATATGCACACATCTGCACATGTGGTAAATGCTTTGGGAAACTAATGCAAATAATCCTGTACTAGAAAAAAAGGATATTCCATTTCCATACTGATGCCTCTCCTAACATAAAAATAAATCCACAGTCATGCACTTCTCACGTACAAAAAAACACATGCAGGCAAGTCAGAGAGAGAGCAGGAGCATGACAGCCTCTGCTGTGGCCTCACTCATCCGTGGCCTGCTCCGATGCAGATGTGCTCTCTACCTCGTTAACCTCAACCAATGGGAGCTGCCCGCGCGCAGCTGTGCAGCCGACATGCCGCTCTGCCTCACCAGACTGCGGCGCTGGCATGAGGAACCCACTGGCACCAAGTCAACACATACTCACACGCTTGGACACATGTACGTACACATACAGTACACGCTAGTGCACACACACTTACATACATACACACACGTAGAAAACACTGCTGTGTCTGCACATGACTGGAGGGTGCTCAGACATGACTGTGTTTTTAAACAGGATCCACCTCTGCTCAGTCTCAGAGCATCACACTGCACAGTGTGCTGGCATGTTATTACACACAGTCACCTTGTTCAAGGCCAGAAATAAATAGGTAATTTATTGACAGGGGCGGGTTCCCTGACTACATTCAATTACACTTGCAAGAGGCTTGTACAAATTTATATCTATTCCTATAATGTTCACAGCAGCTCTGCATCCTGCAGGGCTGCTACCACCCCATTTACAGTAACCATAGCAACTACTTGGGACTACCCGGGCTTTGAGGGGAGGGAGGTCAAGGGTTGAGTACTGTTCAGTGGAGAAATCAAATCTGCTCTTTGCCTAGACAGAAGCTCTGAAGATTGATGTCCAGCAGGAGAGGAATCTGCAGAGCGAGTTGCTTTGGGGAGACGTCAGGCTGCTCTGACCTGGTCTAAAATCTGCTGCCCATGCCCACTGTGACTGAGCTCCTATCTGACTGATCCAGAGACTCTCCTGTCTGCTGAATCAAGATGTTTTTTTGTTGTATTTTTTTTTTTTTTTTTTTTTATCTGTCTGCGTGAATGCCCTGAAACATCAGAGGATCTGAAATGTTGGATTTATTCCAGGGTACTCTCGGTCAATCAGTTTGCAATCTGGTGATTTGTCTCTTTTTGCCTTTTTCTCTTTTACATCAGAAGCGAGCCCACAGGTGGTCGCTTACTTTATCGTAGCCATGGCAACTGCCCACGGAAAGCCAAGAGTGTTTGGCAGAGAAGGAAAAAGAAAAAGCCCTTCATTTACCTTTAGAGGGGCAGCTCCTTGGATGAGCGTGGGTGCTCTCCTTTGCTTAGTGTGTTTTATGCTCTGACGGACCTCTGACTCGTTAAAATGAACCAGAACACAATTGACACTGTATTGGGGAGGGGGGCAGCATTCATTCCCCTCAAGGCCAGTCCACAGATGGGCTGAGCCAAGAGGGGGTGAGTTATGGGGGCGGAGGGAACTGGGCACAGTTCTGGCACGGAGGAGCTGAGCCATCTGCCTGTCAGGACTGCTCCATTTCAGACCCCTGCTCTGGTTCTCCGGTGTTCCCACCACAGATGGACAGCCTTCAGAAAGGTGTTAGTCATGCCTGGGCTCCACCACAGTGACACCACGAGGGCCGTACAGTCTGGCTATCATTAAAAGCAACGGCTGAGCAAAGAAAGGAGGAAGAATGGAGGAGTAAAGCTGCTGTATATTTGAACAGGTTGAAAGGGGTCGAGACGCAGAGCAGGGCTCTGTCAAAAACTGATATTTGCACACAACATTAAGTAAACGCCATGTGGATACAAGATATTAAATGTTACAGCCCACAAGCCCTCATTCTACAACCAGCGCACCCACACAGAGCCACCATCTTTCTCTATTCTCCTTTATGTCCTCCTTTTCTTGCTCTTACACCCCTGCCTTCCTATGTCATTTTCCTTTACACCTCTCTCTCTTGTGTATTCCCACGTAAGCTCTCACAAATGCAATGTTTGAACACACACATACACTTTCGTTTTCTCACCTATGTTCCCTCCCTGTCTCTCTTTGGCTGTCCTTGTAGCCCTCTATCCATCCACCTCTTTGTATCCTCACCTTTCCTCCATCACATCATTTCTATTTGACCTTTTTCCCCTTCTCTTCTCCTCTCTTCTCCTCTCCTCTACACTCTTCCCGTCGGTGGTAGCCCCGTCACTAATCCGTTGGGATGCAGTGCAGCATCTCTGCCGGGGTTTTCTGGAAGTGGATTTGTAAGAGAAACACCAGTAAGCCTCTCTCTCCCTGTCTTAATGGCAGATTAGAGCCTTGCTCCAGCATTAAGTCGACAAACACACAGAGCTGTGATGGAGCCTTAAAGGCAGGTACAGGAGTAAGGTGGAGCAGCTCGGGGAAGAGACTCAACATCCGTCAGATGGGAACGAGGAACAGAGGTGCAGGGGGGGGTGATCATCATAAACTAAACATAAGCTGCTTAATGTACCACCTGCTAATTCAATTGATCACAGTAGAAAAAACAGGTATGGTGAAAAGGACACATGAACCCCCCATGTTTACCTTTTCACTGTGATGTTGGGATGTTCGGAGAGGTTGACCTTTTTCGAGACATTGGGTTTGATTGCTGCTCATATGTGCAGTGTATTTTTATCCCCTGAACTACAAATATGCACCATGTTTGCAGTTAATATCAAAAGGCTCAGACAGCATGTTTATTAAATGCCTGGTATCATGTCAGTTTTGTGAGATATGCAGTACAAAATGTATACATGATAATGTGTGCATCAGTGTAATTATATGGTCGTCCTTTAGAGGACATTAAATAAGCACAAGAATAAACTAAAAGCAGCTTGTAGTGGAAATAAGAGTGGTGGATCATATTTTACTTGTGTCTTTATGAGCCAGGGAGCAGTTGGTGTTACACAATCAAATACCTTAATCAGAATTACCAGAGCAACATTAGCTCCTCTGATTCCAGTCTCTGTGCTGAGCTAAGCTGAACCCCTGCAGGCTGTAGCTTTATACTACCCCTTAAGGTTTTACTCTATACTGTATTACTTATGGGTTAGAATGCAACACAAATCCAACATACAGTTTTAACTTTTCCTAACAGATATCTATAGGTGACTGTGTATCAGGAAAGTAATGGTACATAGTCAGTTTAAATGGGCCACAAGAGGCGCAGCAGCAGTTTGCTTAGAATGAGTAAAACTGCCTCGTTATGATGAGCATAAATATGCACCATGGCAATTCCTGCCCCCTACAGAAGCGCAAACTTCAACATAAACTGAAGAGGAAAATAGAAAATGAAGATTGCCTTTCAAATATGAAAAACAAGGTACGAAGGAAATGTGAAGAAATACTGATAGAGAAATGTGTCAAAAGCATGGGAGAGTTGAAGAGTGGTCACAGAGGGAGAACTTAGCATGGGGTGAAAGGGAAACAGAAGTTAATTATTGTAGTCTGGCAACACGGTCAGAAGTTGGAGCTACAGCAGTGGCTGTGATGCACTGTACTTTCAAACCCTTGGCGTCCAAATGCTGCAATTTGCATTTAAAATCTGTACTCCTTCTCTGAGTCATAACTCAGTCAAATCTGAACACACAGACCTGATACACAGATTTTGAGATTCAGTTTGATTTATACTTTCAGTGCAGGGCCAGGGCTAAATTTTGACTGAGGTCCAGAAGCATAAGTAATTTGCTGCATTTTGGTGATTTTTGTTATGCATGTAAATCACACTGTATCCTACAAACAGCAAATTGACTTTTAGGACAAACTGTTGAAAACATTCTGGATCTCATCTTAACAATTTTCTGAAATAAATTAGTAAATAAAATAAGTAACTACAACATAATCTGACTGCCTATGATTATTAATCTATATCAATATGATTATTTTTCATCACACATGAGCCCAAAGTAAAAACAAAGCACAACATGCAAACATGAGCTAAACAAGTTTCTTGTCAGTAAGTCCACAAGGCAATAATCAGAAATCATTTACCACAGACACTGCAAGCAAACTGTTGTGACAACTTGTGACCCACTGGAACAGCCCCCCTCTCTGTGTTCCGGGACCTCCTGATTTACACTGCACTGCTAGCAAGCTTAGCTAACTAGCCAGCTAACATTAGCTCCCGTTCACTGACGCTAGCAATAACATTTAGCCGATAGAAAATATCGTTTGGAGGTGCTGCTGTCCCACAGGTTATGGACGGACCAGTTCAACGGATATGAAACATGGACAAATATGAAATGTTAATATGTACCTAGGGAGACCATATTTTGGTTTTCAAAAAAGAGGACACTTGCTAGTAGACATTAAAATGTTACTCACTGCTGGTCTCGTTTTTATCCCTCCGACTATCCGATGTGTCACAGTCGCGTATCACTAAGAAATAAGTTCTAACTGACGGAAGTAAGTCTTATTTGGCGGATTGATACGACCACAGGGCTCGCAGACAGTTCACTTAGATTTGTTGACTGTTCTGCCTAGGGTGTCTTCTAACATTAGCTCAATAAGGGGGATTTATAACGATGTCAAAACACTTTGGTTCACAGAATAAAATCAAGTTCATTCACACACACACACACACACACAGAGATCATGCGAAATGTCACCTGAGAGGGAAAAAAAATACCAAGGTCCATAACCCGGCGACCATGATCATTATCACCACTTCACAAATGAATTGTAATAATTAACAAATGCTGGCATGCTAACATGCTAAACTAAGATAGACAACACATGGCAAACATCCCTGATAAAAATGAACATGTTAGCTCTGTCATTGTGAGCATGTCAGCATGTTGATGTTAACATTTAGCTCAAAGTACCACAGCTGAAGTTCAACCTCTAGCTGTTTTGACAGGGTAACTTTTGTGTTTACTCACTAGGTTTAGTTCATATTGAGAGACTTTATTAAGATGAACCAGTGGCTAATTTGAACTGCAACTTTGTAGCTATGCTGTTATGTACTAAAAAACAAACATTGTTGTAAGCAGTCACTTATCTTGACAGGATTAATTTAATCATTGTGTATTTTCTCATGGCAGTTGATGATAAATAGCAGTAAGAACATTTCCTCTTGGCTCTTCCAGTGTAAAAAATTTCTGCAAAGGTTATCATTCCTTTGTTATCTTGACTCAAAGACTTTGCAATCACCTACTAATAATACTACCATACTACATGCACTGGTAATTCTTTTACCATGTTACTATCCTAGTATATCTTACTTTACCTGATGACATTTTAATGTTTTATTTTCATTTCTTTTACCTGGAAGGTTAATTATAAGAATAAACAGCTATCACATTGCACTATAAAGCATGTTTGATATAATAAACACTACTTTATCTGATCTGAATCTCTCTTCTCTCATCTGAGATGATGATGTTCTCATATTTGTAATTACAATGTTAGTTTTAGATGGCTTGTTTTGAAGTATGTGAACTGAACAAACTGAGCAGGAAGGCTGGCTCTTTGCCGGAGACTTCTCTGGAGCTCTTGGAGTTGGTTATGGAGAGGAGAAAGGTATTCCTGCCAACTGCCATCACAGACAGACTGCTCACCTGGAGGGTTTATCACATTATGTAGTATCACATCTGTTCAGATTAATTTGGTCTTTCATGGTTTGCTCTGTACACCTGACTTGCACCAATGTACAGTGTATATTCACCACAAAGTATACCTATGGGTCTATCTTGAGTCTATATTTTTTTATATTAAAAACAGAGTGATATATATATATATATATATATATATATATATATATATATATATATGTATGTATATATATATGAGATACTATAGACTATATATGGACAATACTGTTCAAAGGTCATATCACCACACCCCCAGTCCCACCCCTCCAAAAACAGAAATCTTGTGAATCGGTATTTCTAATAAGTATATAATAAAACCCCTCAGAGACCATTGTTTTTTCTGGACCTTATACTGAGAACCAGCTGTCGACACGCTGACATCCTGGCTGCCTTCATCTGCTGATCATGCAGATGATCAGACAGCTGGAAGCTCTTGCCTCGTCAAACCTCTGGCTGTAAGACACAGTCAGAGGGACTAATCTAACTGCACGTGCCAGGTAAGGAAGGAGACAGCAAACAGGACAGAGGGCTTGTTACTGGGTCAGCGCTGTGAACCGGCACTGCAGCTCACACATCTGACCTACATTACACTCCACGTAGCCTGGATGAGCTGCACTCCAGCACACAGCAGTCTCTAGACAGAGTTCAGATAAGCTACAGTACAGCTGTACTGAGCCAATCAGATAACTGTGAGGTATGTTGACTTCACTTGCTCATTCATTTCTCTTATATGATTCTTGTTGTTTCTAGGTCTCATTTATTTTAATTTACTACCTACTTTTCATCAGTGTCATCCTCTTCATCGTCTGTTAATTCATCAGAATTACACGTCTCCTGGTCTGGACAGATGGTCAGATTGAGTATCCTCAGTTTTTACAGATGTCTTCATCTGCCACTTCTTCTTTAAATTAAATATTATCATCCTCATCAAGGCCATGATCTAAAATGATATCAAATTCAAACTAATTTATTCACAGTTCGTCTCATGCTCAATTTGGCACTACCACAGAATGATATGTGAGCAGCCTTATTTATTCATAGAAAGATTCAAAGATCAGGCTGCACAGTCTCAAGTGATGTTGTGGTTGGACATAATATTCTGTTTGATCCCATGGCAGACATATTTATTTTGGTTGTAATAGTTGGTCCCATAGGAGGAGTAGTGGGCTATGTGAGAGTGAATAAACTGTCAAAGGTGTGGTGTCTGTGTCTCTGTGGGTGTGTATCAGTTCTGTATCAGGCTTACACACTTACACAACAATGTACATGACTTATAATGACTTAAGTTTTGTTTATTGTGCTAATTACAAATTTGAAATGTTTGACTGAGAACATCTCCTCAGGAAATGATTCAGATCAGTTTGTTCGCTCAAATAATTTGTTCTTTTGCATGAAATGTTCACTGTTACTGACACTAATACTCTGAAGGCCATCAGTTATGACCTGTGGCTCGATTCAAAGGTTTGTGTAAATGTATAATATACTGTGTAAAAGTTTCACTAAAAGTGTGGTAAAGTGAGGATGCAGTCATAAAAATCCCATGATTAATTTCCATTCATCAATTACCCCGCCATGATGCTGACTGTGTTTTGACTCAC
This sequence comes from Lates calcarifer, assembly GCF_001640805.2. Lineage (NCBI taxonomy): Eukaryota > Metazoa > Chordata > Actinopteri > Centropomidae > Lates > Lates calcarifer. Next base: position 18,467,592 of record NC_066836.1, on the reverse strand, counting down.
TGTCCTGTTGCAGAATTAATCTTGGACTGACACCTCCATGATGATACTTATGAAGGATAAGAGTAAAAACATCTGCAGTGCCTAAAACTTTTGTACAATACTGTATAAGAAGCAGTTTATGTACACATGTGATAGCATAACACTAGTTGTTTAGAGCTGGTTAATATGGCCCAGCTTACGTGCTTAAATGAAAACTTATGTGCACAGCCATGTTTCAACAGGATAATGCATAGCTAGCTAGGGATATGAATTATTGTTTTGCTCCTTTTGCCTAAGTGGATGGATCTCTTGTGCATCTTATGTGGCTTTCCAGCAGTGCTTCTGTCAATGAGCTGCACTCAACTGCTTTTCCTCAGTGACCAGATGTGTCTCTCAGTAAACTGAAATTAAATTATGAGAACAGAATTTGAATTGTGAGAGCTGAATGTGGAAGTATATAGAGAGATGGATTTTCAGTGAGGGTCAAACACAGTTTCAGGGCAAATTACATTCAGTTTCAAGTTACTGGAATTCAGTTCCAAACAAATTCTGTTTCAAATTATGCCTTTCAGATTCAGCTTTTCAATGCAATCATTCAACAACAATAAAAATTCAACTTGAGTGATTCAAATTCAAATAAAAATGATTCAAATTCAGCTTCTAGTGACATGTTTTTCTACTCTCCTTTGTTACAATTCTTTTCACTGACAGGTCTAATGATGGTGGAGCAGGCACATGCATTGAGATGCAAACAAGTGATTCAAGACGTATCTGCATCTGCTTCTGGCTTGTGCGTGTGCACCCAACAATGATCAAGATTTATAGGCATATATGTGTGGTGTTATAAAACTGACAAAAAGAATAATATGGATATTTCTGTCTTATGTCTGCCTTATATTTCTGAAGTTTAATGTGTCTTGCCCCTTGAGTGCACACAGCTCTCCAGAATTCTATCCTTACAGTGAAGCGGTAAGCTCCTGGGTCAAATGACTCTGCAGTAGTCATGGGTATTTATCATCTCTAGCTACAATTGGCAGTGATGGAAACATGACTGGAAATTCTAATATTTTCCTCTTCATTATGACGCATGTCGAAGTTTCAGACATTAGCATGTAAATAGCCAGAAACATTTATTATTTTCTACAGTCCATGGGAACAACCTGCAACAGTTCTCTTTGCTGCTATCTACTATTTACTAACCTTGTTCTTATGTTCTAACCTATTTGACTCATAAAATGAACAGTTATATATACAATGAAATATTATATATATACCTGCTGTTATAAAATGGCCATGGAAAATCAGTCATTTCTGATCCACAGGTTGCTGTTCAAGGCACCTGACACATGTTTCCAGTCAACAGTTTATCCAAACTGCCCTAAACCATGTTTTGATTTTTGTAGCTCAGATAATATTTTCTATTGGCTGAGATCACACTGCATTCACCAAAGTAACTGCTGAGATCTTGTGATGACATCTTTAAAAATGGGTCAAACTGAACAAGAAACATGGATATTCAGATGACAGGCTGCGATCAAATCAACAATCATTTGGAGGTAAAACTGAAAGTGAGCTCACCTCCCTCACAGGAAAACCAGGAGTGCTAACTACGGCAAGTACAGTGGGTCAGAGTCAAATCAGGATATCAATCTAGAAACTGCAATTAATGTTTCCAACACAATTGTTTTGTGTTAAGGTACCAGCGAACTCTCACAGGTGCATAATGATGACTTAAATACAGCTCCTGTTTGGCCATGGTGTTAAGAGTGATAACATACTGAGGAGTTCTTGTTTTTGAAACATCAAGACATCTCAGGTTGTATTAACTGACAACACTTTAAACAACTGCACTAATGACTTGTAATGTAAACATGAAGGTAAAGACATGCATGTGTTGTTGTGCTGTATATGTAAATGTGTGTGTGTGGGTGTGTGTTTCTCCCACCCATTGTGTTTGTGTGTCTCCACCGGTGACTGACTCCTATTCCACATGAGTAACTATGTGGTTTGATGTGTGGGTCCCTCTTGTCTAACCTGCCTGCATCCACAGACCACAGGAGGCCTTGCACATGTGAACACACTTACAGTACCACACACTAACACACACATATACATGAACACACATGCAGACACAATGCAGACCTTTTCATGGTATGTGGACAGCCTATTAGCGGGACAAAAGCACATGTTTTCCTTTCATTTGAAAGAGATCAGTGGATTTGCACAAAGGCAACCCAATTTAGACATCTCTAACAAAGCACGCCTTCTTCCCCCACCTCTCCTCTCTGCCTCACTCTCTGTCTCTGTGGCACATACATTCACACATTTGCATGCTCTTTGAGGAAGTAGTGGTTCTCATCCAAAAGCCCAAGCTGTGAGAAAAGGGGATTGTGCAGGCTAGCGACTGAAGGGACGGAATTAGTGGGAAACTGAGAAACAGCAAGAGAGAGAGAGAGGTGTATGGGCGAGAAAGGTCCCCTGAAGAAGCTGAAGTCCGCCCTGCTTTAAAATGTTTTAATCTTGCTCTGAAGCCACTCACCCAAGAGTTAACACTGTTTCTTTATTAAGGACCTACACTCCTCTGCTCTGCTCTGCTCTCAGTTCTGTCAACACATTTTTTTTTTATTTTGGAGCTCAAATTAGCAATTCAAATGGAGGCTATTTGGATATGCTCGCCCAGCTTCCTCCCCTCGGCTTTCCAGGCAGTTTGACAATATTTTTGTTAAGCCCCATTTCCCCCTAACGCAACTGTAGCAGCAGGGGAGACAGAGGAGATGGGGAGATAGAGGGCAGAGCCGGGGATGGAGGGAGAGAGAGAGGGCATATGCAGCAAGTGTTAGTCTGGGTGTGGAAGGTCAAAGAGGAGACAGAGTGGCCCTTGCCATTTTGGCATATTCTCTCTGCTAAACTAATATGAGGGATAATGACAGTTATTGAAATAATATAGTTCCATTTACAGCTAAAAGGTTTAAAATCATTCAGGGATTATAAAACAGTGCCACCCTGCCACTGGATGATGAGCCCCCTTTTTCTTTTTTTCTTTTTTTTGATTCGCTGGCTGACCAGAAAGACAGTGTATAATGTTCAATTGTCAACTGTGAAATTTCCAAAATGCTGACTTATCATGCGTCTGTCATATCCACAAATATTTTAATCAGTCCATCAAGCAAATATATGCAGACAGTCCTCGTGGTCAACTGATTGAACTTTAACATGTGACATCATTTGGCTTGCAGCCAGTTGAGGGAAGGGTGGTGGTGGGGTCCTCTGTTTGACTGGCAAGTGCAAGGATAATGGTACAGGTTAATGACAATAGCTAGATTCCCATTCAAATGTATCACAACTTTCATCTGAGTTTCAACAAAATCGACTAAAGAAAATCTCCATCCCTCACTGCCAGTGCCATTAAAGGGGCTATCTGTAAGTTTTCTGCCACTGAATGTGGTTTCTTGCCAGGAACAGTTGGTGGAGATAGTCGCTTGTTAACAGCTTTAGCCATGGTTGTGTTTACAATAAGTTAGGGTATGTTTTCAGGGCAGTCTGGATGCTACAGCAAGTCGCTATCTTTAAGTGGTGAGACGTATTGCAGACACCATTGTGGAGCTAGCTGGTTAGCATGCTAAGTTCAGTAGAAGAAAAGAAGTGATAGAACTAGAAGTAAAGCATTGGCATTGCTTTCCACCTCTAGAGACAGCTCATGGTGAGTAAAGGAATTGAGTTTGATGCTGAACTCACAACATTTCTTCCTGGTAAATAGACAACAGCAATGCTAACGTTGGCTATGTAGCAATGGCAAAACTTACAAACAGCCACTTTAAATGAATATTAGGAGTTGCTTCACTGAGTTTCATGGGCACTAATTTTCCAATCATGTGCCTGTTTGTTTCTTGCATTAATTTGAGGAAGGTTACAGTCTCCTTATCACCCCTCACAAATCTGTTTTCATGTGCTGCTATTTTTTGTCTCTTAAGTGGAACAGAAGCTTCAGTGGATGTTTAGGTCATGTCCTTCATGTACAGTGCATCATGCTTTAATCGCGAAGTCTATTTCCATTGTGCTTGTTTTTGTGATATTTTGAAGGGTGATATTTTGTACTTTGTTCAAATTTTCAGCGTTTCCATTCAGAATTATGCAAAACCACCTATTGTTTGATAAGAAACCATGGGTGAAGGCAAACATGTTTATAGAGAAGAACAGCCACACTTGAAGGTGGTGTTAAAAGCCTGCCATCATAAGAGTGATGGTGAATCACAAGTATTACTGAAATGGGCATAACAGCCCATCTCTCTGGACAGTCTGTGCTTGAAGGCATTTGTAGGGTTGTACTTGTGTACAATACATACAAAAGTGAGTGCTTGAGAGAGATCCTGCATTTTGCCTCCCCTTTTCACACACGGGCAATTATTGCCTGATTTGCTGGAAGCAGCCCTTGAAGACATAATTCAAAATTTTAAACCTCCTGGAAAACATTCATGTGGACAGTGGAACGTTAATGATGACCTCATCCTGTATGAGTGGTAGGTATAAACATAAAGGCTGGTATAAGCCCTTTTAACAAAATCAACTCCAGCCCCAAAAACCTGCTTCAACACCAAGAATTACATCATATTTAAGAAGATTGTTGCTATGTGTCTTTGAGAGAACAACACTTCTTTAAATCACCACCAAGACACACATTAGAAGAAGATAACCACTGAGGCCCTAATGTAATGTGAAAAGAAATACCGTCTTTGTATTTCTTGATACAATTTAGCACCAAATGAAATCCTATACATTCAGAGATTGTTTTCATTCATTAGTAGTATTAAATTTGGGAAATGAAATATCTCAGGTGCTCTCCATCCTATTAAAGCCAAACTACTCTAATAGTGTTTGGACTGACTGCATGCAATCAGCTCCGGTGTGTCAGCTAGTTATTCCTGCTTGGTTTACCTCATGGTCAGTCTACAGAGAGTGATGGAGGCAGCAGACAATCCCATAAAGAGAGAAAAGTTGCACCATATTGGCTCTAAACATTATGACTGAAGGTAATTTAAGGAAGAGGCAGACAAAGCACAGCTGTTTTCATTTGACGGCGTACACACATTGTCATCATGCACAAGTCAGTATCTTTTGCACAAACACACATGTAAAAGAAGCATAGAAACACACTTAATCTTACGTACATTTACACACACACACACACACACACACACACACAACTTCTCACTCTCTTCAAGAGGACATGAGGGTGTAATTAAATATTATTTTTCTCTACCTCTCTGTGTGAGATGAGAACAAATACGACAACAACCGCTAATGAGGCAAATGATATATCTCCCTCATGCATGGGCTTCTATCCCCAGCTCAGCCACACAAGCCAAAAAACATGGCTCGGGTTGGCACGGCCTATCCAATTTTACTAGATCAGATTTTGTGTTTGTGCAATATTACCCAAAACAAATAGAGGCGGTCGAGGGAAAGTGACAGTTAAAATCTAATTCAATATGTCTCCGTCCTGTCAATCAGGTCCGACTGATTAGCGGTGCTTGTTCATCTAAATGTATTGTATCACCTCCTTGCCAAAATATAATGTGATCCTTTCATGCGTGGTAGGCCTGGGCTGCGGCGCACTGCTAAGTCAGCGCTCTAGTTAATAAGTCCTTTTCATTAAACAAGCGTTCATTAAACATTCATTCATTCACTCATCCTCATTTGCATTTTCTCATCATAAAAGCATTCATGAAACATTCATTTGTTCACTTGTTCCCATTTGCTGGTTTCAAATGCATTCTTCAAGGAATGAATGGGGCCGAAACAGGCAGAGAAGCGAGAGAAGGAGGGCGAAGATGAGAGACGAGGAGAGGCAACAAGGGGCAGAGGAGATAGTTATTACTCCATTTGAACAATCTGTCCTGTAAATGAAAGTAGGAATTAGATTATGTTTCCTCTCATCATTATGTAGAGGCACTCGCCATGCAAAAAAATTGCCTGTTGCACAATGTGGCGCCATGATATGAAAACAAATCATTTCTGATATCAAAGCATGCACAGATGGAAAATTTCATTCTTGGCTGTGGTTGAATAACTTACCTGCAAACACACACAATACCTCATTTTGAAGATGATATGACTAGATAACACCACTCTGTGTAGCTGTCCCACCTCACCATATCTGAAATAATAAATATTGCAACAATATACAATGAGGTCATGCTTATGACATGACATTGCATTGTTTTATTTCCCTTTTCATTTGATCCATATTGTATGACCGAGCTCTTGCCTACATGCTTTTTTCCCCCCTCTTCCTAGTGAACAGTCTGCACATCAAAGACATATTCAACAAATCCTCTGTGAAATAGAGCAGCTTTGCTCTACACAACAGCACTCTGGGTGCAACTCCCAATACGTACAGTATGGTTTGTGTATGTGAATGTCAATTCGATGAATTGAATACCAATGATGCAGCGGCAAGAGATCATCTTCATACGTCCCTAACCCTGGGAGCATTCTCCAGCCTCCATCCTCTCTTCATTACCTTCTCCTCCTTTCCTTTTAACTTGTGCCGTCAGGGGAGACATCAATCTGAGTGACAGGTTGTGTGATCCTCCTCCTGGGCTTGGTGGGAGAAGGAGTGCTGTCAACATAAATATCCTTCCTGGATTCGGCGGACACGGAGCAGCCGCGGCCACCATGAATCTCTATGATGAGAGGCAGACAAACACGAGCCCAACAGCATGGCTAAGAAACCCACTGTCACCCGCAAACACCACCCTCACACCCTCCCCCTCTGCAAAACCCATGATCAATACTATCAGTTTAGTGCATGTTCTTGACTGTGTGCCCATTTTTATTCACACAGGCAGATAATTCGGACAGCTATGACTTGCAGGGACACCTGCTGGAGACCCAAAATAGTTTTGGAAATTTTACTTTCAATTCTACTTAGTTGAAAACACACCTTCAGTCCTGGACATTCTTTACAAGAACACTTTATATATAGATACATATATATTACTAAAGGATATTGTAGTCTTATATGGGATAGAGGTCCACAGGCAAGCTCAAACTCATTCACATTCCCATCTCAGGTCCAACCACAAGAAAAACAAAGAATTTTTTTTTTTTAATTGCATAAAATATAGTACACAAGATGCCTCCACAGTCCAATATAATTTCATAGAAATAGCAACAAGTTACAGGATTGCAATGTAATTGAACATCTATAACACCATCATCAAACACCAAACAACAAAATATCTTTTGGAAGAATGCTGTTCATCAGAGATGTGGAGAATCAATGCTAAGGAACAGCAAAGCTGTTCTGGTGGCAGATGGTGGCCCAACACCTTAGTAATTGCTGTATTTGCTTTTAATGACATTTTTGCATTTTCATCATAGCTACCTCACATGTCCAGTATTTCTTGAGAGCATTCGTTGGGCATATCCTCTATAGAAATTAACACTAAACATACTCATGATGCAGTTCAACACATGGGGTACCTCGCACTTTTGGATTGTACACAATAATGGTGTAAAGTTATAAAGAGAAACTAATAGAGCTTGAGTTTACAGGGAAGATATTCTGTTTTCAGTCAGGGATACTTAGGCCTTAATCTGTCCCCCAGCAGATATACTTTTCAATCCTCCAGATTCACACAAAGTACACAAGCAAGTTTGTGAACAATGATGCTGGTGTCACAGCCATTGTCTACCCTCCTTCTTTGCCATTTGGGATTGGTAAGAGCACTACTCCATCCATCCATTGTCTATACTGCTTATCTGTTAAGGGTCACGGGGGTGCTGGAACCTATCCCAGGTGGCATTGAGTGAAAGGTGATCTATACCCTGTACGGATCACCAGTCCATCGCGGGGCAACACATGTAGACAAACAACCATTCACACTCACATTCACACCTACGACCAATTTAGACTTATCAATTAACTTAAGGACTGTAGGAGGAAGCCGGATTACCCGGAGAGAACCCACGCAGACACAGAGAGAACGTGCAAACTCCACACAGAAAAGCCCCAAACCGTGGCTCGAACCTAGAACTTGCTGCGAGGCGACAGTGCTAATCACTGCACCACTGTGCCGTCCCTAGAGCTACTCTCAAAATTTCAAAATCAATTTTGACCTTCTCTTAAGTTGTTATGTAGGATTAGTTTCATACAATGCTCTAATTGTTAGTATTTTGGTGTTTTATTACTTTCCCTTCTGTTTTTATTTACATCACATGGTGTTGCTTTGGTGCACTAAATTTATATGTAGTTATTTTTTAATTATACACCCAGATGCACACACTAACATTAACAGTGCAGCTCAACGGGGAGTGAAAAACCCTGAGGCCTCATTTGTTAAGGAAACTTAGGCACTAACATTGCACCAAAGTCACAAAGTTAGTTTGTTTTAATGAAAACCTGATCTTGAAGCCCCAATTCAGTTTTTTAGTTTTTTGTTTTTTACTCAAAATGAAAGTAAATTAATTTCTCAGCATTAGTTCACCCAAACCACTGACTAATTAAAAAAATGGATTAACAGTGAAATTTAGGAACAATTGATGCCCCTCAGGCCACTGCTTGTACCAGCTGTTATAGAGAGAAACTGATTTTGTTTCCCAGTTTGTCTGTAAAATGAACACCATCATGTACAGGTCGTTTTAACCCTGACACTACATCTCTCTCTCCCTCCCTCTCTCCCACCTTGCTCAGCCAGGGCCAGTAACAGCAGATGCAGCTTATTGCACTCTGTCTTCCTCCCTGGGACATTATTAAAGATTATAGGAGATAATCGTGGCGGTATCACGCCGGATGCCAGGATCAGGCTGCACAATATCATCACATACAGAACAGTTCACTTGGGGAACCGCTTCGACCTGTGGGATCTGTCCATAAGTCCGACAACTGTTAAAAGATAACGCTGCTACTGCAAGCAGAGGTTTCAGTGGACTTAAAGGTACAGTCCGCGATCCAAATGTAAAAACAAAAGTGTCAACCCACCACCAAAATTCAAAACACAGGACTGGAACCTCCTCATATCACTTACAAATGAATGGACAGGCCGTTAAACACACTTACATAAACTAGACAACAAATGAATCTTCTTAAAAAGTTATTAATGCTTTCTATACGTTACTCATTTAAGTCAGTATTGGTTATGAGGAATAGTCTGATATTTTGAGGAATATGCTTTGTTGCGATTTTTCCAGATTTATATGAGTAGATTGATACCACTCTCATGTTTGTATGATAACCACAAAGCTATGGCAGCTGCTTAGCTTAGCTTAGCTTAGCATAAAAATGGAAATAGGAAATAGCTAGCCTGGCTCAGTACATAAAGAAATCTGCTTCTTCTTCTTTAAACTTCAAGGTCAATTGAATTTGAACCCTAATTACCAAGCTTTATAGGTGCTGATAGGCTAGCTGCCTGCTACTGTTTCCTGTCTTTGTGTGAAGCTAAGCTAACCTGTTGCTGTAGCCTCATATTTGTCATGAGGACATAAGAGAAGTGACAAACTTTTCATTTAAATGTTTGTAATTGAGGGAATGAGCATACTTCACAAAAAGTCTAACTATTCCTTTAAAATGGGGCATTTAAAGGAATAAGGACATTTGTATCTATGAGCAGCAAACAGACATATTATATGTTTAGCCTCACTAGTATGTGTGAATACCACATAGCTGCTACAAGTACCAGCGTGTATGTGTGTATACATGAAGTACACAAATATGGGGATTTGCAAGTTGATATTCCGGCATTAAAATGACCTTCCATAACAGCAAAATGCCTGCTGAAAACATGTCATTCTTGTCAGCAGAAAACATGAGGTCTCTGCCTATCTATCAGTCTGTGCAAGGCAGCTTATCAGTGGGCTATCATTGTCTGAGCCACAGCCATGGACACCTGCTCTGCAGAGTCACACACAGGGAGGAGAGGAAGCCACCTGAATACAAATCAGCTGTCGAACGCAAGGAGGGGCAGGAATGATAGAGGAAGAGAGAGAGACTGCAGGCTTTGGTTAGGGAAATAGAAACAGTTAATTAGCTAGGATGCTCATAATGCTATCCTCTCCTCCCCTGCAAACAGCTTCCTCTGTGACTGCAGGTGCTGAAGGAAATCATGGATGATGGTGTCAAGCAGCAAAGATGCAACTAAAACTAGCTCTGAATAGACTTTCTCTTTTTTAATGATTTTTTTTTAATCACATAGCCCTTACATTATTGATGAACATGTGTCAAGAAAACATTGCACTGAATAATAGTGCTGCTGTTACTGTAACAGCAGCTTCATTTCATGGATGAAAAACAACCTAAAACATTTGTGTTTTTGGTGAATTCACATCCAAATAGTTGGCTGTTTTGCTCGCCTGGGTTGCATAACGATCACAGCTGACTCATAAACACGGCAACCTCTAATTAATATTTTGTTGAGTACCCGAAGCAAGGTCATTATCGCAACACTTCAGTTATAATCATGCTGCTCTGCACTGATGCGGTACAGGCAGAGGGTGAGATATAAATATTCTGTTCTTCTAGGTGAAGGCTGTTTGATTTTAAACTACAGCCTCTGGTAGAGTATTAACAGTCTGTAGCAAATTGAGAGACCGGTTTATGACCTCTGATGTCTTTTTTTATTGTTGGAAGAAGTAGTTAGCTACACCATTATCATATAAAAAAAATCTGACAGAGTTTGAAATAAAGTTTTTGGATCAAAAGTTTAAAGTTCTTGGCAAACTTTTTGGTCAACAGCAGGTCAGTATAAAATATTTACAAAGTGGATTTACTCTTAAAATAAATTTGCATGTATTGTTTCATAAATCATTGAACTTCTTTTCTATGTAGTTGCATGTTGAAAATTATGTCTATCATTCTGACAAAAACAGATTCAGTCAGAAGTCCCTTTCAGACATGCACCCCTCTATGCTAGTCTGACAGCACTTTTATGTTAAAGTCACAGTGATAACCAAACATTTCCATATCACATGGCTGGAGTCTGAATTGATTGCCGTGAGATTAACATAAAGGCTGCAGCAGCACGAGCTGCAGAGAGAGAGAGGGATTATAGTCACATCTTGTTCCACCTTCTAAGATCACTGTAATAAATGTATTATCTCAGTCATTGTCTATTATACACAAAACCAATGAAAGAGACTATTTTCAGGTATTAAGGGGATCATTTTTCTCACATCAGTCTATAAAAACAAATTTTCCCCTTATGCTATAATAACAAAGAAATAAAAAAAAAAACCCTCTTATGATAATAGTTGACCAACAGAATCTCCATGTATTTCCAATGTTCCTTCATGCTACCTGTACAGAGGAATCAATGAGAAGCCAGGAAAACACTTTACATACAGCATGTGAGCCAACAGGAATTAAATGAGGGTCCCAAATTAATTACTCTGTGCTTGTACACTGTCAAATATATTAAAACAGGCAGCAGAATTCATGGTCAAATAACAGCAAAATGTTGTGAATATATAAGTGTTATTCTCTGTGAGAAGCGGAGGCGTCCATCCTTCACCTTCACAACTAGGGTCGTTAATTAAGGCCTCAACTGCATGACAACAAAAAATTATCTTCATCCCTGCTATTATAACTTTAATAGATACATGAAGCCAACAATGTTACATATCCCATGTCTGAAAAGGGCTTTAGCCTGTAAATTTTGACCCTGAACAGACCAATACAATTATAATAAATTGTTTTTTCCTATTATTGATCTTGAAAAAATTGAACAGTCCCACAACTTCCTTATTTTGGACGTGAATTATGTAACGTAAGATAGAGAAACTTTTATTTGTGTTCCATGGCAGCATATGTCATGACAAAATAGACAAAAAAGTAGATTAACAAACCACATTTAGTTTTTTCCCTGAAAGTTTCTGATGACTCCCAATGAGCCATATAGCTGGCTGAGTGATCTAGTCTACTGATTGACAAGAAATTGATTGATACTACTACACTGACAATGCTGAACAACTTTTTGTAACAGCACAACAACAAGTCCAGCTTTTACAAACTATACAAAATAGCTATGTAAGATATAAAAGGCAAGACATATTGTTTATTGACTAGAGTTATGTCATGATCTGGTGAATTTGCATGCCTTGCTTTATTTAAACAAATTAGCAACTATGTTTTTGCCTGTTCAAAATGTCAATGAGATATTTTGTCCCACTGCAATGTCCTTTATACAGGCCCAAGTTATTCATTATTATTAATAATCAATTTCATCATTGATTAACAATAATAATAATAATAATGTTTATTATCCCAGAGGGGCAAAATGCTGTGCAGCCAGCAGAATAAATCACAATCATTCAACCTCTGTAAAACAGTTTGGTCTGTTTGGAAGTTATGAAGTTGCATGATCACCATTCTCACCTTTATAGAGTGATGTGATGTGCAGGAATCCCAGATGAGCAGAACTCTTGGTGCCATCACCTTATTGAAAGTGTTTAAAAAAATGTGGATAAAAAATGTTTCTCTGCAAAACCTTGAATGAAGTTTTACAATACAATTATTGTAAATGTATTGTTTTGTTATTTTAATGAGAATATGTTACTTTCAGTTTCATTTTACAGTTTTTGTTTGGCAGGCATCACTGCTGGTCATTTGACTGTTTTTTACGTTTTTGTGATCAGATCACATCTTTGTGGGAGTAAACCAGAGAAAAACCCAAGCAGACATGGGGAGAACATGCAAACTCACAGAAAGAAGATGCTGCTGAACCAGCAACTTCTTAGTTCTGTTGGTCTGCAGTCATGACTGAGCCACCGTGCTGCTCTGAGAAGAAGGAAGGAGGGTGGACTAGGGGAAAGGATTGGGGACAGAAGGAAATAGGGGGTTGGGATGTAAGGAGAGAGGAGAGAGAGTGTAGGAGGGGCATATAAGTTAGGAGAAAGGTTGGAGGTTAGGAGTGATATTACTGAGGTTGGTTCCCCCAGTTCTTCTAAAGACCTGGAGGAACTGTCTCTTCTTCTTTGTCTTGCAGGGCCTGCTTGGCAACATTGAGAGATGCAAGAGCGTTCCTCCTGCCACTGGAGCCTTTCTTTGTCCAGGTCTTCCTGGACCTTGATCAACTTAGCCATAAGGCTGCTGGTTTCTAGCTCTTTCATAGCCAGGAGATGCATCCTGTCCTCCACCCACTGGCACCTAGACTTTTCCAGGTCTTCCTGAACTTTGCTGTAAGGTTGGTGATTTCTTGTTTTTTCTGAACTAGGAGATGGGTCCTGTCCTCCACCCACTGGCATCAATACTTTTCTAGGTTGTTTTCAGCCTGGGCCAGTGCATTTTCACGGTTGGACATTTCCTCATCCCTTCTGGCGAGGTGTTTCTCAGTCTCCTCCCTATTCTTGATCTAATTTTTGAGAGCTTCCTCTAGCTGCTGTATTTTTTTGAGGCATCTCATTCCATTTTTACTGAAGACGACAGGTCATCAGTGAGACCTTTCTTCTCCTCCGTTACCTCTGTCAGTTTCTTCTTATGTCACAGTTTCTCTGCCTACTTGATTAAGGCCTGCTTTTCTCTTCCCTGCAAGTAGATCTTCTGGTCCTTCTCATCCAAGAAACTAATAGCTCTAACACATGACGAATCAGTCTTAAATGATATATAATAATAAAGTCAACAAGATATCAGATATACATATGTGATGGGGCTGAGATAAAGAAAAACAAAACATTAATTTAAGCCTGGATGAGAATACAGCGAGTGCCTGCGGAGAGCTCTTAATTTGCTCTGTCTGAGATGCATCAATTGACTTTAACAGAGGGCTGGGTTGAGCATAGATCTCTCTTATTTCTCTGCCTGATATCTCAAAAAGCACAAAAGTTGCGGAAATCTGAGAATTATTTTGGAGCTTGATGAGATCTCTTTTGAAAAAGGAGGCTAATTTGAGACTTGGTGCGTATTTCTATTCTGGAGAAATTAGCTATAATGTCATTTTGGTTTCACATAGACCACAAAGTTGTCTTGGAGAAATAAATGAAACATTTTGGAGAGCTCTTCTATAATTTTATTTTCCTCTGCGATGGTGTGTATGTTAGCAAGTTGATGTTAACATTTAGCTCAAAGCACCACTGTGCCTAAATACAGCCTGGCACAGGCATTAGCCGCTATGTATAGCTTTCTGGTTAAAAAGTTAAACATATCCATACAGTATACTACAATCTGACAAGGTGGTCAAAAACAATGTGAGGCAGTGCTGTATGACACACCTTGTCATATTTGCATTTAATCTGTATTAAATATTTAATTGGTATGAAAATTTACTTAACAAGGTCAGAATTACTGCAGAGATTAATTAGTTCAGCTAAATACAAGGATCACAATACATGAAGCACAACTAGATGTTTTCCTGTTCTTTATAACAGTATTAGCTGGTACAGGCACACCATGACCATGAACCTTAATCTCAAACAATTTTCCAGAACAAACACAATGTCACCTCCCGCAAATGCAAATCCTCCTATCATCATCATCTGAAAAATTCATTAAAACCCCCTGGCCCTACCCCTACCTGTCTTCACTAATGGCATGTCACATGCATAATGTATGAGGGTGATATAAAATTATAGATTTTGTAATGCAGATCCACCTGCGTTACAAAACACAGAGGGGGTACTGTAAATACTCTCTGGCATGCATTTCAATTTCAAAGTGGATACACTTGCATGGAGTCACCTGATCAAACATGTCAAATTGAACCACGCATCAGTGACAGTGAATCCGTGTCAGCCCCACGGGGCAATCCGGGCTTCCCTCCCTATCACTTCGTCCTCAGCATTGATTTGATGTGAACTTGGACCATCTGTCCTGCGTTAATTGCACATGTGCTGCTATGTAGCCTCATTGGTGGGCTGCACTACCAAGGGACCCATAAAAAAAGTCTGTGTTTTCTCTCCCAACAGCCAGTCCCCTATGGTTTTCTTGATAATGGGTGAATGTGAGCGGTTCATTTAGTCCCAAAAACAGTTGGTCACCCGTCAAGCAGAAGCATGAAATTTAATGACGGATCCAAATTTGGAACCTCAATGGGAAAACAAAAATATAATTGTCTTTCACATTTGGCAAACTGTTGCATTTGTGGCAGATGCTCAGTAGTAATCTATGTGCCTAATCAATCAGGAAGGTCTGGACTTGTCGGTCTTTCTTAAAAAGCTTTGTTTGTTGACCATCTGCAAATGCATCCCTCACATTTTATATGCAGTTTTAGAGCTGCGGTAGAGCAGGGTTTGGACTTTCTGAATAATAATAAGTGGCTAAAGGGGAGATTTAGTCAAAGTGCATTCATCTCGCTGGCTCTGCTGTGGGTGACATCGCTTTCCCCTCTCCTGCTCCCGGTCTCTTTTCCTCTTGCGCGAACAAGCGCTCATTGAAAACAGCAGAGCTGTCCCCTCTGACTTTAATATTACATGGCCGAGATGAGGGGAACACAGGGCAACAGTGAGGAGAAGATATTTTGATGTCGAATGATCAGGGACGATCCCAGAGCAGCTGAGCTGAGAGGAAGGAGGTGAAGCCGAGCGGGACAGAGAGACAGAGAGAGAGAGAGAGGGAGCAGAAAACAAAAGGAGACAGAAGACAACAAAGTGCAAGAGAGAGCAAGAGCTAGGGAATAAGACAAAAGAGAAGGGGAGTAAAAGAGAGATGTAAGAGCGCAAAAGAGAGAGCAAAAGTGTGGAAATAAGACAAGAGAGAGTGAGAATGAAAGAGAGATGTAAGAGGAAGGAAAGCCCGCGTGTGATCGTCTGCCTCTCTACAGCGAGAAAAGGAACAAGGCCGTCCTGATGGAGCAGGGGAATTGGAAAACAGAGAACAGCCATTTCCCCGTCTTGACAGGTGTCATGTTGAGTTCCACAGTGCATGATGTCGGCTTTCTGACACACTTATATAGACATTCAGTTGAAGTGAAATGCCAATTCTTCACTGCATTGTACTCAGCTGGGGTTACTTCATTACAAAATTTAGCTAGTATATCTATTTTTTATCCTGTCTAAGCTTTTAGATGTCAGTTAATGTGATAATGTAGGTTATCCATTAACTGACATCACAATTAGTCATCCATTTTTGCTGTCAAAAATAATGCCAAAGTGAATTTTAAATTCAGTGTGATTAGTTTTATTATGAAAAAAGGGGGGTTGAGTGGTGCAGGAAGACCCAGAAGTAAGTTTGCATTTTAGCACTCCCACTTCTCTCATCCCAAAGTCAGTGGGTTCTTTGAATGGATTTTGGTTAAATGCCTGAAATAAGGCCTGTGGTTAACACAAGCTCAAGACATTTTCATGTTTTATTCTACAACATAAAATATATCAGAAAATAGCCCACCTGTGATTCTTAAAGCTTTTATATGTCTTTAAAGAGGCTAAATGAGACTACATAAGTTGTTAACGTCATAAAACTGATCCACTCACTGGTCCACCTTTAAAACCTTGTTGTGTTTATACTCACACCTGCTAAGCGCAGTAAATTAAAAGCTGAGTGGTGGTGATGTTGATGTCATGTGACTGTGGTGTAGTTTGTTTATAGTCAAACATTAGCTTTTTACTTCTGGCAATTGTATTTATTCTTCAAAAATCCTAACAGTGGTGTTAATTTGTGAAGATTATTCAGTAAGTATCACAAACATTTGTTGGTCACAGAGCTTATTTTCTGCAACAATACAAAAGCCAATGAAAAAATCTCACTGGCTTTTTGTCAAGGGCACCAGGGTGATGCTAAGTTCCCGACTGGCCTATAAATATATATCATTCCTACACCACTGTATTTACGGCAACTAGACAGCTGAACCAGGACACAAGAGCGAGGAGTAAGATGTAGAAATACTGGAAACTGTATCATACATGCCACAGGCAGACAGTGTTATGTTAGCAGTGGTACTGAACTGTAAGAACCACACCAGCATCAAAACTGAGGCAATTTTTTATGTTTTTGAAGAATTAGCTAAGAACCCTAACGCTAACTGCAGTTAACATGGCACCTCCTGGGTAAATGTTTGTTTGGCTGCTTGTTCAGAAAGCTAAGATGTGTGTCCTTGTCTTTAAAACTGGAATTATTATTTTGAGGGTTGCAAATAGGCAAACGTATATGACGGTTGCTTGCAAATCTTATGTCATATGTATATAATGCATTAATGTTTGTCCACATTTCAAACCTGCCACCTGACAGGAAGTGCATCAGTCCACATGACAAATAGTTGAGATTTAGGAGGTGTGTGTGTTGGTAAGTTTGCATGTATATTTGTCAATATGTTTGGAGAAGCATAATTCCAGCAAAATCTTGGCACCCTCTGTGGTGGCAACCATGCCATGTCAATGGAGAGATAAATTCAGTCCAATCACAATCATTAAGTGTACGTCTGAAGAGTTTGAGCATTAGCATCACAAGCAAGGAAGGGGGCTGATTGCACTCTGAACAGCATACTGACATAGCTCTGACCAAGAACCGCTAATGACCTGCTGTTCTGCCAACTCAGGGCTGACGTTCAACTGTAAAGTCAGTTGACATTTAATTATTTTAACAAATCTAGTGCTGAAACATGATGGCTTCTCGCCATGGGCTAGAAAATCTGCTTGCACCCTGCTGCTGCTGCTAGCCTGTGTATTTTTTGCTCCCTGGCTGAGGAGCACATAGGTATGAAACAGAGCAGAGGATGTGTCATTTACAGAGCAGAGGTGAATGCTGTAGAAGATGAAGGACGTGTAAATTACTTTCAGTTGAGCTTTAAGGTTCACAAGACTTCTGCCTGTGACTTTGGAAAATTCAGTGACCCATCTCTTTAATGTTAAAAAAGCACTGGGGAAATCTGTCTAATAAAGCTGTGCAGTCTTTCCTGTGCATGTCTGACAACACAGCATGCAACACCATCTCTGTTTCCACAGCAGGAGCAGCAGAGGATGCCAGGCACCTCTCCTGAGAAACAATTAGCCGTGAACTTCAGAGGAGAACAATGATTAGCATGTGTGTGCATGGTTAGGGGGAACTTCAGTCCTCTTACAGTTACACTATTGATCCCTTACATAATCAAGCCCTGAATTACATAACATTTTGTGCTCTCAGGATACCCCACCCCCACTGCTGCCCCTCATCGCCCCATTCACACAAACACGAATCTCTCTCTCTGCTGCTCTTTTCATTTGATTTTTCTCTCCTTCACTGCAGTAACCTCATTTGGACCGCTGGGCTAATTAAAGGGTCCACAAACCAGAGTAAGAGCCCGCCATATGCTCTAGCCAACAGTAACTCCAGAGTGTCACAACCTGGAGCATCAGACATACTGTAGCTGTTAGAACAGAACTAAAAAAAATACAGCCTTCTGCTCATCTCATCCAAATCATAAAACTCCTTGAATTTCCTTTAACTAATATTAAATCAAGGTGCATCATATTGATGATGATGCATAAAGATAACTGTACTACTGTGCATCACACATAATACAAAAGAATTATGTATGATATTATTTAACAGAACTGCAGTTTTCAGAACAAAAGACAAAAATCTATTGAGGTTAAAAAAAAAAGAGGCTAAAATGTACAAAATGGATAAATAAGTAATCATAACAGTCAAGGAAACAACTGAAAGGAATAAGAAATTTAGGATTACAAAAAGGCTTCCCACAGTACAAGAAGTGATTTAAAACATGATCCTGACTCTGGCAGCCTAAGCTCCTCAGGCGAAGGAGCCCATGGGGGCCCTGGCAGCAAAAGCACCGGTCACCTTTAATCTTTAGTCTCGATTAAGGAAAAGCAAAAAGACTTACAGCTGAGACTTGGAGAGAGCTCCCAGGCTCATAAGAGAGCAAAAAGCCTGAGCAATGACAAGAGACCAGGTCACTAAAAGCCTCAAAGTAACAGATTCACATCTTTAAAACGTGGGCAATATGATGCTGTTGCATATATATTAATGAAATAATCTAAACTATGTGATATGTTTTGATTGTGGAAAAACTGGTCATGTTTCTTATATGTTAGAAATTAAGATTTTGGAGGCATTATTATATAGACTAATACAGTATGTGATAGTTAATATATCCACTTAGTCATGAGTAATTAGCATATATATATAGTAGCATAACACAACAGAGTTTTTACTGTCCATCTTTACAATCATTATCTTATTTTAACCATGGCTCAAATTATCACTTTTACATCACCAACTCTGCAGTTACATCCAGCTCCACTGAGCAGTATGATGTCTTTCAGCTTCTTGTTTTGATTTTATGCTTAATAATCTGATAGTATGAGTTTAATACAGCAAGCAGATGAAAAGGCTCTGATAAACTGCCTGCATTCTACCCACCCATCACCAAAATGCAGACATATTAACATGTGAAATGTTGTTTCCATTCCTTTTTGTTAAAATTTTGAGAACATTTGACTAGCACACTTGGTCATCTGGTCTCTCTGTCTTTCACAGGTTTCCTCAGTGGCCTAAAGCTGCATATGGAGTTGTCTATGAATAGCTCAGCTCACTAAAAAGCAACATAGCTTTTTAAGAGTTGCAATAACACCAGAAGTTCCTCCTGAACACAGAGCACACTCACATTCGTCAATCAACTTGCAGTAAAAAACCCTGGTTTCATACATTATACGTCACTTCCTGTACTGTCTACTCCCGTGTGTTAGCATAATGGTTTTAGGATGTCTCGATAAAGAAGTAAGGAACATCAGTGTAAAAGTCATGTCTGAATGACACGAAGCCCTCACTTTAACAACCTGACAAAGCCAATTATGTTACATATCCATGTCTGAAATGCGCAAAAACTAGTGACTAGCTGATGCACATAATGGAGCATTAAACAAGAAAGCCAGGTATTTTCTAGGTGGGTTTTGTAGATTAAAATAGAAACTGTTGCCACATCAACTTTATAAAATGATAATATGTCAGTGTTGTGTTTACAGCTTGTTTCCACTGCCCTCAAATGGCCAAAAAAAAAAGCTGATGCAGATTTAAGCAACATTACCTATATCCACATTGTTCATCAGCATCATCTTTAAATGATCTCACACAGCTCAAAAGAGACTTAGTATAAAACTTGTGATGGATAAACTAAGTAACATAGTGCTATATTGTGCCATAGGTCATTTTGAAGTAATAAAGAGTATATTCATTAAATCTGATTCTTTTCAGTGCAAGAATTTAAGAGCTACTGTGACCATGTAGACCTTGTCAGCTTATTTGCAGTCAAATAAGTGTGTGCTACAGGTAAAACTAACTTCTCTGTACAAACCTTCCCAGACTGTAAACAAAGTTTTCACTGAGGCGGACAGTAGAGGTGAATTTTTAATGAGTGCCCTCCTGTTTGAAAACCTGACAGATGGCCCCAAGGACAAAAGTAATGCTGTATTGCAATCCTGGCCAGTGCAGATAACACAAAAATACACAGTTAGCCTATCGCCTCTGTGCCAATCATGCTCTGGTATGCCACTCCACACCTGACCACAGTCTGTGAAGATAGATAGGTGCCTATCATTATATGAATGTACTGGACTGTGGTGACTTGTGTGTCTATTACTGCAGTACACAGTTTGATAATCAGTTTGATAAACTGTAGACATTTATTTTCAATAAAAAGATGAATTAAACGCTACCACTGTATTAAAATCAGAGGCAATGAACAAAAATTGACTAAAATTGGACTACAATTTCAAATATCTCATTACTTTTTAAAAACTTGTCGGAGTAGAAGAAGAAAGAATCCAAAACTGTCTTGAGGCGTTCGGGAACACAGAGAATTGTTGGGATCAAACAGCAAGTTGGATTGAATAATATCTCACACTCCTACATGAAATTTTGCCAGTACAATGTTAACTTACAACACAGCAAGTCTATCTCTGTTTTTATACAGTAATTACTTATAGTTAATTGTTAATCTTATATAACCTCCAGACCTCCTCACAATCTATTTAACACACTGTGAGCAGTGAGCACCACCCTGCCACTGCTCAGCTGGAGAGTCACGGTGTAGTGGAGACTCAGGGGGGAATAAATAGAAAAAAAAATGAAGGGCAAATAAAGAGATGTGGAGGCTTTTCTCTCATATATACAACTCATGTAATGAGGGTCATAGTGCCCTGGGCTACTCCACTGTACAGACAGGAAAAATAATTTAATTCATGAAGGAGGGAGGGAGGGAGGAGTAGTAGCTTTCCATATCAAAGAGGGTTGGGAGCATTTTGTTTGAGAGGCACATTTTCAAATTCTACAAATTCAATATTCTCTTTTTGATTAAAATTCCAAGCGTCTGCCCTGCCTCTTTGCCTGATTGGAGTGTCAAGGGGTTTTCCAGACAAAGGTAGGGTACTGGATTCAGCTCCTTGAGGCAAATGCCGGCTTTGAGTGTTAAGTGCAGCGGGAGTCTGTGGGGGTGAACTGTGCAAAAAAAAAATCTTCAGACGGCAAATCCCAAATGCATAGCGGGGTTCATGTTCATTGTAGAGCTGAGAGACACAGCAGTGTCAGACAGAAGGCTTGTGTTTTAAGTTTGATCCTTTCTGTGTCTTGATGCCAGCCTCATAGGCTGCAACGGCCTTAGTGTGGCAGCACTCACTCCTCCACAGGATTTCCACTCACCAGAGCAAACGTCGATCAGATCAGACACATTAAGAAGCTAATTGTCCCCCTTGGGTTGGACTGTTCATTATCTGAGCCAGTGCACAAAATTCAGTGAAGCAGGGAGCAGAAATAGAGGCCATGGCAGTCTGACACATACAAGCATGGTCAGTGGCTCCGTAAACCACAAACAGGCATCAGCGCAGACAGCCTGTGGTTGTACCCAGCTTCCAAGCTGTGCATGGCTTCCCTCTGTAAACAGGAAATCCCTCTGTGAAATTGTCAGCTACAGTGTTGCAATTACCGGCTACAGTTTGGACTTTTTTTTCCCAGAGTACATAACCTGCTAGCAACATTATTCTAATTCACTTTTGTCTGTCTCCTGAATAATAAATTTTGCAAAAGGCCTAGACCGGATAAAAAGCTCTTTCACCCTGAGGAAATCCAATGTTTGCCATGTATTGTTAACATTACACCACGCGTATTAGTCAGTATTATCCAGTAACTCTGATTCTTTGAAAAGAGTGACACCTTCTTTTCATGGAGAGAGAGAGAAAAAAACGCTTCCTTATGCCTCTAGTAGCAGCAGGAGTCACGTTGGACCTGATCCAAGTGGAGCCGTATTGGCAGGTGAACATTTAATACCATTCGCTCTTCCCCAGCGAGAACACAACAACAGACCTCGTCCCCTTTGAGCTCTAACAAATAACTTTCCTCTTCATAGCCAATGTGTGTCTTTATTTCCACACACAATTGAGTCATGATGGGATTACCCATTGTGTGTACAGCTGCAGTCACAGGATTAGGGATGACTGGGGATGATGGCAGAGAAAACACCGTTCTAACCAAATGCACAACGCCAGGCAGCGCCGGCTCCACAAATAGCAGCCTGGAAAGATGCCCCAAGACCTGAAGATCATGCCACAAGTATTATATTATCAACAGATGATAACATTATATCTCCTCCCATTAAAGATATAACGTGCTCTAAATATATGGACAGGGACATAGTGAGAGTGGCTCTAATATGGTCAAGATATCCCTAAATGTTCTTGAGTGTTGTGGCTTGTGTGAGAGCACATCATGTTTTCACAGCCTGTCATCTGTCTCCTTTCTGTTGTTCGTACCTATGTGGCAACGATTACATATTTGTGACTGTGGGTGCAGCTGAGGAGGCGAGCAGCGACTGTCAGAAGTGACACGTGATGACTGAGTCTGCAAGACACACCATTATCATGACTCTCACACCTCAGGCAAGCACGCATTTGTGTGTGTGTGTGTGTGTGTGTGAGAGAGAGAGAGAGAGAGAGTGAGCCATGATAACAGGGTACACCTCATGTTCACATGCATCTTGTAAGACAGAGCTGCTCATCTCTCGCTGGCAGATGGGTCTCATATGAGTGAAGCAGCGCAGCCAGCGTCATGGGAACAATGAATAGCAATGCTGTTATTACACCTCACGACAAACTGGTAATTTAGTGTAATTCTAGTCAGTGTCACAACAGCGCCGATGTGCATTTCAAACGCTGTCATGTTTCTCAGGGGCTGCGAGCTAGTGGATGAGGCTGAGGCGACACCCATGTTTTCGGGTGATAGGCTAGTATGACACCCCCGACCCCTGTGAACTCACGCCGCGCTGAGAGGCAGAGATGTCAGACGTGGTTGGTGATCAGTTGGGACAGTGTCCAGCCGTCCCACGCCAGCACAAAACTGTCATTACTGTGTGTCTGTGTGTGTGTGTCTACATCCTCTCAGGAGAGTGGGGCGGGGGCGGGGGGGAGTGGTGATCGCCAAGGGAGAAACAGTGACTCACGCTGTAGATGGCAAGGGGATTTAGGGAGAGAAAGAAGGATTGAGAGTCACTCATCATCACATGTGTGCCCACATCATCCCCCTCCCTCATTACAGCCAACACCATCCACACTACTAAGAGCATGTTCACAACGCATTTACACACACCACATTCACACACACACACACACACACACACAAACACACACATATATGACAGCAGAAAAAAGTAGCCTCTACATCAGTGTGTCAGCGGAGCTTGTCTGTAATGGGCAAAGCAGGCTGTAGCAGTGAATCAAGCACTTATCCAGAGCAGCCATCCTGTATAATACAGTGCTCACGGTTAGAGCAGACATTCAGAGAAAGTGGTTAAAAGCTTCAGCAAATTATCATGTTTCAGGATCTACATCGTGATGCGGGCTTTCTGGCAGTGACAGGTCACAGCAGGCAATATTCTACAATCTGGATTTATCAGATTGAATAGAAAATGCCTATTTTGTGCTGGCTTTGGTCAGGTCAGTTGGTTGTTCGCCTGTGCATGAGGTGTTATGGGGAGACTGCGGCAATATTGACGCCAAAAGTGTCATAATAATCTTGCCTTGCAGAGCGAATATAGCCACAGTTTTTTAACATCTAACCTGCCTGCAGTATAGCAGCAGTGTGATGCAGCTTATTCCCCATGCAGATAAAAAGCTTTGGCGTGCAATTACTAAATTAGTCGAGAAATTAATTTCAACCCAGTGAACTGACACAGAAACGCACTGAACTGCTAATCTGGGAGCAGGAGGGCTAAAAATCCTCTGGAATTTAAAGTTTAATGGATTAATGATGTCAGGGCTCTCAAGTGGATAGGACTGTAGCACAAAGTAACTCTGGAGGAATTAAATTGCTTATGGGGGATGTCAGAAAGCAAGCTCGAAGAGTCTGCTAGTATACTTGCTGCTTCATTGTGGAGCAACCCAATTCTGCTGATGGCTGTGCAGTCTAAACTACCTGTGATGCATCAGAGCTATTGTCCCACGTCTTTTATTTCTCCTGCCTGGCTTTTTTCTTGTACATAGGGTCTGTGAATGGCCATGTGAGTCAGTGAAACAACCTTTTCTTCACATACGACGTGGCCTATTGTTTTCTAAAAGCCCACCCAGGGACACGGCATCAAGTAAGGACACCAATCACTGATCACTCAGTCAGCCAGCAGTGATTTGTCATAGCTGATGAGTCGAAATGCAAAATAAGTCTTGGGCCTATTTTTGATTGGCTCCCCCACACAAGAAGATTAACACAGTGTTTTAATGAACTTGGACCTGAAGGCAAAAGACTGAATTAATCATTTTGGCAGGAAGAAAGCCTTTGCTATTGTCTGCAGACATAATTCATATGTAAACTTTAGTATGAATGTTCATTGTAAAAATGTTATGTAAGACCTGAGGGTCAGATAAAGTAGTAGTGCACTGCTTGGTCCAAAACACTGAAGGTCTCTGTGGGAGGGAATACATGTGACCTTAGACACACACACACAGACACATACCACAAATGTACAAATACATAAAATCACATGTACAAATATGAGGCCATGTGTTTAGTGAGAAAATGTGACCACATAAAGGTTTATCAAAAGATATGGATTTGGACGCATGCAAGCTGAGAGTCTTTCATTGGATGTAGAGCTATGGGTCCACAGCCCTGCCAGAGGCTCTGTGAGGCTGCACTTATGCCACATCCATGTCATGTAAGATGGAAGCTAGAGATGGGACAGATTCGCTCTGTCAACTTGTGAGAAGTCATGTTATCTGTTATGTTTGGGTACCATTACACTTAATGATGCTTTTTGGCTCATGTGAGGTATCTATATTTGTTTGGTTTTCAAGCACTTCTAATTGGCAAGTTGGATTAATTTGAGCTTTCAGAAAGATCAGAGTTTCCCAATCATAATTACAGTTTATAAGTTGACTTAAAACTTTGATCTTCTTATATGAAAAGTCAGGGGATCATCAAAGCATTAGGATTCAGCCTCTGGGGACCATCAATATCTGTTTCAAATTGGCATGGCAATCTATAATTGTTGAGTTTTTAGTCTGGATCAAAATGGATGGACCGATAGGCTGACGCTGTTAGCCACCCATGCTGCTAACATAGTGTAAGAACAAAATCATTGACAACATAAAACCAAAATCAAAATTTTAAAAAAGAACCAGAAAATAACTTTGACAGATGATCTTCATTTAGTTTTAAATTAGCAAAGTAAAATCTGAGATGCAGTCTAAGCACATAACTAAAGAATACACGTGTCCGCGTTTGCCCATTAGAAAAACCTGCAGGGACGTATTCTCCTCTTTCAGCTTCTTGTTGTAGCCTCAAACCAAATAATCATCCTTCATTACACTATGTATGAGCCGAGGGCCGACATAGCATCAACAGGATCCAATACAAGCAGAGTGGATATGAAACTGAGTAATAACATCCTCCTGCACACCCCCCAAAACTAAAGACAGAGAGAGAGAGAGAGAGTTTAATTAGGATGGTCTCAGAGAGCACTGTGGGGCACTCTTCACTCTAGATACATATCAATTAAGGTATTTTTAGTCAGGTTGCTGCTTCTTAACACGATTCTCTCTCTGCCTTGTAACCTGCAAAGAGAAATTTGGGATGTTTTTTGTGATCTTGAAAAGTTCACTCCTGGTATGTGAATATTAACATTTCTCACACAAAGACAAAACATAGAGAGCCAGAATGGTGATGGGCCGTCACAGGAAAGATTTGGAGTTGTTCCACTGATGGCATATGGGAGACTGCCAAAGTGGATATGAAGCATCAGGATTTGAAGGTGACTTTGTGGGCAAGTTTACAGTTAGCATTACCACTGAATGAAGCTCTTTGGATATAAAAACTAAAAAAATCAGTTAACGGCAACAGGTTTTGACCAGACTGATGTTGGATGATAGAGCTAAACTGTGTGTCTGTGTGTGTGTACATAAAAAAAGAGAGAAAAAGAGGTCATCAAAGTCAACAGAGTTTAACAGAAATCAGTAACAGGGGTCTTAGTATTCCCTTGACATGACCTGAGTTTATATGCACCCTTATATACTGTGTTATAATTCTATCACTCAGCTACTTAAAGATAACTTACTCTTCTCAAAATGTTAATTTTTCTTTAATGTTTAAACACAGTGGCTCTGAAGTTGAAGTTAACTCAGTATGATTAGACAGTGAAATCTTATTAGGAGCAACTCCGCTCTTCTCGTTACATGTTAGCGAGTGTGTCTCCGTTCCTTGTTTAGGTGGAAGAAAATAAGCTGCCCTGTATTTATAAAATGAGCAAAAAGGACAGATATATCAGCCAAACACAACCTTGCTCGAGGGAGTGCACATACAGTCGACCTGGTCCTTCTAATTCCTGTTGCGTGCTTTTCTCACCTGGCAAGTGTCTCCCCAGGGGAGGTGACAGAGGTCATGAGCACAGGATGGTGGGCCTGATGCGAAAGGCAGAACCCCCGGGCACAAACTATGACAACCAACACCATCATCATCATCATAATCATCACATCTTCATCTGCGAGACCCCACGCCCCCCCATTGTGTGTAACCATGGCGACAGTCAGAGCGAGAGGGGGACCACTCGCCCTCGAGGTTGGTGCAGTGTCAGGTTCAGTGCAGTGGCCTTCAAACTGCCTCTATGCACAGCTACGGAAGTAAGGAAATGTACTGTGTAACAAAGATTTCAGGAGACAGTGTCCCTCTCATCTAACACCTTCAACATATTGTTGTGGGTATCGGTCCCCTCTGAATCACAGCCTGTCACGTGTGTAGAGTGAAACATTGGTCTAAGATTGTTGAATGACATTCCTCAAACACAAAGGTTGTTGTGTAGGAGCACATTTTCAATATATGGTTTTTATACTGAATGAGTCTTGAGTGGAACACGGTGATAACGGTCCATCTATATAAGAGCATACAATTTCTGTCAGTGCAGTTTTCCTGCCTTGACACACAGTATACATGCCATTTTTAAAATGCTTTTCCCTGTCACATCACATCAGTTTGCACTGTTTGTTCCAAGCACTGTAATTCACAATTACAAAGGCGGTTACACAAGAGAGTCATATTAATTTAAATACTAATTAGCGCATTACAGAGGCACATGAGACCAAGCAGTCGTTGCCTATATTGTTGGTGAATTAGGATGTTTGCCCAGAAACAATGCAGTCTCAGAAACTGATCATTGAATCATCAAATGGCTGAACTACAGATGAGCTATTTGAGAACACATCACTGGATAATTTATAGATGAACCAGTCTCTGAAGAATACTGACAAGTTTCAAATCTTTCTCAATCAACTTTGAATCAACTGCTAAATGCAAAAAAACAAAACAAAACAAGCAAAAAATGAAATTAAAAATGATTTCTATCACTTCTTTTCTTCTTCTAAAGATAGCATGCTAACGAATGGCACTGTCTTGTCCTGTCTCGTAACACCACTTTGTGATAGTGGGTCACTGTAGCGTCCAGTCTTCAGTCCAACATGAGAGGATGAACAAGTAGCGTTGCCCAGCGTATTCTAACCTTTTGTCTTGTAAATGCATGATCAAGGGGCTGAACATTGTGTTAAGTACATATCTGTCACTGCTAACTTTAGCTATGTAGCGATACAAACATTTACATGCAGTAGCTTTAATAGACAGTTCTTGCAGGGGTCAGCAAGTAAGTTTGGCCATGTGTCATAATTTTCTAACCTCTTAGATGGCAGGCCGAACATAATCAAAGTTTAAATTAAGAAACTGATTGAGTAAAAATGCAACTGAACTTGCTTTTTTATCATTCACACGTGTGGCACCATGATCACAGTCACATATAAGTTTGAACGATTTACTGAACTGGTGTTATTTTTTTCACACTACATATCGCATGTCTGCCAATCAAGCAACAGAATGTTTTGAACTTAGCTCAGAACTTTTCAGTGTAAAAGCTCTCTACTAGCTGGCACGAAAGCATTAAAAGCATAAGAAAACGTGCTTTTAATGGGCGAAATCTCTAACAAAGAGGTGATTCTGTGGGCAACTGTTGCTGCCAGTGACTGTATATAAAGATGACAGAGACCACTAGGTGCCTGTCACTGACTAAAGTGCAGCCTCTCAAGATACATGAAAGTATAATAAACATTCTTCAGGCGCAGGTCGGTTGTAGGTTGGACATTGTAGCCATATGTGGCCCTCATGCTGCCTGTTTCAGACCATAGCCATTTCAGACTCAATGACTAGACCAGATGTGTGTTAAATGGTCAAGATGTGTCAAGATCATTTGTTTCTACTCCAACAGGTGCAATGCTGCTCTATCTTTTAAGAAATGTGACAAATTATTTTATAGAAATCACCATTATAAAAAGATTCAGAAAGAGAACTTAACAGATAGAGATATGATTTTTAAGAGTGTGGAAACACTGTGCTGAAGAGGAGTTGACTCCAGTCAGAGGCACACACCATGTAAGGTCACCTTTGGCATCTGGATTGTGACTCATTCATCAGCCTGGGAAAGGTTAGGCTACATGCTTCTGTGAAAGTGCACATCATGCATGATCATTCTTTACTCTAGGCTGAATGGTGTGCATCCGATCCTGTATTTAGTCAACATGTCACATCTCATCTGTGTGTGTGTGTCTCAGCTGTGTCTCACCCGTGTGGGCTTCGCGTGAGAACACAGTGTGACCCAGTGAATGCGGATTCAATATTGTATGTCAACGTCCGCTCTTCATGCCCCACAAATGCGGTATGTATGAGTGTATATGTGAAAGTATATCCATTATTACCCCTTATGCACCTCAGGCTTCTGCGTCAGACGAGCCACGATCACAGGGAACACCTCATGTTTCTCTGTGTCGCATCAGACAGCAGCAAATCTCAGATGACAGAGAAGCACAGAAGAAGTAAGTCCATGAAACATTAAGCAGAAGCTTCCCTGGAGCTGACTATTATTCATATACACACATCTCCAACTAAAGGCTTATCAAATGTGGCATGTCTGCTGCAGCTTTTTGAATGGCTACTTCAGTCCTACGCACCAAGCTTAATCACAAGCACATGGGAATGGGACTTCTGCGACAGTGGGCTTACTGAGGGTAAGGCATGGCCGAATTGATTTCAAGTGGCTGCCAACGTCTTATCGGCCTCGTGCTAAGCACCCTGCTAAATTGCCCTGTCAGAATGCCATTGTAGCCTGACCATGAAGAAGATTTAACTGCTCGTAAATCACAACTACAAGTGCGTTTATTGTGATGTCCAACAACTGGGAGGAAGCGCCGGAAATTGGGTCGTAGAAATATGAGTGGTGCAATTTAAAGAAAAAGAGAGAAATGAGCAATAGCACTCATGAAGACAGCAGAGGGAGGGGATGGGAGAATCTATGACAGAAATTGTAAATCCGCATTTAATGCCGGAGCCTCAAATGGTATCCGCAGAACATCAAAGAAACCCCCCTGCTCCCCTCTCACAAAAAAAATCTAAGAAAGCAAAGCACTCAGAGGATTATTCTCCTCCAATCGCATATGCTCACACTGACGGGATCCCTCCACCCCCACCCCACACACCCCACCCCACACACACACAGACACACACACACACACATACACACTGGGAGAGAGAGAGACAGAGAAGTGTGCATGGGGATAGAAAGAGAGGAGAAAAATATAGGAAGGAGGAGGTAGAGGAGGCTGAGAGCAGTGGGAGAAAAAAAATAGCTAAACGTGCAAGTCAATCAATAACTAAGTGTGGAGAAAAAGTGAATTAAAGTGGAAACCAGGTAGTGGGAAAGATAGAAAGAGAAAGTGAAGGTTAGGGTGTTTGCCCTTTAAAAGGACAGGTGAGTATTCAGGGCCGATGAGAACTGGCACTTGCAAAGCTTTACCCACACACACACACACACACACACACACGCGCG
Source organism: Lates calcarifer (assembly GCF_001640805.2). NCBI lineage: Eukaryota > Metazoa > Chordata > Actinopteri > Centropomidae > Lates > Lates calcarifer. The sequence continues at coordinate 18,437,359 of NC_066836.1, read as the reverse complement.
AGTAAACCTTGTCCTCTTGATGGTAACCCGTTCAGTCTTACAACATGGAAAACATCATCATTTTATACTTCAACATTAATTACTGCTCAGACCACATGAAACATACTGCAAATGTTTCAATGGATTACTTCAAAAGAGAGTTATACTAGTGCTGATTAAAGGGCTACTGAGTTTGTGTTGTACTTAAATAAAGTTGTTGACTTCATGTGAGAAAGATTTAATAAAAAATGATTAAAATCGCTGCGTGGGTTCTGTCTGGGTACTACAGCTTCTTCCCACAATCAAAAGACATGCTGGTTAGGTTGATTGGTGACTCTAAATTGCCCATAGGTGTGAATGTGAGTGTGGATGGTTGTTTGTCCTGCACTGGACTGGTGATCTGTCCAGGGTGTACACCACCTCTCACCCAGTGTCAGCTATCAATAAGCAATCAAAATAATGGGTGGATGGATGATGAAAATCAGATCTACTGTTGGTGGTGTTGGTAAAGCTTCAAAACAGCTATATAAGCACAAGGGCTCTAACCTGTTTCATAAGTTCCCTCAAGTGCAGGCATATTATACTGAGAGTCATACGGCAGCGCTGAGGAACAGAAAATCTCTTTGATGTGTTCAAAAAATATCCCACCTCATATTAAGTGAACACGGAGCTGAGGAACAGTTTTTTCAGGATCCTATTATGTGCTGTGAGGAGATGGGGGAGATAGGAACATTGTTTCCATTATGTGCCATATAAATCTAGAGAACATAGGACCCTGGGAACATGGCATTTTTATTTTCTCAGGTCAAGTGGTACTTCTTATTACAGGTTAACTGACCTTTATGTATAAAATTGCTCCTTTAATAAGTATTTAAAGTGTTAGAGAGTCATTTCTACCAAGAGAGTGGACTTAATTCCTTCCACTTTTGAAAGGAGTAAAGCGAGAGAGAGTAGACACCTGTATACCTAAATAAAAACATTTATATACAACAGCATACTGAGAATATTCAGTCCATAACAGACCTCGGATAAAAACAGAGTGCTCGGGAAAAGAGGATTGCAGCCCTGCATTTACAGATAATCTTTGGGACGAGGCATGGCAAAGAGAAACCTAGGAATTCTGTTAACAAAATGAAGGAAAAAAAAAAGAGCATCAGGCACGCTTATCTCTGAAAGGCTCCTGCTACCCAACCGGGTCAGATGAATAAAGAGGTTTTAACCTAATTTCTCACATCCACCACCGCTCTGACCGTGCCTGACCACAGCAAGAGACAGTGCGTGTAAAAGTAAATAGAATTAATCCAGTTTTTTCGACTTGAAAAATGCAGCTGAAACCATACGATAAATGCTTTTGGTCGAGGCTGCACATCAAAAGATCCTGTCTTCAAACAGCATTTTTAGTCAGTGCTCTGTTTTCCATTAAAAACACTTCAAATGTACACTACAAAACAGCCAGCACATGTAACTAGAATATTCATAGTTTCAGTCTAACAAGCGTGTTTAATAACAGAACACAAACAGGATAAGGAGGACAGCAGCTTCAGTGGCTCTGTGGTGGCAAAAACTGAGACAAAAGCAAATGAGTTGGCATGGTGGAAAGCAGCGTTAGCCCTTCAAGTAATTTACTTCCACCCTGAGTAATGACTCATCACATGGAAAATGATGGTGATGGTAGATCAAAAATCACTATAGGTTTATACAAGGACTACACTGCCCCCTGCTGCACGGAGCAGTGAAACACTTACATAAGAGAGGTTACTATAGTTTAGTTTCCTGCTACCTGCAGACCTGGGGGAAATTGCTGTATTTTTTTTTTTTTTTTTTTTAACCAAACCTACAGTCTGATGAATAAATGCCGACTTGCATGTGTGTGTGTGTGTGTGTGTCTGTGTGTGTTGTCCATTTCAATTCTGTGTACAGCTGCAGCTGTAAAACATATTAACCTTTTTAAAAGGTTGAGGAAAATTGCAAAATGGGCCATTTGCCCCAAAATCAGTGCAAAAATCACTCAGCCAATCAGAGGAAAGCTTGTGAATGTCAGTGCCACTTAAAGATGTTGCACCATATTCTGTGACCCATCAGATTATGTGACCTGATAAGGAATTTCTGCCATGTTATTGGTCCTTTTTGCAACAGCACACTTGACTGGGATCAACACTAAAGCTATCGTAAACCCACCTAATCTGGTGCTCAACTATATATAAACAATACAAACAGCAGTCAGCAACAATCACAAGCTGTTACCGTTACCTTTCAATAACCCTGTGTTATCAGCCCAGGGAGGGGAACATTATTCTCCTCCAGTGCTCACTACTCAGGGTCAGTTACAGAACAAGTCTCCCGAGGCCAGGAGGAGGGGCTCATTGACCTGCTCAAGGTACTTCAGTGAAGTGGATGCTCGCAGCTCTCAGAGGGTCTAAGCTCAAGTCCGTCCAGGTCCTTAATTTTAATTTTCTCTTGATAGCACTTGCAGCATCACTTGGAATGCGAATTAAGCTGCTGGAAAGACGAGAGCAATTCCAGGGTCACCGCTCACACCAACCAATCGAATTTCAGATGACTGAGAAATACAGAAACCTGAGGCATGTCGACGGTTGAGGGGTGAAGCAGAATTACTCCACCCTTGACTTCCATTTTTGATGCAACTTTGCAGCTTTTTCCACACTGTTGGCTTACATTGCACTGCTAGTTATGTTATGTTGTATATTGTATCCCTCTGAAAGTTGAGTGGATATATTCAGGCACTTGTATCTGTGTACACCACCAATAAAATAAACTCACGTTTTCCTTGAAGTCTATTCTGTGTTTCTTTTCTTTCTGTTTGAATGGTAACTAACAAAACCATAACAGCAGACTATGACTACAACCATGTCAGTTATGTAGCTTTCAATTTCATTAGAAATCTGATAATAGTTTGATAATGTCTTCTTTCAAGTACCACTGTGCTGCACACTCCAGAGCTATCTGATCATCAGTTTCTTTGCTTTTTATTCTCAAGGTGAAACTGACAAAAATAAAAGTCCTCTGCTTAAAAATTAAAATCTGAGGCAAGTACCCGACAGATTTACTTAAGATTTACAATGAAATCAAAGAACAGATTAAAACATCTACGTCTCTTTTCTAGAATAGAAATTTCTTCACAAAAGAGATGATGAACGTGTGGTCAGGTGTGCGCAGCATGTAGAAAATAAAACTTGTCGAGTCCTCTTTGTTCAGTGTTGGGTCAATATTTCCAAACAAAGAGAAAAGCTTTAATTTTAAGCTGGGAAGACAATTCTTTGACTTGAAGTATAACAAATATAAAAGGTTTGACAAGAACGGAACAGAGAACATGAACAGAAAACAAAACTAAACAGTGAGAGTGAAGGGACTGTTTCATGTTAGAGCTTCAAGCTGCCTGTGGCTACAGAAATTAACATCCTTCCTCTTTTGCAGTGGGTGAGAAGGAGTGGAGTCTTCTTAAATGTGTCTCTTTTTTCTGTTAGACAGGACCTGAGAGGGCAACATTTACTCCAAACGTCCCAGAGCTTTGCTCTGTTTTCCTGCTCATGATGTCCTGTATGGTAGAGATGGGCAGTGGTTCACTCTTGTCCCTCTTTGGGGCTTGAAGCAAGTCCACCACCGCACAGCTGGGCTTGGGACGCCGGCGTCTTAATGCCCGTTTCTCTGCCCGTGTCTTGGGTGGAGGGAGGCCGTCACAGATTCGAGAGCAGGCTGTGGTGATGCCACAGAAGGAGGGGTCATCAGAATGTGAAGATCCCTCTGAGCTGCCCTCTGATGGTGAGTCTCTAAAGGCAGGTTGAAGTAACCTTTTTGTAAGGGGAGTAGGGTTTGTGATGACAGGCACACCGTTACATACAACAGCTCCGTTACTCAGTTCTGGAGCAGCATGAAAAGAGGGTTTCAGAGTCTCTACTTTCTCAATGGGTTTCATCTTACGACGTCTCCTCTGCGTGGGGAAAGATTACGGAGAAAGCATTAACAATTGTTCATCACTTACAACCAGTATTTCAAACCTATATTTTACACCATATTCATCTTAACATACCTTTCTGTTAGCAGGACACAGACTCTGTGTCTCCTCTGGATGCAGCATCTCTGGGTCTATGAGCCAGAGAATAAGGTTAATTTCGACCAAGGAATAGTTCTTTATTGATTAGCTATTATTCAAGATGTGTGAAAAATAACCTTGAAGACAGTTAGTATTATTACCATGATAGCACTCAAGTAGTACAACTGTACCTTCAGTGGTGGCTAACTGGAATGACTCAGAGTGTATGAGTGGATAAGATGCGCTCCTCTTCAAGCCCATGTCATCACAGGAAGAGAACTGCCTATTAAGGAAACAGTAAAGGTTGAGGGGGAAGACTGCATGTAGCACCTTTATTAATACACGAGTCACAGCGGTGTGATCACTTAAGATTCCAGCTGCGATGTTCTCGATGAGTGATTGTATCAATAAACCTGCTTAACGAGTGGAAGCTATTAAAGCCACTGTAACTGAAATGGCCCATCTGGAGCTGCCACTCTGCTTATTCATATCTGAACATATCTCGCAACTACAGTTTTTTCTTTGCCATCATCGTATTCAAAAGAAAAGCCTTCCACATTTAATGTTCTACTCCACTGACTCTGGTAAGAACAGCAGTATTTGTACATTCTAACAGTCCGGTTGTTACTGTACCTCTCAGGACAGCAGTAGGTGTAGCTCTTGGGTATGGGTGGCTCTGGTTCTGTGACTGGAGGTATAGTGGAGATGCGGCAGCGGTTGGCACACACCAACAGGCCGAGACACAGACACAACACCAGAGACAGCAGCAGGTAGTACTGCCTGTCAGACACCTGGAAGACAGACCGTTGACTATACATTTACTGAAACAATAGCAACATCTGATGTGACAAAATAAGAGTCAGAAACATACAGAAAATGGAAAGTACACATTCAGACATGTAATTCACAAGTTGAATCAGAGAAATGCCACTGCATTCCACAGCCTTAAAGAAGTTTCTCAAACTATGCGTCACGACCTAGTAGGCAAAAGTACTTGTACATCCTAATGACTTGGTCCCAGAAAAATTGAAAAAGCTGAAAGCTGAAAAACTCCTGATTACAGATGAAGGCTTTGTGCCTAGAGCATTGTATCTACCTCATTCTGCAGCTGGCTGACTCTGACAGACAGGTTGAGAACCAGCTGAGTCACATTCTCCAGCTGACCCTGCAGCATCTGAATGGACTCAGTCTGACGCAGGTCCTATGGGAGAGGAGGACAACGTATCAAGCAACCACACACACGTACATACACATTCAGATTTGCATTATTAAAATAGTAAGTAGAGATATTAAAATATTCTAAGGTACAATATTTATAGGAGTATTGACAGGTTTTTTGGCTGCTTGGTGGCAGCTGAAACAAGCTGTAATCCCCACACCGACATTTTATACAGTCAACATGGTGAATATGTTAGCAAACAGTTTCTTATTTACATATCTAGAAGACATGGAGCAACACTGGCATTCATCTGCAGTCATGTATCTGGACACCTGCTGATTTTAAGTCTAATATTCACTCTCTTTTCTGTTCTACTTTTGTCTCCACAAACTCATAGGGGAATTATCTCACTCCTCAGCTGCTAAATGCCCCACTTTGTTCAGCAGCTAGTTGCTAACTTTGTCTGTCTGCCATTTGGTGCTGGGAAGGTAGCATACAGTGAGTTTATCATAGCTTTCCTTCCACTGAAAACAGGTGCTTGCTGTTCCTGGAAGCATGCTGATAAAAAGAACAGTTACAGAATCAGGTGACAATTTTTTTGTGGGTTTGTCACTATCAGTAACTCTTTTCACATTACACAGACATTTCATCCATTGCTAATATACAAATATTGATTAGTGCCTGAAAGCAGAAAGCTTTTGGAGAAATACATTTGAAAACATGGAGGCAAAATGCACCAGTCCCTTTTGCATTCATTTAGAATTTCAGGTGCATTCTGAATAAATATAACAATTGTTAGCCTTCCACAGCTCACCTGCTCCTCTGCTACTCTAGAGGTGTTCTGGAGTTTAATGATGGTTTTGTTGAAAGCCTTCTGCATCTCCTCCATCTGCTTTCGATACCTTGAATTAAAGAATAGGAGAAGAATCATCTTCAACTCAGTTCATACATGAAGAACAGCAATCTCTTTCTGTTTTTTTTTTTCCCCAGTAGCATTGGTGCGTGTCCCCACCCCTTACCTCTGACTAAGCTGCTCCAGGTAGCGTCCGCTGAGTGACATGTTCATCTCCAGGGCCTTGATGCGGTTGTTGAGTCTCATGAACACAGACTCCTTCTGGCTGGAGCTGTGCACTGGGTTGCCATTCTGCTCTGTGCCATTGGGTGTCTCTGCATAAATGTCTGAGAGGGACGGTGAGGTAGGTGAGGGAGGAGCTGGAGAAGAGGGGCGGGGCAGCTGTCCGTTGCCACCTGATGATGTGGAGATGTCTTCGGTGAGATCCTCTGTTTTAGTTTCTGTGATGGCTGGGGGGCCACCAGAGGGCTCAAGCTCTGTGACAGTGTCCGGAGGAGGGTGGGACAGCTCGGTGTAAGCAGTGGTAGTTTCAGATAGAGCTGGTGGGTCAGGGTGATGTTCTAACTGAACAGAAGTGGTAGGAAGGAGAACCTGAGACTGATCTGTCTTATCTGGGGTTTGGACAGGGGCATTTATTTCCAGTTGAGAAACATCAATGTTAGGCTTCTCCTCAGTTGGTTCCACTGAGGCATCGTCCACTGTGGCACTGACGCTGGGTTTCACATAGTTGGAGCTACTGAGATACTCTGAGGGCTCGGTGTGCTTCTCTATAGCCAGCACGTCCAGGCTCTTCTCTGGCCTTAGCTCCTTTGCGGTCTCCTCAGAAGACAGCTGTGGTATCTCCACAATAGGAGTAGGTTTGGCAGCAGATGAATCGGTGGCACTGGGTTTTGGGAGGCCCGAGGTTTGACTGGGCTCCAGCACAGGAGGTTTGGGCATAGACTCTTTTTGAGATTCTACTGTGTTCCCTGGAGGCTGTGGTGCTTCTGATGGGCTGGCTCCATTCTCTGGCTCCTGCACAGAAGCTTGTTCTTTTTCATGGAGCTGATGTATCTCACTGTGGTGCAGCTGAGGTTCAGGGCAGGCGGAGGGGGACACAGGTTGGTGCCAAGTGGGTGTTTGGATAGGAGGAATCATTTGCTTTCTGTCCGTTGTTTGGCATTTCCTCTTTTTGGACAACAGGGCTGAACACTGGCGATGGATATATTCCTGGAGAGAAGCTGCGCAAGAGCATGAGGAAGAAAATGAAGGAAGTAGTGCACAGTCATTTCGATTTTCTTGTTGTTCATGATGATCCCTTTTCTCTTTTTCTTCATCCAGCTCCTCCTCTTTTTCCAAAAGGGTGATTGTAGAGCTGATAGGTTCTTCCTCATCTTTCTCTAAAGGAATAATTATTTTTTCCTCCACTGGGGGGAGCTCTTGTTTGCTAGTATCAGTATCAGGTGTCTCTGACACAGGGGTCTCTGAGGAGGGGACTGCAGGTGCAGGAATATCACCGTCTGGTGGGATTTCCACCTCTTCATTGTCTGGACTAGAAAGGCAGAAGAACAATACATCACATATAAAAACAGCTAATATAGGACATTACACTACACCCACAAACTTTCAGACACATTTTACATACAGTATACATCAAAAATGAGCACACTCCTGGTCAGTATAACTTAAATGTTAATTCTGTTCATTTAACACAATTTTGTTTTTCACCAAATAAGAATGAAAGATCCATATTAAAGAACTAACTGCAACAAAAGTCAGTACCACCCTTCATTAGTGAGATTTCACTTGTTTATTTTTTCAAATATTTTGTATGTCTGCCCTATTTTTGAGGACAGATCCAATCCTCCTGGGCATGGATGATACCAGTCTTGCAAAAATCAGTGGAGAGATTTTCTGCCATTCTTCACAGATGATTCTTTTCAGCTGCTCTTCGCTAGAGGGGTTTTGTTGATCTACCTTCTGCTTTAAAATACTCCAAAGTTGTTCTATTGGATTCAAATCAGGGGATATACTCGGCCAGTTTTCACTGTACCCCAACTAATCCAAACAAATCTGTTTTGGTTTCATCTGACCAAAGAGTGTGCTGCCAGCATTCATAATGCTCCTTTTCATGTTCTTTGGCAAAGTTTCATTTTGCAGTTTTGTGTTATTTTGAGAGTAATGGTTTTCTTCTTGGATCCACAGAGGTTGACTTTATGCACTGTCCTTCACACTGCCTGATCGGTCACTGAAACACCAATTTCCACAGATATTCTGGTGCCGAGGAAGAAACACTTGCCCGTCTGTTTTTCAATGGAAGGCTGCACAAATAGTAAACTGTTTACAGCCATTGCACCTTCTGTTATTGGTAATATTGATCTTCCTGTACCTCCACACCATGGCTGCAATTGTGCATTAGTTGATTTTCACTAGCCTACTGATGCTCCTTACCCTTTCCCATCTTTGTGTCACAATCTGGTAACTTACTTGTTCAGGCAGTTCTTTACCATGCAAAGCCATGTTCCATTAGACACAACCCAGGCAAAAACTGAGAAAGCTGTTGTGCTCACAGGTTATTTTACACCCTCATTCATGCAATTAGCCTTAATTTAAAATCACGGGAGTAAACAAATATGTTGCAGTGATCACAGGTAAACTGACACTGACGTTGTACTCCGGGACTGGTATTTTCAATGTAGTCTATCTAGCCAGTTTGTTTTTAATTCTACATAAGATGAAATACCCTACACTTACACAAAAATACTACAGTAACTGCAAGACGACACAGTTTTCAATCATTTAACATTTAGTGACATTGCCCAGGGGTGTGCTCAGTTTTGTTGTTTTCCGTTCAGACTTCAGATAGGCCACAAAGCATTTATAATTCCAGGTCATATTGACCGCTTTCACCCCCTTTAAACAGTATAAACTGTCAGTATTTTAAAAATGTAGTGGTTCTAACCATGAAATACAATAAAGTTAGTTATTTGTTGAGAGGAACTATGAGTGATGTTGTAAAACTGCTGACAGGTACTCACACAAGATCTGTAGTGGTAGTCTGGGTGGTGGTTTCAATCTGCGCTGATGGCTCAGTCATGTTCTCCTCATGGGATGAAATATTGCCTACAAAATGTAAATAAAACATTAAGGCATACAGCACAAATTATTACATATTAGTAAGAACTGAAAATGCAGAAAGTTTAGAAAATAAAATGCTTGAGCTACCAGTGAGCAGAAACATCTGTGTTGGTCATACCTTGCATCTCTGGGCCTCCACCAAGAACATTCACAGCAATATTACTGACCATGTTCAAAATGACATCTGGAGAGAAAATAAAAACAAACAAACAAACAACAAACAAAAAACAGAGTAAGTTAATACAGTTACCCAGGTCATCTAGATGCAGCCGAAATCCCTTGCAGCCAAACTTACCCTTTGCTGATCCAATCAGATTCTTGGATAACTTGACTTCACCAGGTGCATATCCAGGAGGATAATCTGTAGGAAGCAGTGCCATTACTAAAACACATCCATCTCATGTCAAAGAACACAAATAAATGTGACAGTGAAACCATTTTAATTTGTGTAACCTAAACATGAAAACTGATGGCCATACACACAAATGAAATATTTATCATATTATCCTGGTAAGTGATACAAACTGCATTTAACATGAGTGTCATGCATGTTGCTTCACTTTAATTTGAATGTACTTTATCAAATATATGACACTCTCAGTTCTTACCCAAGTCATCATCCTGATCATCTGGTCTTTCTGCGGGATCAGCTATCTCCTCGTACTCCTCTACCATGCTCGTGCCAAACACCCTGACATAAAAGGTGCATCAAAATCATTCTATAACCATGCTCATGTAGCAGCAAAACCTAATCTGCTTAATGCAGCAATTTAAAAGGAGTCCATTCTCAAACCTTCAATAGCCTCTATGACACAGAGAGCTATACTAAAAGCATACAGCACACACCAGTGGTCCTTTTTCTCAACATGAGACAGTTTTAACACAAGCAACAAAGTAGTGTTTGATTTCCCTTGATGAGGATTCTGAATTTGTACCAGATATAACAGACAATAAACAGTTTGCCACTTCTTAAATAACTACTAAAGTCAACAGTTATATTTGTGTTGGTTTTAACAACACCTGTCACCTCTCATGTGTGACCTTCAGCCAGATTTATCTTTACATTTTGTGGAAGTGGAAACACAGTAGCATTATGCATTACTTCCATTTTCTCCCACCGCAAACTTGATGAGGTAAGAGCTGAATCCCCTTGACCACATGCCAAATATTACATAATATCATTTGACACCACTTAGAGCTCATACAGTATGCAGCAATCTATCATCTGGAAAACACAGACATTAAGTTAAATGACTTAATTACAGTTGATTAAAAATAGAAGAATGCATAATAAACCACAAAGACATACCACACACACACACTAACAAAAATACAACCATAAGAACATTGTACCAGCTACATTTTACTTTACAGTTAAACTTCCCAATTCCTTTTTTTCCAGCTTTCAAAAGTACAAGCTGTGTCGTATTTTATTCAATGTTTTAAGGATATGTTATGAAAACTCCATATATTGCCCTATGTGTTACGTACCTTATGAGACTGAGGGGACAGAAATGTTCAGAGCCAAAGTGAGAGACCAGCTCTACCTACAAATACACAAAAAATAATTCAGCTATTATGATTGACAAGTGTGTGCTGTATTATACCCCACGCAAATCAACACTCTCAGCAGTGGTTGTGTTAAGAACAAACAGTAGAGCTGTGATTTTGTTTTGTTGTAAAATCAGGACAATGGTTAAAAGGAAACAGTGATTGACAGTGAGTTACTGTGTGAGGAACTGAGAGAAACATCATCTTATCATATGATAAGTTAGATCATCTGACAAAATATGCTTGATTATGAATTATATCAGGTAGGTATCAGTTCATGGGTTATCAAGTGTTCTTTAAGAGCAGTATGAATGTAATCAAAGAGTATTTCTTGAAGTGATAATGGGTTAGCAGGTAGCATAGCAAGTTAGATCTGATTCAGTTTAAAGATGACCACACCACTTCGACAAAAGGAGGACAAAATACATTTCCATCCATGTTTACTATTCAGTTCACTCAACCACAGACCTCTACAAGAAATGCAGGCTAACCTTTATGTACTTGGTGAACATCTGAAGCAAGAAAAACAGAAAAAGGAGAGAAGAAATTAAGGAGATTTATACATGCATTCAGAACAGGAACAAACAGTGTGCGTTGTAGAATGGAGTGTACAATGTACAACACTATCCAAATTGGCCTACTTATCTTTTACATGTGTATGTGTTTTGATTGAGAAGAATGTTTAATATTAACAAAACTGAAATTAGCTTTCAGTTAACCTAGATAACTAACTTTAAGCAGCCATAACTATTACATGCAGATGTCAAGAATGACTTATGACTTAAGAATAAAGGAACAAAATAAAGGTAAAGCAGCCAAAACTTCCATTCAAAGATACACAGAGAGAGAGTGTACAGAAACAGCCGCGCTTAAGGTACATGTTAATTATTCTACTGCATTAAACAGATGACAGTGATTCCTTTACACTACAGTAACACAGAATAAAGACAGATGCAGAGGTAGTAGAAAAAAATATTATGCTCACCTTCACATATTTAGCATAAAGATGCTCATCCAATGGGAAGCTCTGGACTGTGCGTTCATCCCTGGCATGAAAAGTTCCCAGCTTCAACCATTTATTTGTTGGGTATCTGGAGGAGCAAGTTTATACAACACAGTCAGAACACTGGTTTTGATCATCTAAATTTGGTACCAACTTTAACTGTACTTTTGTTTTGATATCCAGCTTCACTGAAAATATAACAGAAATACTTCAATACTGTATCACATTTAGTAGCTAGTAATGCATACCTATCACTGATGGAGACCAGGAAGTCTTTGGGAGTAGAGGAAAAGAGTTCAAAGTTAGCAATATCCAACTGCTTCACCTGGATGGGCTCACAGAGCTCAATGATGAACCTGAGCGAGACAACGAAAAGCAAAATGTAGAAAAAAGGCTTCAGACGGAGATAAAAAGAAATGGTCTCAGGTTCCACTTGTGGATAGAAAGCAGGAGTTGCACACTTACTACATACCAGATTTTATTACTACAGGGGTTTAGCATGTACAAGTCCATGTTCTCCTTCAATATGGCTGAAGTGCTCTGTATGAAACAAATCAGTATCAGTTTGTATTCGTCATTAAGTCAACATCCAACAAAACAAGCAAATTCCTCAGTAGTATATAGTTATTATATGTATACTACCTTAGCTTCTGGGTTAGCACCAAGGATCTTGGCTCCACATTCTACTGAAGCGTAGTTATTGAAGTTCTTCTGGACCTTCTTCACTGTATGAGAACCCCCATTGTTCAAGGTATGAGTAGATTGAGCTATGGAGAAAAAAAAAAACACAAAGAATTGTGGTTAAAGTTTAATATTCAGTCCTCACATTCCTGCAGTTTGAAATGAAACAGAAATTGTTACTTGGTTTAACGCGTATATGCATAATTGGTTTTAACGCAATGTTGGTTCTTGAGCAGGATCAACATATAATCTTACTCTTCTCTTTCTCCACCTCCATCATCTTCCGCTTCCACTCGTCAAAAGTGGGGATGTCCTCGGGGTCTTTGCTGCTCGTGCTGGAATCTGTGTCTGCAGTACCAGGGGGACTCTGGTCCTGTCAAATATAATGAGAGTGATGAGTGAGAGCTGGGACACTTCCTCTGGTAGGGAGAGAAAAGAAAATAGTTCAAAACTGTATCTGAGTTCCTCACCTGCTCTGCTCTCAGCGTGTGTGATGTGTTGACCTCCAGAGGCTGTGTGCCGTGACCGGCTAGAGTAGACAGAGGAGGGTCTGTGTGGGTTTTTGTACCTGCAGTGTGAGCATTTGAAGTGTTCTCCAGAACCATAGGAGGACTGCTGTGGAAACACACAAACGGTGTTGACTTGTTACAAAGAGTGAGAGTTATACTTATCTTTTTATATAGTACTTCAATCACACTTGGCAGTGGTCAAGTTCACATCTATGACTTGAAGTCAACTTGACAAGAATGCAAGAGAAATGTTATTTAGATATTTTTCAAGACCACAAGATCAGCAGTACCCACCTTTCATTATCATATGGGTTGTTTTCTTCTTCTTCACAGTCAGTAGGAGGGAGGTCAGATTCAAGGACTTCAGGTGCAGCTACATCAGACGCATCATCTGAAAGGCTAAAATTAAGAGACAATGTTATATTTTTATAGCCTTTTCATTTGCAGGGAAACATCCTGAAAAGAGAAGCATTTTAAGAGGGAGAGATAATAATAGCTTACCTATTTGGGATGTTGTCCTGAAGGTTGAGGATGCTGGGATTGTCTTTAAGCTCTGCAGCATAACCAGAGATGGGGAGAGCAGCTGAATCCTGATCTTGAATGACAGAAGTTTCGTGACGTTGATTTTCTGAGCTTGGCTCAGGTTCTGGCTCAGACTGCGAAATTTCCTTGTCTACCTCCACTTCTGTCTCTATAGTGGGCTCTTCCACTTCAAAGGCCTGATGGGAAAAAAGAAAAATACTTGAGCTGTAAAGTGAAATGTTGAAACAGTTAGCCCATTAGCCAGAGCTGCACTGATCAACCAAACACTTAAAGCTCCAAATGTTCCAGGAACAATCAATAAAAAGAACTGGATGGAATGAAGTGTCTGACTGCTAATTCAGGTCTGAAACTGTTGTGCAGCCCAGGAAGCAACCAAATGGTAAAATCAGTTTGTACAATACACATGACTTTGAAATTATTACATGCATTAAGCAAGTGCCCTTGCTCAGAATCCATTTGTAGTATTAAGGTGGGATTTGAGTGTCCCAAGCCTACATTTTAATTATAGAAATGCTACAGTTATACCTCAGAATATTGTTCCTTTTTATCCACATCCTGTCTTGTCCGTTCTTCCTGTTGATTATCCCCCAAAAACAGCTCATTTTGAGACAAGGACTGAGAAGGTAAGACCCAGCTCTCCTCACCCTGGGAAATAACAAACAAGCACACACACACACAATTTGTTAACTCAAACAGTGACCTGAGAAACCTCTAGGCAATGACGTGAGTTGTGTTGTAGTATTATACAGCTGATGCTACCTTGTGATGAGGAGACTTTTCCTCTGACTCTTCCTCCGAACTGATGTCCTGTGGGGACACGAGCCTCTGGGCCTCTTCGTGCGACTCTGTGCAACAAACATGGCGACTAAGGTGCCTGTGTAATGAAGGGAACAATAATCAGTGCCATAAGAACATTCAGTCTGAATATGGGACACTTATGAGGATACAGTATTCATAAACTCATGCCCTCAAGCAAGGTAAACATGTGTGAGTCAGACAGAGGAAGCTACATCTCAGTGCCACAGTGTGACAAAACTGAAAAAGTCCAGGTGGCCTGTACCCCAACGTCGACAGTTTATCTTATCTGCATGCAGAGTCAGGGAAATAAACACACATCTCAAACAAGATGCTTATTGCTCAACCGGACTGTAGGGCCTTGAAAAAACTATGTGAAATCTGCAAGATTTTTTAAAGTTTATTTAAATTTCAATATTCTCTATTTTTATATGTCACCAGTTTAGTGAAAAAAGACACTATTTAGGAAAGTGAAAATAAAGAACAAATAATATTCACTTGTGTTCCTTCAGTGATTAAGAGATAAGATAATCCTTTATTAGTCCCACAATGGGGAAATTTACAATTTTGCACCTGCAGTGCAAGTGTTTAGTTTCTGTATGTGGATATCTTGAAACACTGCTCTTTTATGTTCAACCACAGTTCTGGTGGGTGAAAGTGTGCCAGAGAGAGAGGTCAGGGTCATAGTGACTATCTCTGCTCCTGGCAGAAAAACAATAATAATGAGCAGTAACAAGACTTTAAATAACTGCAATAATGTCACGTTTCTTTCTTTCTGCTCCAGTCTCTCCAACAGTGGCCGCAACCTGTCAACAATCCAGGCAATTATCTGGATCTTATTTGGGATTCCAGGTCAAGTTCTTTACATGGCCACTGGGCTGGCTGGCTCAGCTGCTTTGTTGACCTGACCTGAGAGGCTAGACTAGTCACAAACACAACAGAGCATTTGTTCACTAATTGAAAGCCAGTAGTTATAATGTTACTCCCAAAGGAGAAAGTGTGGTGTTAAGGAATGACTTGCTAAATAATTAACTAACTGGTTAAGAGTTAAAGCAGGCGACTTTACGCACAAAGTGGTAGGAAATGCTAGAACTTAGCATAGATGCATGAAATGTTTGTATAACAAGAGCAGAATGTTTTCTTACACATATCTTTCGTGATGAAATGACTGCTCTGAGTGTTGAGGAGCCCAATATTTTCTTTAGAAAATAACTAATATAATCAAATTTAAAAATTAGCAAGAATAGGATGTAGTGCTTAAATAATAACAGACCCTACAGGTTGCAGAGGAGTGAACTGTTCACTGTCGCAAGTTAAATGCAATAGATATATGTCTCCCACAAGTGCAAAGTTCACATGCAGGTGTCCACTCATCAAGATTGTCCTCGAGACACACCTGTCTGGCAAGTGACCTGTGAGTCTTTCAGCTCCTGTCACATGAATGCCACGTGACATGATCCATCATTTATTACTCCAGTTTGAAATGTGAGTAATAATCAGATTAGTACAGGAAGATATGGCTCCACCCATATGGTAATTATGATTTCACAGAAATAGAATTGAAATTAGAGGCGAAACAAATAACTGATATTATGACATACTGTATCATGATGCAGTTTCTTGAAACACATTGATATCGAGGCCACCGCATGTTGGATGTTGTGGAAACACTTGTGCTATGATATTTCTAAATTGTGGGCAAAATACTGTCACAGTATTGTAACATAATGAGTTACCCATTGATTCCCATGCCTCTGTACCAACATATGAATATACAGTATATTATGACTGGGTATTTGTGCTGATGGTTAAAATAGATGGGACAGAAATGTCTATTATTGGCTAGTCCAGCAAAATAAACATATGACAAATTAAGGCAATGTTCCTTGATTTGTCGAATATTTATTCTGCATCACCATCACATTGATGGTAAAATCATACAAATAAGAACAGTCATAAAAATCACAAAAAGCCATGAAACCAGTCCAGCTGATGAGTGGGTCTGATACAAAGGTCTAATACAAACAGATATATTAAAAAGATATATTTTCACGGTATGTCAGCTATGACAAAATCAAGAAAAGCACAGGTGTACTGTAATTAATGAAATTAACAATGGCTCAGTTCCTCCAGTAAGCATCCCAGACAGTAAGCCATTCCAGTTAGCCAGCATGCACAGTACCATGACCATGGAGCTGTTACAACTGCTATTTTTGTTATTAATAACAGCTGTGCTGCTATGACATGTCGGAGTGCTGAGACAAAGTTGTTTAACATGTATTAGCTGACAAACTTTCACTGCCTAACAAGAACTGAAACAACAGCACAGACATTAAAAGGACAGAAATTCTTTCACTCTGAGCTTCATTATAAAATGACAGCTGAAGCTGATGAAAGTAGGCCAGGTCAACATTAGCAACACAGATCTTAATACCATATTACATCATATCACCCTCCCTCCCTCTCTCTCTATCTGAAGTACAGTAGTCAGTGCGTGTTATGTTTGCTGACTGTCCTCTAACATCACGGCTAGAGCCCATAATCATCCTTCATAATCTCACTCTCTGCTGCCTTTACTGTGTTCTGGCAGATTGACACAGACCTAACAACCCCCAGCTTTCAACAGAGCTGACTTGAAAGGCCTTTAATCCTGTCAAGCGCTGATGAACCAGATCTGTCTAACGTCGGCTAACGTTAGCTCTGTGACACTGTGGGTCGTAGGAATCAATGATGTCCAATAGACCCAGTAGATTTACTTGTGTGGAGGAGAAATCCTGGTTGTTTTAGTCTGCTGTCTTCCTTAAAGGTTACACTTACACTTGCCCAAATGAAATTAATACAGGGGCGGCAAATTCCTGGTTAAATTACTGATTAAACTTTAACTAAACAAATTTGGCCAAATCACTAGGCAGTAAAATACCATGAGGTAGAAGACTATATAGCGTGAGCTGGTATTTTGAGGACAACTTGTTTATCAGCTAACCCAGCAGTGTTAGACCTAGCTAGTGGTGAGTAACTTAAGCTAACTGACAATAAGTCAGATGTCAGCCAGGTGCCACATCACAGCACAGCACAGTGTTACTGCTAGCTAGCTAGCTAGCTAATACGTAGTAAGTGATTTTAACCATGAGTAACGTTACTCACATAGCTGGTATTATTCACAGTCAATGTTCGCAAATGAAATAACAGCACTATGTTTAAACGAGACGAATTAAACTAACTTACCAACAGACCACAGATACACATAGCCACACTGACACAACTCGCCATAACATTGGTGTCATCTTCATCCCTCTCCTGCCGGGACAGACATCCTCGCCGTACTAAGAAATAGTGTTTAGTTTATCCTTTTAATCAGCGGTCTCTGCAGCTGTGTGTAACATAAATTCACCCGCCGTTTCCTGTTAACTTGGCCAACGTTAGCTGTTTGATGGTGAAGTGTGATGCTAGCCGCTGTCACCCACACAACCTGCTATCGACTGTCTCACTGCGTATCAGTGTCCAACCGGCCAATGAGAAGGCAGAGAGACTGTTGCGCAGTTCAAACTGAGCGTGTGTTGGGAGCGCTCGTTTCATTACTTCTCGTCAGCTGAGTTGGCGGAGCTTCCTTTGGTGAAGTACTAAATCGGGTTTGAGAGGCTATTTCCTATCTTCAGATCTTATCATAATTGTATAGTTATTATTCGTGATGACATAAATGGTTCTACATTGTGATAAAAACGACTGGTACACGAGTCACCGAGGTGTGGTGTGTAGTGGGTGATTAACATGGAAGTCGTGTTAACAGCTGATAGAAAAAATAATATACCCTAAAAAATCAAATGTACTAGTTTCAAACGCTTAAATGTTGGTTCCACATTATCTCCCGTAATGCCTGATTACTAAAATAAAATAATAAGTGACAAAGTCCATCTTTTAAAAATGAATTTACAACAATACCCAGTTTGAAATCCAAAACAACCCATGATTTACTATGGTCCATGGTAGGGGGAGGAAAATGAGTAATACAAATTTGATGCAATACAAGTTGTGCAAATCAAAGCGTTTATTACACACATTTGTTAAAAAGAAAGAAATAAAGAAAGAAATAAAGCCTTTGTTGCAAAAAGTGATGGCAATAAATGCGTCAAGTTCTTCTGTGGTAATTTCGGCCGTTGGGATTCACTTTCCATTTTTTTAAAGCACGAAGCAAACAGTAATTGCGTGGTTATGTAATATCACTAGGGGGAGCCCTCTACTCAACTTGTGAGGACAGGGGATGAAACAGCACGGGACTCAAAAGCATGTTGACACCAGAGCAGCACTGTACAGCTACTGTAACCACAGGACACATGAGCAGTTATAATAGAAGTCACCTAAGTACATTTAGGACACATATATATCCGTTCATAATCTAATACGCAATGCCTGACATTAAATTAATGATTGTAATTGATACTTTTTTCAGGTCACGCTCAAAAATAAACGTCAAATTGATAGTGTGCCAGATGGGTTAAGTTACTGAATAAAATAACTGCAAAATTCAGCCAGGTCTCTGCTGCCATCATGCGGTTGGTAGGTGAAATGTGCCTTGATCCCTCAGTTAATCCAAATGGTTTAACTCTCAGGAAAGGGGGATATTTATCTTCTATAGTGTGTATAGTATTCTAATCAAAATAAATAAATAAAAACATTGTCACATGTATAGACATCTTCAATTCCTATAGCAGAAGAAGATGAACATCTATTCTGTCAGTACATGCAGTCACCAGTACATCAAATACTGTTTTAGTCCTAAACAACAGATGGGATTTTTTCCGTATCACTACTTTATTTATTTAATATATATTGAGTCGTTTTTGAGCTTGTAGGCTACATATACAGTAAATGTATCTCTATGAAGCATTAGTCGAATATAAGACATGCAGATATTAAGACATTTTTCTGCATATTAGTGGGAGGATTATTTCTCTCTCTTTTATATAGATGTTTTTTGTTTATCTGAACAGATTTTCACTTTGAGACGAGTGGTCTGGTTCATCATTCATGGTCAGACCACTGGCTGAGGATCAAAGGTGTGTAACACTGTTCATAAATCCAGATGTTTGGGAGGTACCTGCAGCCAGCTGCCTTTTTGTATTGACATATAGAAAACTATATTTGAAGTAAACGTAATAAATAATATACAAAGGGCATGATTTTTAACTACAGTGCCACTTAATTTAGTTTTCATTCACAGTAAATTTTCTGAAAGTTTAAATGTAGATGGAGATATTAAAGGAACAGAGACTATTTAATACTTAGTATAACTATTACTTAATTGATCCTCATAACAGATACATGATTAGTGCAGTGAAGGGATCACAAAATGATTGTATCTAAAGACTATCATGAAAGCAAATATATACATTTGAAGACAAGTAAAATGATGAGGGGAAAATGAATGAAAGCTCATTTCTGCCAATGTGATTTAAAAAAAAAATAAGTACTAGTTTTCTTATCATTTTAAGATACTAAGTCATTATTTTGAGAAGTTCTCTCATTGTAGTGAGTTACAGGGTCTTCCATGATAATAACACACAAAGACATGGTGTATTCAGTATTAAGTTGGTTGTAATCTTGAAGTAGTAATTAACTGTTGAACACAGACATAATACTATTTATATGCAGTAAGATTATTATAGTTAGTGGTAACCAAAGAGAATATCAATAAATAAGCAAGCAAGCCATAGCATATTATTTGTGGAGGGCATATTATATTTACTGTACTCCAGTGAGAGGTCTGCTTAAATACATATATGCTGTGTGTGAACCCAGTGGCTTAAGCAGTGAAGACTCTGTTGACAAATGTGACATTATGAGGAAGAAGTTTATTGAGGAGCGATACAGAGACACAGAAAATAACAACTGATGCAATTCCCCAGTTTTAACATTATGCCCTCTGCCAAACAATGCTGTCTCACTACAACTGGAACACTTTCGTTGTTGGTCCTCAGCAGATTTATTTTTTTTTCTTCTCAGCTTTACGATTCTCTTTCTACATTTAGCTTTGGCAATACAGAATTGTAATTCATGCCGGTAAGGCAGTCTAAATTAGAGAGAAGAGAGCATTTAGTGAATAGAGACATAGAGAACGATTAAAGCGCTAGGATCCTTGATGAGGTCTTTATAGTCCACAGGTACAGTATCTCCTTATCATTACCTATATACATCAGAACACAGTTTGGGCCCACATACACAATAACAAACTGACAGAGAAGCACTTGAACATTGACAATACCACCTTAAGCTCTGATGCACATGCTGACTGTCTGGCTTTAATGGTTCTGAGAGTAGAGGAGAGAAGAGGAGTTGAGGAAAGAGAGAGAGTGGTAGTTTGTGATGTGCATGGAGTTGCATGTTTCAAACCTGAGAAAAAGGCTAAATGGAAACATGGAAAAACATGTTCTTTGCTCATTTTTGAGGGAACTTGTGTTTTTGCCGCGCTAAGTCGCGACTGTTTTATTTATATTTTTTTCAAGCGGCAAGTTCCATCTCATCAGTCAGCATCTGGATCAGAGCTTAAGGCTGCAAGGGTCACAAGTTGACCATTGATACAGCACAGGTGGACACCTATGACAAGGTTAAATGCATTATTGAGGCTGTTTCCATATAGAGAATACTGAAGGTGCTCCTCAGCCTTGCTATGTGTGTATGGCTGCTACTACAACACAGGAACAACTCACAAAAGTCCAACATTAAATTTACCCCAGAGGGTTTTATGATTCATCATTAACAGCTTCGACCAGGAAAACAAATACAACTGAAACGCCAACAAACGTGCAGACAGACAGCACATGCACACATTTCCTCACACACTCTTACACACATACACATAATTACTCGCACACAAATACGCAGATACACACACATACTAGGATACAACTTCTGTTCCTAAGAGAACATTAAGCTGATAATTAACACTTACTGTAGGGGGGCATTATACAATAAATTAATACAATACTAAATCAAACTCAGCCTACATATAGGCAAATTAGTCCCTCCCCTGTATACATACACACGCACACACACTCTACATACACACACTCCCATGCAATAAAAGCAGCTCATGTGCCATGCTGCATTTTGGAATGAGTAGGGCAGTACGACTGCTGAGCGTATTTTCATGTAGAAGCAGCAAGTGGGGGTGGTGGCTGACTCGGTGAGGGATTTGTGGGTGGGGGTAGAGGTCCAAGGGACTGATACTGGGTAGTGGATCTGCTAAGCAAACCTGGACCACAGGCAAGCAACAAGCGCACATACACATACACCACAAGACAAGTACCATACTGTACATAGATATATGGACATCGTCACCTGGCGGGAAATTGAGGGTCAAAGGGGTCAAAGACTTCAGTGTCTGCACTAAGGAAGAGACCAGAGGACAGCAGAGCCATGGCTAAGAGAGGAGGGATGAGGTGGATGAGGAAGGGAGATAAAAGGGTATGAGGAACCCCCTTTGGATGATTATGGTGGGGCTTGTCGTGTAGGAGATGGAGGGGGCCGCCGGCTAGGGAAGAGAATAAATGATGTGACAGAAGGAAAGTGTTGCAGAGCAGGAAAGAGAAGAGAAGAGAAGAGAAGAGAAGAGAAGAGAAGAGAAGAGAAGAGAAGAAGTTAATCTTCAGTGTTTCAGATTTGATAGATGCTGTATTTATATTGCAAATAAGAAACAAAGAAAAATGCATATTATTTCCTCTTGCTTGAATGAACTATTTTCATATCATACAGTGCATAACAGCTTCCTCAAGTACAAACAGTACAAATTTCCTCACTGTCTCACACACAGCAGCCAAAAGAAGCATCCAAACTGAGAAACACAGATTCTTAAGGGAATAGTTTGACAAACACACTTATTCACTGTCTTGCCTGAGAGTTATATGAGAAGACTGATACCACCACATCCGTACACTGAATGTTAAGCATACAGACATGATGGCGGCCAGTTAGCTTAGCATAAGGGCTGGAAATGTAGCAGCTGACCTGGCTCTGTCAAGAATTTGTCTAAAGATCTGACCCGTAACCCTGTTCTAAACCACAGTGTGTTAGTAAGTTAGATGTAGAGGAGCTGGTCGGCAGATGCCTTTGGTTGGAACAAGACAGGCTAGCTTTTTCCCTGTTTGTAGTCTTTGTGCTAAGCTAAGATACGCTAACTCTCTCCCAGCTGTAATTTCTTGTAGTTTAAAGACATGAGAGTGGTATCCATCATTTCATTTAACTCTCAGCAAGAATGCATGGGCCAAACAACATCCCTCTCCAAACAATTCATTTTGCATTTCATTCTATTTCAAAAAATACACATACTGTTTACAATAATATTAAATTATACACAATTTAGAGGGTGATCTGTGCTGATATTAGATGTCGTCTAGCTCGCCTGTTCAACTGTTGTTTGTTGGCTTTTTATAAAGGCAGAGTAGATTTCATCTGATAGTGGGGAAAGTATTAACTTGATCTAGTGGAAGATATGAAACAGTTGTTGAGAGCAGCTGAGATTCAGAGCAGTCGAGCTTGATGATGTATGTTGCCACAGACTCCTCTCTGTTGTTTAGTCTTTACACAGTAATTTTAATAATTTTTAGTTGCTTCCACAGCTCAGTCAGGAAAAAACTGATATACAGAGTATTTATTAATTAATCCGAAAAAGAAATAGCACATTAAACACCTACTTTTGTAGAAAATCAGAAGAGCATGCTTTGTGTGTTAGTGTCAGTGGCTGACATGTGAGGGCTGTATTTACCTGGGGATGCTAGGAGGAGCCCTGTTTGGGCGACTGGGGGCCTGAGGGCTGTCAGCAGTGTTATTAAAGGGCCCCAGGGGTCCTGGGCGATTTGGTGGTGGCGGGGCCCCTCGGGGAGCCGGGCGCTGGCCTGAAGACATCCTCCTGGGGGCAGTGGGGCTGGGTGGAGGAGACCTGGGGAGAAGAAAGGATGTGGGACAGAATAATGTTTAGGTAAGAAAGAATACAGCTCAAAATAGTTAGGTATTTCTGATTTGAATTTCACTTTACCTGCGACCACCACTGGATCCTCCCACCCAGGATGTGTCAACAGGTGGAGGCACAGGAACAGTAATAGTAGAGGTGGAGATATCGCCAATGATGGCCAGGGCCTCCTTCAGGGCCTGGTGGGTCCTCAGCACCTCATCCCTCCTCTGGGCCTGCTCCTGGGACTCATCCATCAGGGCATTCTGGTCACCTGCAGAGTACAGCTGGGCCAATA